>NC_044991.1:2141452-2441452 GCF_008728515.1 Papio anubis | reverse complement strand
GGAACCTCTCTGGGGGCCGCTTTTATAAGGACACTAACCCATCCATGGTATTCCACCTTCATGACCCAATCACCTCTCAAAATTCCCACCTCCTAATACCATTACATTAGAGGTTACAAAATGTAAATTTTGAGGGGACACAAATGTTTAGTCTACAGCAATGCTAGACCTGCTACCTGATGAACTCCTATTCATCCTTAAAAACCCAGTTTAAACATGCCCAAAGCAGATGCATGCTTTCTCCTCTCAGCCGAGTTGATGGGTCTTGCCTTCATGTCCTCACATTCGCTATCATTTCCCAACCACAATGGGCCACCTCCCACTGAACCACAAGCTGCCCCAACACTGAGATGCTGTCTTGTTTGTTGCTGCACACCTGGGGTGCCAAGCCCAGTGCCTGCCCCATGCCAAGCTCAGGAGCTCTTTACTGAATGAATGTGAGGTTCCCTAGTCCAGGCTCCAAGGGAAGGAGTGCAGAGATGGATTAGTCAGGTCTGCCACAGGCGGCACATAGGAGAACGGAAGTGTTAAATTGTGGAGGTGCCATCTTGGTCTAAGTTGACTCCAGACTTTTGAGGGGTGGGGATTGATAAGGCAGAGGAGCAGGAAGGTCCGTGGGAGCTGAGAGGCTGCCAGGGAGAAGCCTCTCTAAGTCCTCAGGCCAATGGACTGAACCTCTCTAGATATCTGTTCAGGAAGAAGTAACCCCTTCTACCTGGAACGTGGGACCACATTTCTGGACACGGTTTCTACCTGAAACAAGAGCGTGTTCTTCTCCAGCCTCTGAGAACTCTGATTACCTATCTTGTTCACCAAAAATGATTGATGTGTTCCTGCATTTTTTAAGACCCTAGGACTTGAGTGAGGTGGGGACTTATGCTCTGGATGCTAGATGTTATCTTAATTGCAGATGTTATGGGAAAGAATGAGGCAATTTCTTTAAGAGGATCCCAACCCATTTAAACTATCGGGTGGTGGTGTTTACGGCGTATTGCTTTAAGCAGTTTGAAAGACAAATTCTGGTCTTGATTTTCTGCACCTCAGTGGTTTTTTATTTATGTTGTGACCATGTGATGTTTATGCGTTTGGTAGTGCCTCTTTCTCCTCCACGCAGTGTTACTGGAGTCTGCTGCTGGCAGGGAGGTGACACCCTACGAATATTTTATCAGCACGCGTGTGTGGGTAAGGAAAATGAGGCCCTTGCAGGCTCTGACAAAGTGGACTGGATGCCGTATGAAGGAGGGGGCACACAGCACTGTTGTTCTCCTGGACGAATAGGCGAGATACGGTGAACCTGATGCTTTATTAGAACACAAGAAGGAAATTAGCTCTTTTTCATCTGCCGCAGCGGATGATGGAGTGTCTCCTCGGGTCTCCTCTGCAAAGTCCTGCAATGAGTCTCTGCTTCAACCGTGTTCTCTGGCAAACATGAAGCAAGGACAAACGGGAACCCAGAGAGCAGGAAATGGGGAGGGTGGGAAATCCACCTGCACGTCGCAGGTCACACCCAAAGAGGAATCACAGCCCCACTGTCACTTCTGGATGTGTCTCTGGGTTTGAGGCCGTTTTATGCCTTGTGTTTGAAAAATCTGCAGCGACGATGCAGAATTGAATGGCTTTGGAGCCAGGAGGGCAGCTAGTAGGTCTGGGATAAAAGGCTCCATATCCTCCACTGAACGCACGATCCATGCGATACAGAAATGATAACTAAACAAAACTTTGTGCATAAATATTCGTCGTAGCATTATTCCTAATAGCCAGTGGGTGGAAACACCCCAGCTGTCCATCAATCGGTGGCTGGATAAATAATGTGTGGTCCATCTACACAACGGACCATTCTTCAGCCACGTCAAGGAAGGAAGCGCTGGTACCCTGCTGCAACCCAGATGAACCCAGAAAACGTGATGCTGAGTGAAAGTCGCCAGACACAAAAGACGATTTATCAGATGATCCCATTGATATGAAAAGTCCAGAGTAACAAATCTACCCAGACAAGAGTAGCTTAGTGGTGGCTGGCAGGAGAGGGAATGGAGGATGATTGCTAGTGGACGTGGGGTTTCTTTTGGGGATTTTGTGAATGTCCTGGAATTAGAGAGTGGTCTTGGTGGCACAATAGTGTGCTTGTGCTAAGTGTCACTAATTGTAAATGCTACACTTTGTCTTTTACCACAATGAAAATGATAACTAATAATCAATTGTGTACCATTTGTTGAGCTCTTCATATACGCTAGACATCATGCTAAAGGCCTGACATGTTCACCCTTACTCGCTTTGTCTCCATGGTGAAATCAGCATTTTTATCTTTCTTTTATAAACGAAGGCCTGAGGTAGGGGAGCCGTCTTCTGATAGGGAGAGGACCTCAGGTTTTAGTCTGGCACCGTCTTAACTGTTGCTCAAGACGTCATGCCTTTCAATACTGACAACACAAAGGTCCCATCGTCAACTAATTTAGGGAATCATTCTTTAAACCTGTAAACCAATTATGTTTACAGATCAACATAATTGGCCACATTTTAGAGCTTTGGAAACACTAATCAATATTGTGAATCCTCAAGAGTGGGATCTAAGGTGCCGTTTTCTCAAATGTATTTAGACAAATAATAATTGTTTCAATCACCTGTTACCATGTGAGGGGAGGTTGGCAAACACCAGTCTCAATTAGCCCCCTTTTGCTCAATTGCACCATAATAGGGAGGGAAGATCCGTTGTTTAGGGTGACAACTAGTGAAAAGGAGTAAGCATTGAACCAAGAGGCTGGATATGGGGAAACAGAGACAAAGCAAGACTAAGTGGCCACATCAAGTCATCCAAAGTCAGAAAGCCTGGCAGAAAATGCAGGAAGGAGACAAATTGTATCACTGGAAGGCACCTTGGAGGTTATCATATCTATCCATCCAACCATCCATCCATCCATGCGTCCATCCATCCATCCTTCCATTCATCCACCCACCTATCCATCTATCCATATCCATCCGTTCAACCACCCATCCATCCATTCATTCATCCTTCCACCTATCTGTTCTTCCACCCATCAATCCATCCATCCATCCAACCACATTCATCTATCTTTCATCCATCCATCCATTTATCCAACCATCTGTTTATTCAGAATGCATTTTTGAGGCCTTTCAATGTATGCAGCAGAGTTAGCATGATTGAGGTTTCAGTAGTGAAAAAAAGATGACCTTTATTAGGGAAGATAAAAGTCCATAAACAAACACATGCAAAGTGTGTCAGAGGTGTCCTGGAATATGAAGAAAAATAAAAGGCTAGGATTAGCCTCTTATTTTTACATGCCTGTAATCCCAGCACTTTAGGAGGCTGAGGCAGGTGGATCTCTTGAGCCCAGGAGTTGGAGACCAGTCTGGGCAACATAGGAAGAGCCTGTCTCTATAAAAATAAATGCCAAAAAAAAAAAAATTTAGCCAGGCATGGTGGCATGCACCTGTAATCCCATCTACTTAGGAGACTGAGGTGGGCAGATTGCTTGAGCCCTGGAGGAGGGGGTTGCAGTGAACTGTGATCACACCACTGCACTCCAGCCTGGACAGCAGAGTGAGACCCTGTCTCAAACAAACAGAAAAAGAAAATAGCGTCAGGAACCAGAATGTGACAAGGCAACCACAGCTCCAGTTAGCTATTTCCAGTGGAATCAACCATGGAAATGCCTCTTAACCAAAAGGTCTTCCTTATTGGAACCAAAACCTGCCCCGCTCTTACTTTTGCCCCTTGGTGCTAGCTTTGCTATAGAGGATAGGTTCTCTCTTACCTCATGCCGACATCCGGTATCTGATCGGATCCTCGCTGAGTCTTCTCTAAATGAAGGGCCTCAGGCTCATGGTCCTTGGCCTCCTCTTTTCCTGCACTCACACAGTTCTTAACATCCATTCACCAGATGACGGCTGTGGGCTAAACCCAGGGTGAAGAGCTCACTGAAGGAATATGAGACCAAAACCTCAGCTGGTCTTGGTCTTGGGGTTGCTCTTTGTCTCTGGGAGGAGGAGAAATAATAACAGTGCAAGCGTAATGGGGTGTGGACGTTAGATGTGCTCTGCCCCAGGCCTCCTTCCTATAGGAGCCTCTAGTTGACCTCCCTGCCTCTCCTTGGACCCTCTCCAATCATCCTGTCCAGTGCTAGGTCCAGAGGGGTCTTTCTGGAACCTGAGGCAAGAGAACAACATCACATCAATGGGGCTGGGGGAAGGTGTAAGCAAATCGTGGCAAGTCCACTTTGTCATAATTTTTGCGTGAGCCATTTCACATTAAAATCATTTTGATACATTCTGTGTAGTTAAAACAAAAAGTGCTTTTCATGTAATACCGCATGAAAACGTGAACTGGTGAGCTGTGTGGAATGGGGCGAGCTGGTGTGAAGGCTCTGCCTGCTTGTGGAGGCAGCTGGGGTGTCTCGCCGGCCTGGAGGCCTGTGCAGCCAAGCACAGTCAGCGTCCTGGAGACACTAGAAGGCCGGGGCGCAGATCTGCTTCTTGAGCTAGAAACGAGCTAATGTTTCCCCAGAGGTGACCCCGTTTCCGAATCACACTCAGTGGAGTGGGGCAGGGGTGCCATGTATAAACTCACCCAGTAACTGCTGGAGCTGGGCTGGACCTCAGGGCAGGTGGGACACCTGGCCCAGGCAGGCTGGAGAGAAGACAAGGTACAGTGCCCTGCTGAGGTGAGGGGACAGCCAGGCCCCTCAGGTCTGAAGAGCCGTCACCAGGGTAGTTGGCTCTCAACACCCCCACCCCAGGGACACTGTTCAGGGCTTGTTCTCCGTGGGAGGGCCACGGCTCTGCTGAGGAGGACACAGCCACAAATCCAGGGAGAGAAATCTGAGCCCATTGCTCGAATCCCCCATCCTCTAGCTCTTTTGTGACATGGACGAAGTTCACCACCCAATCTAACCCCGCCATTGTAAGCCAGGGATGCTGACGGGGCTACGGTCCTGCTAGAGTGAGGATTCCCCAGGGAAGGCTGGCCGGCGAGGAGACTGCCTCCAGATGAAACTGCCCTGTGTTGCTCAGAAATGTGCAGCAAGAAAACACATGTTTATGTGTGCACCATGTACACACATGCGTACACATACACCTATGTACACACACACACATTAAATACACGTACAGTCATACACACATACACACACATAAATATACACATGTGTGCACTACATTCAGGCACACACATATATGCACACGTACTCTCCCAGATACACACAAATACATGCACACAGACATATGTACACTCACACATATATACATACACATAAACATGCACTCACACATACACATGAACACACATTAACACTAGGCACACACCTCTATACACATATGTATTCACACATGTGCATGCACACATATACCCCACATTCATATACCTGGGTACATAAACACACACAAACACACACTGTACCCCTGGCAGAGGGTCAGGGCCTGGCCTGTGTTGTGAGCCTTGGAAGCAGAGCCTGGCGTGGAGTGTGGAGATCCCTGATCCCTGACTCACCCAAGCCCCCAGCCTATAAGTTGCAGCCCAGCCCTGTGGGAGCTGCAGTGGGTTGCCGGGGTGAGGGAGGGCACTGTGGTGGGTGTGGAGGCTGAGCCGGCCTCTGGTGCTCACACCTGAGTATCAGGGCACCAATTATTACCTGCCCGAGCCAGGCAGCCAGGCAAAGAGACAACCTGTGACATTTTGGGAGCTGAAAATGGAAGTGGGATGAGAGAGCAAGGTAGGACACTTTAATCTGTGCCCTTTCATAGTGAGACTGTAGTCTAAGAAAGCGATCTAATTTGTGAGGCTGCAGGGAGAGGAAAGCGGGGACATAGCAGGAGAGGAGGGCACATCTTCCTCTAGTTCAGCCCCGCCCTGCCTCCTCCAGCCCACCCTCCTCCAGGGCCCCATCCAGGACTGGTCCCCACCCACTCCCAGCCTGCAGCCTGGGGAGCTCTGGCTCCAGACTGACTGGGCTGCTGCAGCCACTCCTGACCACTTGCAGCTCTCCTGTAACTGTGACTCAAAGTCCACCTACTGCGCTCCAGACCCTGGCACCCAACTGCCCATCAGACAGCCCAGTCAAACAGGAGTCAACCTCCTGCCGCCAGCCCCTCACCTCCCAGGCAGACTCCTCTAAAGTCCTCCTCCCACAGCAGCTCAGGGCCCTCCCGGGACTATCCAGGAAGCCAGAACCCTGCAGGTCCTCCTGGACTCCTCCCCTTCAGCCTGCCCTGCACGCGGCCCATGGGTCAGTCCTGGAGACACCACCCATCAGCTCTGAGCTGAGGACACAGAGGATGTCGCAGCTGATGCCGGGGTCACACCGCACACCCGGAGGCAGAAGCAGGTGGGAGAGGCTGGTGCACACGGTACGCGGCTACTGTGGGTTGTCTGCAGAGGCTTCTAACCCACTGTCAGTTTCTCTCGGGTTCTATGTGGATGGTTGTAAGAAACGATGCTTCAGACATCAGCCTGAAAGCGTCCTTGTCAGCCACATCCCAGGGGAGAGAGTGGGCTGTGTGCCTCAGTCTCATGAATGAACCTCCAGGTTCCTCTAAGGCAGGGTCCAGTCACCAGTCCCCGGTCAGAGATGGGCTCACTACGCTGACCTAAATGATGCAGTACCCTCCCTCCTTAAACAACTCCGAGGACCTAGCCCCAGATCTGGGAGGGGCTTGCCAACTTCCCATAGCCGTGGGGCAGCAGAATCGAATCCACAATGAGGCATGAGATCATCTTGGATCCACCCCCAGGTCGCCAGCCAGGGAAAGAGAAAGTTCCAGAACTGGCAGAGAAATTTCCCTCCTGCCACTGGAGGTTGCTGTGCACCGGCTGGCAGCCTGGCCTTGTCCCCTGGCCCAGGCGAGGGTGGGGTGGGCACCAGATTCCCAGGCCGGCCTGGACACTGAGCTCCTTCTCCTCGGGCCCCCGGCCTGGGGCCGGGCGCCCAGGGATTATCCTGCTTGCAAAAGGCCTCACGGGTGTTGTGGTTTTGGCAATTACTGAAAAGAAAGCCTGGTTATTATTCTTGTCGTGTGTTGAGAAATCTCTATAAAGTTTTACAGCCGCAAATGTAAAAGGGGTTTTTATTAGTTTAACATTCTTCCCTACCCTTCCCCCTCCTCCCGCCCAGAATCTCAACCTCCATCTCCCGCCTCCTCGGGGCCATAGTCTCAAGACAGCTGCGGCTGGGAGCCTGGAAATACCTGCAGAGAGCAGGAGGCCCTGCTGCCTCCAAAGTCCTCCCAGTTCCACTGGAGCCGCCAAGCCTCAGGGTCTTGTCCTCCTTTCAGCTCCAATGCCCAGTGACAGAGCTTCCCAGCTTCCTTCACTTATTCCACAAATGCATCAGAAGGCCTGCCCTGGGCCAGACACTGCTGCAGGTGCTGAGACACAGAGGAGGGCAGCACAGACACTGATTTTCTGCAGGGAGAGAGAAAATAAATGAGAAAACAAGTAAACATAACTACAGAGCAGGTCGACTCCTTCCTGTAGGAGTCTCTAGTTGACCTCCCTGCATCTCCTTGGACCCTCTCCAATCATCCTGTCCAGTGCTAGGTCCAGAGGGGCACACGGGGCACACAGGGGCACGTGGCCTGTGGGGTCACACAGGGCCCAGCCTTAGGAGGGTCCACCCTCGGGTCCAGGCTGTGCTGGACACTGACATTGCAATGCCTCCCCGGGGTGCACAGATCTGGTAGGTGGTCCCGACAGGGTGAGGCAGCAGGGCAAAGGCAGGGAGAGGCCCGGTCCAGGGGGACGGCGACACCTTCTCCAGCGTGGTCGGGAGGGAAGGGCTCTCTGCAGAGGGCGGTGGGAGCAGAGAGCTAAACAGATCAGGGAGTGAGGAGCACACGGGTTGTTCAGACAGAGGCCAGCCCAGGCCGGGGTCTGGAGAGGTGAGAGGCAGGATGGCCCTGCTGTTGGAGCAGGGTGTTCCCAGGCGTCAGCACGTGGAAGGAGGAGAGCCACCTGGAAGAGCCAGGAGAGTGGTGCCTCCATGGCTGGGGAAGCGGCTTGGGATTTACTGGGGAAATGTGGGAAGCAGCATCCAACCTTTTTTTTTTTAAGGGTGTCCCTCGCAATGTGAGTAGGAAGGTGTAAGCCACAGGGATCCCTGGCCAGAGGTTGCAGCCCTGCAGGGGAGGGGCTGGGCTGCTCTGGACCCAGTCAGGGAGTGGGGAGGAGCCCAGGGGAGGGGTCAGCATGGGGCCATTCACAGGCTGGCTGCTGGGATCCACCTCCCTGCTGCCAGCCCAGTTTCCTCCTGATGTGCCCACGTGCTGTTCACCTGCCGACCCAATCTGGCGGACCTGGGAGAGACTTACTGAATCCATCCGCCTCCCGTCGCACCCATTAGGTCGCAGACAGACACAGTGTGGACAAGTCCTGCAGCCTTTCATTAGGGCTGATGCCTGGCCCAGGCAGAGGAATCGCTGGGACAGAATCATACCTAGAGAAGGGTTTAGCACCACATCCTAATCAGCCAGCAGATGACACATTTACTAATTATGTCCACAGGCAGGCTGTCCTGACTCTGCCATCAGGCCAAGAAGAAAGGATGGCAGAAGGCACGTCGCCAACAAGCAACCCCAGGCCAGTCCTCAGCCTCTCTCTCTCCACCTAGCAGAGGGCTGGCGTCATTCCATTTGCTGCCTTTCAAAGTATATTGAGAGACTTCAGGCTTCATCTCCAACACAAAAAGAGCTTGGAGGTTATCACTCCTGAGCTCACAAGAAAAACAAAAATGGAGAAAACTGAAAATCAACAACTTCACTAAGATGGATGTGGTGGTTCATGCCTGTAATCCCAGCATTTTGTGAGGCAGAGATAGGCAGATTGCTTGAGCCTAGGAATTTAAGACCAGCCTGGACAATATTGTGAAATCCCATCTTTACAAAAACTACTAATAAAAAGTCCCAGCTACTTGGGAGGCTGAAGCGGGAGAAGAGCTTGAGCCTCAGAGATCGAGGCTGCAGTGAACTGCACTCCAGCCTAGGTGACAGAGGGAAATCTTTCTAAAAAAAGAAAGAAAAGAAAGAAAGAAGGAAGGAAGGAAGGAAGGAAGGAAGGAAGGAAGGAAGGAAGGAAGGAAGGAAGGAAGGAAAAAAGAAAGAAAGAAAGAAAGAAAGAAAGAAAGAAAGAAAGAAAGAAAGAAAGAAAGAAAGAAAGAGAAAGAAACAAGCAAGCTTTACTTAGATCCATCAAAGAATTGACATCCCAGGGCAAACTCTCACCCAGACACCCAGAGAGAGAGACAGGCTAGTGCGGAAAGTCACAGCTGAAATCAGCTTGCGGGCGCTAAGCTGCTGGAGCCAGCAACTTGTAGGAACACTAAACTAGTAATTGATGAATTCCTGGTGGCTGAGTGTGGACTAGTAGGAGAGGTAAAAACCCTGGGGGAAGGAGGGGGCAGGATTTTGTAGAGTTTACCTCTAGGAGCCCTATGGTCTCAGGGTAAAGATCTGAAGATGGTCTAAAAATTACTTCATGTGAAAGGGAAGGGAAGGGAAATAGTGGTCACCTAAAAATACACCCGGAGGGTTCTATCCTGGGAACAAAAGTCTGCTCCCAACTCCCACCCCCAGTGAAACAATTTGACCATAGGCTTATCAGACCTCTGGCTTTCCTCTTTCAGGAAGGGAATAATAAAAAGGCTACACAACACTATTGAAGGTCATAGCTCAAGAACTCAGGCCCACAAAGAATAGTGAAACTTAATCATAAAATTATATGACACTTCTCCTGCCCCCCAACAGATTACGACTGATAGAGCGGCAAAATATAGACTCTATTTAAGAAGGAGTTCTTCGGTAAACCTCACAACAAGAGAGGAACAAGCAAACAAGGAACCTCAGCGTCTGGCATCAGCAAACATGAAGCACAACCCAGCTCCTCGGCAGATTAACATGAAATCTCACTCAAAAAGCCTGGACCCTTCCGTTCCTATTGCCAGAGACAGCAGTTCCAGCTTTCAGCAAAACATTGCAAGATGTGCCAACAGGCATGGAAAAGTGCAATGAGAAGAAGGAGAGCAAGCACCAAAACCCAACTCAGACATAGCACAGATGTTGCAATCATCAGGCAGTGAATTTAAAATAACTATGATTGAAACATTACGGGCTCTATGGAGGAAGGACACAACATGCAAGAACAGGTAGGTGATGTAAGCAGAGATGAAAATTCTAAGAATCAAAAGGAAATGATAAAAATCAAGAACACTTTAACAGAAATAAAGAAATACCTTCGATGGGCTATTTAAGTAGACTAGACGTGGTCAAAGAAAGCTTTCACAAGCTTGAATATGCGTCAATAAAGACTTCGTACACTGAAACACAAAGAGGAACATGTACAAAAACATGGTACGTAATAAACAAGAACCGTGAGACAATTACAGAAAGAAGTGTGGGTGTGTCATGGGAATAACTGAAAGATAAAAGAGAGAGAGAGGTGAGAAAATAAGAAATATTTGAAATATTTCTGAGAATTTTCCAAAAGTAATAGAAGATACTAAACCACAGATCCAGGGAGCTCAGAGAGCAGTAAGCAGGATAAATACCAGACATACACCTGGGCATATTAAATTCAAGCTGCAGGAAACCTAAGACATAAAGAAAATCTTGCAAGAAATTGGAGGGTGCAAGACAAGTGATGAAAACCTCACCCGAGAATTACGACGGACTTCTCATCAGAAACAATGCAAGCAAGAAGAGATTTGAGTGAAATATTTAAAGTGTTAGAAGCAAAACCCACCGACTCAGATTTCTGTATTTAGCATAAATATCCTTCAAAAGGGAAGGAGAAATATTTTTCCAGACAGACAAAAACTGAGTGAGTCCACAGCAGAAATGCCCGTCAATAAATGGTAAAAGATATTCTTCAAAGAGAAAGAAAATTACATAGGTCAGAAACACAGACTTACATTAAAAAATAAAGCACATCAGAGGAAGAATGAAAGTAAAATAAAACATTCCATTTTCTTATTCTTAATTTGTTTAATAGATTACAATTAAAAGTAATAATAACTACAATGCATTGGGTGGTAGCAGCATACAGATAAATGAAATGAATGACAGCAATATTACAAGGAGGGAGAGAAGAATTTGGAATGCTACATTATGAAGAAACAATGCCTTTATTACCCGTGGAGTAATACAGCGTTCTTTGAAAGTGGACTTAGATTAGTTGTAAATGTATATTTTTTAAGGATGCAAATTTTGTAAAAAGGGAAATCACTGATTTTTTTTAAAGAAATATAATTGATATGCTAATGCAAAACGGAAAATGAAATAACAGAAAATGCTCAATTAAAACTAGAAGAGGCAGAGAAAGAAGATAAGATTAAAAATAGAAGCAGGCTAGGGACAGTAGCTCTTGCCTGTAATCCCAGCACTTTGGGAAGCTAAAGAGGAGGGGTTGCTTGAGACCAGCGGTTTGAGACCAGGGGTTTGAGACCAGTCTATGCAACATAGCAAGACCCCATCGCTACAAAAAAGTTTTTAAATTAGCTGGTCATGGTGGCCTGCACCTATAGTCCCCGGTACTCAGGAGGCTGAGGTGGGTGGATGACTTGATCCCAGGAGCTGGAGGCTACAGTGAGCTATGATCATGCCAGTGCACTCCAATATGGATGACAGAGAGAGACCACAAGAAAAGAAGGAAGGAAGGAAGGAAGGAAGGAAGGAAGGAAGGAAGGAAGGAAAGTAGGAAGGAAGGAAGGAAGGGAGAAAGGGAGGGAGAGAGGGAGGGAAAAAAGAAAGAATAAGTATAATGAATAGAAAACAGTTACAAATATGGTGGATGTTAAGGCAGCTGTATCAATATTCACTTTAAATGTGAATCATCTGAATATACCAATTAAAAAATCAGATACTGGCTGCTCTGCCTATGGAATAACCATTCTTTTATTCCTTTACTTTCTTAATACATTTGCTAATAATAAATAAATAAATAAATCAGATACTGTCAGAGCAGATTTAAGAAAAACAAGACCCAACTATATGCTAGCTATAAGAAACCTATTTTAAATGTAAAGGCACAGATATATTACAAGTAAAAGGATGGAGAAAGATGTGCCATGCTGCTAAAAGTGATCAAAAGACAGCTTGAGTAGCTATATTAATTTGGGGCAAAGCAGACTTTAGAACAGGAAAAAATGTTATGGATAAAGAGAGCCATTACATAATGATAAAGAGGTTTGTCCTCCACAGATACATAAGAATCCTTAATGTGTATGCACCTAACAACAGAGCATCAAAATAGGAGAGGCAACACTCAAAGAACTGCAACGAGAAACAGACAGATCCACTAATAAAGTTGGAGACTTCAACACGCTCTGAGTAATTGACAGATCCAGCAGGCACAAAATCATAAGGATATACTTGAACTAAACAGCACTATCAATCAACTAGATCTAATTGACATTTATAGAAGACTTCACCCAACAACGGCCAAATACACATTCTTCTCAAGCACACATGGGACATTAACCAAGATAGACATTCTGGGCCATAAAACACACCTTAGCAAATTTGAAAGAATATAAATCATAGAAAGTATGCTTTCAGACCACAAGGGAACTAAACTAGAAATCAATAACAAAAGCTAGCCGGAAAATATCAAAACATCTGGAGATTCAATAACACACTGCTAAATGGTACATGGGTCAAAGGAATCTCAAGAGAACTTGTAAAATATTTTGAGGAAAATAAAAGTATGACCCATCAATGTTTGCGAGATGTAATGAAGGCAATGCTTAGAGGGAAATTGATAGCACTGAATACATATATTAAAAAAGAAGATCACAAATCAGTATTCTAAGTTTCCACATTAAGAAGCTCTAAAAAGAAGTACAAATTAAGTTTAAAATCAGCAGAAGAATAGACTAATACAAATTAGAGCAGAAATCAATGACATTTAAAACTGGAAATCAATACAGAAAAATCAATGGCATTAAAAGCTGGTTCTTTGACAAGATCAATAAAAGTGATAAACCTCTAGCCTGGCCAACCAAGAAATAAAGAAAGGCAAATTACTTATCTCAGAGATGAAAGAAAGGGCATCCCCACTGATCCCATGGACATTAAAAAGATAATAAAGAAAGGTTATGAACAACTTTGTGCCCACTACTAGTTATCAACTCTAGTTATTTACCACTGCTCTTAATATTATAGTGGCAGTCCTAGTTAATGCAATAAGACAAGAAAAAAGGAAAGATACACAGGCTGGGAGAGAATAAATAAAATGCTACTCGTTTACACATGACATGATTGTCTACACAGAAAATTCTAAACACACACACATAAACACACACACACACATACACCACACACACCCCTCTCAGAACTCATGATCAATAAAGCAAAGTCACAACCTTGTGACTTTGAGTCAATATACAAAAGGCAGTTGCTTCCTATACATGCTATCTACGAGAACAATTGGAATTTGACATTAAAAGCACATCATTTCCATTTGCATCCCCCAAAGTGAAATACTGAACTATAAATCTAACAAAATGTGTACAAGATTATGGAAGGAAAAGAAACTCTTATGAAATAAAAGAAGACCAAAATAAATAGATGTTCCATTTCCATGGATAAAAGGTCCTAATATTGTTAGTGACGTAGGAGGCAGGACTCAACTCCGGAGGCAGGACTTGGACTCGGACCAGATTGAAGACTGGCCGAAACGGGGAAGAGGTGAAAACATCCCTTCATGAGACATGCCCACTATGCCATGGCAGCACCCAAAACGTACTGCCCCTTTCCATGACAATGGCCTGACAACCTGGAAGTTATCACCCTTTTTCTGGAAATTTCTGCATTGTCTGCTCCTTAATTTTGCACATAACTAAAAGTGGGTATAACTATGCCTTCAGCATTGCCTCTGAGCTGCTGCTCTGGGCACACTGCCTATGGAGTAACCCTGCTCTGCAAGGAGCAACACCTCTGCTGTTGCTGTACACATCCGCTTCCATAAAAGTTGCTATTTAACACCACCAGCTCGCCCTTGAATTCTTTCCTGGGCAAAGCCAAGAACCCTCCTAGGCTAAGCCCCAATTTTGGGGCTCCCCTGTCTTGCATCATTAAGATGTCCATTTTTCTCACATTGATATACAGAGTCAGTGCAATCCCAATCAAATATCTCGTATGTTATTTTGTGGATATTGAGAAACTGATTCTACATTTTACGTAGAAAGGCAAAGACCTAAAAGAGTCAACACATTACTAAAAAAAGAAGAAGAAAGCCGGGGGACTGATTCTACCCAACTTCAAGACAAGCTATAAAGATGCAGTAATCAAAAGAGCATGGTATGAGAGAAAGAACAGACCAACAGATCTATGGAAAAGAACAGCAGAACAGAGCGCTCAGAAATAGACCCACACAAACACGGCTGACCTTTGGCAAAGAAGCAAAGGCAATTCAATAAGAATGGCTGCTCTTTTCTATGAATTACTGGAGTAACTGGCCGTCCACATGCAAAACAAAATGAATTTAGACACAGACCTTACATCATTCACAAAAATTAACTCAATATGGATTGTAGATCGATGTGAAAAATACAGAACTATAAAACTTCTAGAAGATATCACAGGAGAAAATCCAGGGAGCCTTGGACTTGGAGGTGACTTTTAAGATACCATGCCAAAAGTCTGATTTAGGAAAGAAAAAAATTGATATGTTGGATTTCATCAAAATTTGAAACTTCTGCTCTGAAAAGCACTGTTAAGAGAATGAAAAGACAAGCCACAGACTTGGAAACCACTGTGGCAAAACACATGTCAGATAACGGACTTGTATTTAAAATATACAAAGAAATTGTTTCACTCAATTTCCCAAAGTTGTTAAACTCAACAATAAGCAAACAAACCCAATTTTCAAATGAGCAGAAGACCTGAACAGACATCTCACCATCGGAGACATACAGATGGCAAGTAAGCATAGAGGGAGATGCTCACTATCATTTGTCATTAGGGAATTGCAAAATAAAACAACAATGGCACACTACTACACACCTATTAGAATGACTAAAACCCGAAACACTGAAATAGCCAATGCTGGTGACGATGTGAAGTAAGAGGAACTCTCATTCATTGCTGGTAAGGTGCAAAATGGCACAGCCACTTTGGAAGACAGTTTAGCAGTTCCTCACAAAGGCAAATAGACCCTAAACATACTCCTACCACACAGTTAATTAGTAATTGTGTCTTTAGAGAAACAAAAGCTTCACATCACTACCTACGGCAGTTTTATTCATAATCCCCAAAACTGGAAGCAGCTAACCTGTCCTTCAATAGATGAATGGATACAGCCTTACGTTGGAATATTATTCAGTGATTAAAAACAAATGAGCTATCAAACCATAGAAGGACATGGAGAAATGTTAACCGCATATTGCTAAGTGCAGTAAGTCACTCTGAAAAGGCTGTATGTTGTATGATTTCAATTATGTAACATTCTGAGAAAGGCAAAGCAATGGAGATAGTAAAAGTTCAGCGCTAGCCAGAAGTCTGAGCTACAGCGAGGAGTGATGAGGAGGTGCAGCACGGGGGATTTTTTATGTGGAGCACGGGGAATTTTTATGTGGTGAAACTATTCTGAAGCACAGCAATCAGGGGTAACTGCCATTATGCATTTGTTAAAGCCCAGAGAGCTTTACCTACAACACAGAGTGAACCTGAATGTAAACTATGGGCTTTACTTAATTATTACGTATCAATACTGGTTCATTAATAGTAACAAATGTAGCAAGACTTTAATAATAGAGAAAAGTAAGGGCACAGGTGGGAACTCTGTGCTTTCTGTTCGATAAATCTTTCTGTCTGTAAATCTAAAAAAAAAATAAGTCTATTAATGAAAAACATATATACTGAGAAACTGTGTCGGGTTTACAAAGATGAAACAATTAAACAGTCACAACCATTACTTTTAAGGATTCACTGTCTGTCAGAGACAGTATCATACGTCAGCATTTAAGGGGAAATCAGGAAGGACGTGAGGTGGGCAGCGCACAGGATGAAACACTCAGCTCCCTGTAGGAAAGGGACCAGGAAAGGCTTCTGTCAATGCTAAAGTGTCATGAAAACACAAGCCAGTTATTATATTTGGGGTTGTCGTGGCTCCTGCGGTATCTCACCAGATTTCGATATCTACTTGACTCAGCTCTGCAGCTCTGCGTATCCTCCCTCCCAGAGCTCCGGAAAGTAGGGAACGGGGGTTTTCTTCCAGGTGTTGTGGAAACCATTGGATAATTGTCATCAGGGGAGTTTGAAATATCATTCTGGCTGCTGTATGGTAAAGGAATTAAGGAGCAAGAGGGGAAGGCAACTCGAAGGCCAAGTCTAAGGTGAAGTAAGAATAATGGTGGCTGGGGCTAAAATGCCAGCAACGGAGACGGAGGGAGGGAAGCAGAGAGATTCAAGATGTATTCTGCAGGAAAAGTCAGCTTGCCAGGTCAAACAACTGCACAAGCCATCTGAAGGACAGAGAATTCAGGGATCATGCCTAGATTTCTGGCTTAAACAATTGCAAAATGATGAGGTTTATCAATCCGGGAAGCTGAGCATTGAAAAAATAAAAGCGTGGGTTAACAAAAATCGAATTTCTATGTTGCCAATATTAAGCCTGAGATGCACATTTTACATGCACGTGGAGATGTTACATCAGCTTCTTGATGCAGAATTATAGATGTTGACAAAGAACTTTGAGGCACTCCAACCTTTAAATATCAATTAAAAGAGGAGCCAGCAAAGTGGGTGCAATGAATAGCCTGGGGAAGAGAAAATAAACCAGGAGAACACACTGATAGAAAATCCAAAAGGAAAACGGCGAAAAGAAGGAAGGGTCAGCTGGATCCAATGTTGCTGTGGGATCCTGTGTGATAAGAGCAATGACTAATGGACTTGGCAATGAGAGAAATCACTGGAGATTTTCTCCAGATCGACATTGTGAGGTGGAGGGGACAGATGGCCAGAGGGAGAGAAAGGTGGAGGACAGAGCAATGGGAAATGGATGAAGGGTGAGTGAAAGAGGAACTAGGTGTAGATGGATCGATGGAGGGAGCGGTGGATAATTGGATGGATGGGGGAATGGATACACAGATAAACTGAGGAAAGTGATTAATCAATCGAGTGATCAATTTATAACACAGGAGATGCATTGATGAAAGACGGTGCCCAATAAGGTAAGATGAAGGAGAATTGAAGGAACCTGATGTTATGAAGTAGGTTTCATTAGGTCAATTGGAAAGGTGGCATCAGGAAAGCCATAAATGAACTGCTTCAGAGTCAGGGAGGACTTAGTTCAAAGACGGGAAAGAAAGAGGATTTTAGAACCACTGATCCTTAGTTCACGTAGCATAATTTAAACATTTATGGATTATTAAGGGCCGTTTCCATTAAGGCAACAGAAATGCAACTCAGACTCAATTAGCAAAACAGGAATTTATTGTTTTGAGTAACTGGGACATCTCGAGGTCAGACCCATCTTCTGGCACCACTAGATCCAGACTCCCGGGCGTCCTCAGGGCCTGCTGCTCTGCCTTCCTCCAAACTGACTTCATTTACGAAAAAAAATGCTAACAGGGATGACTTTTCCCGCAATGGGGCAAAATTAGCTCTTACTGGGCAAAAAATCTTAGCTATTATAATGGTTTTGGGACCCCACAAGGGGCCCCAGTATATTAAAATATATATATATATCATATATATTATATATAATAATATATATTATATATAGCACATATATTTTATATATAATTATATATTATATTATATATAATATAATATATTTATATATAGCATATATATGCTATTAAAACTTAATGCAGTGGGTGGGAGTGACTGCAGTAAAACTGTCTAAAAATCACTTGATGGGTCAATAATAAGAAAAGATTGAGACACATCAATATAGGGACAGGCTTTCCCACAGGTGACAACAGGATTCTATCCTTCTAGGAGGTCAAGTTCAGATAGAAGACAACACCCCTTCCTAATGGTCCAGCCTAAAGTCCTAGGGCTGCCTGTCAGCCAGCAGGTTTGATCCCGAGCCTGGCACTGTGTCTCTGAGTAGCCAGGAGTCAGGCCTATGACCACACTGGGGCTTTAGGGAAAGCATCAACCTCACCTGAACAAGAAGAGGGAGCGTATTGCCCCCTCCAAAAAACTGATGAAGGTGGGAAGGGGAAGATGATTTGGAATGGGTAAAGACCAAAAGATGTGTGTCCCAGAATAGTTGCATGCCAATGAGGTAGAGTGGAAGCCTGTGGCTACGACGGGGGGAAGGCTGTCTGCCTCTCAACCTGTGGCCGGTGAAACGTGTGCAGAATTGATGTGGATCAGCTCCAGACAAACATTTTCAGGGCCCTGATGCTCTATCTCCTGTGGCACCACTTTTGAAAGCACGTTGGGAGGTTGTTCTTCTGTACACCTGTCTCCGAGGCTACAGCAGCCCCTAACTATGTACTCAGTGAGAAGCAAGCTGCGTTCAGCCACTGGCCTGGGGGCATTTTTGTTACTACAGCATAACCAGGTCTATACCGACAGCTACACTTGGCAGTAACTGTAAGGTACTGCAGACTAAGAACTTTGCTTTATGACACATGATCTAATTAAATGAGTTAGCAAACACAAGGAATATAGACCAATGGAAAGATAACGGTTCCTTAGAAGTTTGTCTCTAACACATGATTGTTCAGTTTGCATTGTCATGCCAAGCCATCATTCATGGCTGAATTCTTTTTTTTTGATGACCTCATTTAGTGTCCCTGGGCATTCCTCAAGTGAGAACCATGTGCTATAGATGCCATGATTTCATTCCTAGTGTTTGTTCTGAGCACCCTCTGGGTGTCAGATTCTGGGGCAGTCACACACCCAGTCAGTCCACAAATCTTTATCAAGGCCTATTATGGGTCAGGTAACGAGCTAGACTCTAAGAATAAAGTGTGAAACAGAGACTTACTGAAAAAGAAAAGAGTCATAGACATCTGATGATGTGGCTTTTTGCATAAAACAGCAAGCTTATTCTGTATAGTTCATGTGTTATTGACTTCAAAACTAACTTAAATGAGTATCGCTGATGAATCAATGACTTGCGACAACTTGGGGCAGTGGGTCTTAACGAATTCAGATTCCTAGGCCCCACCCAGCACCTACCGAATCAAAATCTGGAGGTTGAGCCTAGAAATTTGGATCTTTGATCATGTATTCTAGGAGACTCTGATACATTCCAGAATTTGAAAATCTTTGCTCCAAGTTGTAATTAGTCATTGAAACATCAGTGAGAATGGGTGCCAGACCCTCAGTAAGCCAAGTACTGAGAATGGTACTGAGGAAGCATGCTTCACTCAAAACCTGTCAGGAGCACTCTCTTGCAAAATGATGAAAGATTTTTCAAGGAAAATAATAAAAGCTTTGCTCTAAAAGTCCTAATGTCTATGGAGACACTTGGTGCGCGTTATTTTGCACCAGCTGCTTGGCTATGTCCATGTGGAACAGCCTGGATCTGCCTTGAGATGGCCTTCCTCTGAGTGTTTGGCTGCCTGCCTCTCACATGAAGCTTCAGGGCTGCACCTCTGGAACAAGAGAGAGACAAGGAGTAGAAGATATTTCTGGGCCAGGCACGGTAGCTCACACCTGTAATCCCAGCACTTTGGGAGGCCAAGGCAGGTGGATCACCTGAGGTCAGGAGTTCAAGACCAGCGTCAACATGGAGAAACCCTGTCTTTACTAAAAATACAAAATTAGCCAGGCGTGGTGGTGCATGCCTGTAATCCCAGCTACTCGAGAGGCTGAGGCATAAGAATTGCTTGAACCTCATTGTGGTTTTGATCTGCATTTCTCTAATGACCAGCAATGATGAGCTTTTTTTCATATGTTTGTTGGCCACATATATGTCTTCTTTTGAAAACTGTCTGTTCATATCTTTTGCCCACTTTTTGATGGGGTTGTTTGCTTTTTTTCTCATAAATTTGTTCAAGTACCTTGTAGATTCTGGATATTAGAACTTTGTCAGATGGGTACGTGGCAAAAACTTTCTCCCATTCTGTAGGTGGCCTGTTCACTCTGATGCTAGTTTCTTTTGCTGTACAGAAGCTCTTTAGTTTAATTAGATTCTATTGGTCAAATTTGGCTTTCGTTGCAATTGCTTTTGGTATTTTTGTCATGAAGTCCTTGCCCATGCCTGTGTCCTGAATGGTGTTGCCTAGGTTTTATTCTAGGGTTTTTAGAGTTTTGGGTTTTACATTTAAGTCTTTAATCCATCTTTACAAGATTGGTGGGAATGTAAATTAGTTCAGCCATTATGGAAGACAGTGTGATGATTCCTCATGGATCTAAAACCAGAAATACCATTTGACCAGCAATCCCGTTACTGGATATATACCCAAAGGAAATAAATCATTCTGCTATAAAGACATGCACACATATATTTATCACAGCACTGTTTACAATAGCAAAGACATGGAACCAACCCAAATGTCCATCAATGATAGACTAGATAAAGAAAATGTGGTCCATATACACCATGGAGTACTATGCAAAAATACTACTAAAAAAATGAGATCATGTCCTTTGCAGGGACATCTTTGAAGCTAGAAGCCATCACCCTCAGCAAACTAACACAGGAACAGAAAACTAAACACCACATGCTCTCACTCATAAATGGGAGGTGAACAATGAGAACATATGGACACAGGGAGGGGAACATCACACACCAGGGCCTATTGGGGGTTGGGGATCACAGGGAGGGAGAGCATTAAGACAAATACTTAATGCATGTGGGTCTTAAAACCTGATGACGGGTTGAGAGGTGCAGCAAACCACCACGGCACATGTATACCTGGGTAACAAACCTGCACATTCTGCACATATATCCCAGAACTTAAAGTAAAATAAAAAATTTTTTAAAAGATTTATGAAAGGTATTTGCTTTTTTTTAACCAATGGATGCTATTATTTTATTCTGTGAAATAAAAAGCCACAAAACCAAAAAAAAAAGAGAAATTTTTGAACTTAGCTTTTATATCCTTGAATACAGAAAACATAGTAGTTACAATAGTTAAATATTTAATAACCCTAATATTTGGAGTTCTTGTGTGTCTACTTCTATATGCTCGCTATTTCTCATAGTTTTCACCCATGTTCTCTTGTCTCATCATGTTCCTAGTTATCATTGATTACGTGCTGATAATGGTTCTTGAAAACAGTTCTTGAAAACTTGCTACAAACATTATTTGACACTTAGGGTAATAGTATCTACCTGAAAAGATAGTTTTTGTTTGCTTCTTCCCAGCACCAAGGGACATTACTGATCCAGAACTCTCTTAATCCAATTCAGTCTTGAAGATTTACTGGGCAACTTCCATCATGAGAAACTAAGCTATGGTCTTTGTGGGACATTTTCATTTCTGATTCTCTTTTACATCTAGGCTATAGTGCCTTTGTTTCCCAGTCCAAGGCACCAAAAGTTTATTAGAAACCCTCAACTTTCAACACCCATAAGCCCAACTTTGATCACCCAAGGTTGTCAAAGCAGCTCTGGGGCAGGCACCTTAATAATTGAGAGACAAGTCACTAATCACAGAAAATTTTTTGTCAGAAACCACGCAGGCAAGATAACAGTGGAGTTTTTTCAGTGTTGAAAGAAAAACTCAGAACTCTACATCCAGCCAATTTATCCCTCAAATGTGAATGAGAAATCCTTCTGGAACGAACAAAAACTGCGAATTCACCACTATCAGACCCGCTCTGCGAGAAAGGGTCAAAGTTGTTTTCCAGGGAAAAGGAAAATGATACGTGTGAGACACTTGGGTCTGCGTTAAAAAAAGAAAGGATGTCATAAGAAACCAATGAAAGTTAAGTCTATTATTTTTTATTCTTTATTGATCTGAAGATAATTGCTTGATTGAAATGATAATAGTAACAATATATTGGATGATTATAGTATATGGATACATCGCCACACGTGATGGGAAGAACTTAGAATATAGCCACACCACATGAAACAGCATGGTGTCATTCGAAGGCAGATTTTAAATATTCAACAATACACAACAATGAAACTCCAGCACAATCACTAAAAATAATATAATATGCTAAGAAAGGAGATGAAGTTCTAAAACATGCTCAGTTAAAACCAGAAAAAAACAAGAAAAGAAGGGAAAGATAAAGAAAAAAGAATAAATGTAATAAGTAGAAATAATTACAAACATATGAGGTATTAATCCAACTATACAACACAACTATACAACACAACTACACAACGCTACTACACAACACAACTATGCAACACAACTACACAACACAACTACACAACTATGCAACACAACTAACACAACTCTGCAACACAACTACACAACACAACTATGCAACACAACTACGCAACACAACTAACAACTATGCAACACAACTACACAACACATCTATGCAACACAACTACACAACACAACGATACAACACAACTACACAACACAACTATGCAACACACTGTACAAGACAACTATACAACACAACTACACAACACAACTGTGCAACACAGCTATACAATACAACTACACAACTATGCAACACATCTATGCAACACAACCATGCAACACAATGATGCAACACAACTACGCAACACAACTACGCAACACACTTCTACATAGCACATGAGTCAAAGAAGAAGGCTCAGGAAAAGTTAAAATGAACTAAGTCTTACTTTCAATAATCACTTTAAATGGGAACATTCCAAATACAGCAATTCAAAGACAGAGAGCATCATAATGGATTGCAAAAAAGAAAAAAAAAAAGATCCAACTTCAGCAGGTCCTCAAATAATGTCATTTTGTTCAACATTGTTTCATTACAGTGTTGATGAGAAAAAAATTGATTCCCAACTGCAGCTACTGTCTATGTGGAACTTACGTGTTCTCCCCATGTCTGCCTGGGCTTTCTCCAGTTATTCCAGTTTTCTCCCACATCCTAAAGATGTATGTATTCAGTTAATTTGCATGTCTGAATTGTGAGTGTGGAGGGCTGTGTGGGTGCGCTCTGAGACGGGAGGGCGTCCTGTCCCTGAATTGTGTGAGTGTGGAAGGGGGGTGTGGGTGCACTCTGAGACAGGAGGGCGTCCTGTCCAGGCGTGGTTCCTCCTGTGCCCTGAGCTACCAGGCAAACTCCAGGCACCATGACCCTGAACTGGAATAATTGGGTAAATAAATATCTTATTTGTTTTTATTGATCTTTCTTAAGTGTATGTATAGCTCACATTAATTTCAGTGTTTAGTATTAGTATTGGGGGACTTTCTTGAGAAGTTTGGTGTTTTTGTGAACAGAAATATGCTGTAGGAACAGAACTCTTGTTTATACCAATTCTCTGGGGTAGAACTGGTTTCATTATATGTCCTTCCACGTAAAGTCACAATTTCTAAGAACCTGTCGACAGCGCTAAGTGAGAACGTACTGTATGTGTTGTCTACAAGAAATCCTATTTTAAGTATAAAGACTAGAATAGATCAAAAGTAAAAGGATGGAGAAAAATGTACCAAACTAGCACCAATCAAAAGAAAGCTTGAGTAATTATATTGATTTCAGACATAACAGACTTCAGAACAAGAAAAATAATACGGGAGAAAAAGGGGCATTACGCAACGACAAAGGGTCAACCCTCTACAAATATATAACAATCCTTAATGTGTATGCACCCAGCGAGAGACAGTCAAAATACTCAAGGCAGAAAGTGACAGAACTGAAGAGAGAAATAGACAAATCCACTGTGACAGCTGGAACCTTCGACACCCTTCTGCTGGTGATAGGCAGATGCAGCATTCAGAGGGGACGTGGTTGCACTGATGGCCTCAATCATCCAACTTGATTTAATTGGCATTTGCAGAATGTTGCACACAATAACAGAATACACTTTCTTCTCAAGTTCAGATGAAACTTCCACCAAGATAGACCACATTCTGGGCCATAAACGTACCTTTAAATTTTTTAAAAAATAGAAATCAGATAGACTACGTTCTCAACTAACAATAAATTTAAACTAGAAATAAATAGCAGGAAAATATCTGGAAAATCCCAAGCCATTTGCAGATTCAACAACACACTTTTAAATAGCACAGGGGTCGTCCGGGCTCGGTGGCTCACACCTGTAATCCCAGCACTTTGGGAGGCTGAGATGGGTGGGTCACCTGAGATCGGGAGTTCGAGACCAGCCTGGCCAACATGGTGAAACTCCATCTCTACCAAAAATACAAAAATTAGCCGGGCGTGGTGGTGCATGCCTATAATCTCAGCTACTTGGGAGGCTCAGGCAGGAGAACCGCTTGAACCTGGGAGGTGGAGGTTGCAGTGAGCTGAGATGGCACCATTGCACTCCAGCCTGGGCAACAAGAGAGAAACTCCGTCTCAAAAAAATTAAAAAAAAAATAAAAAAAACACAGGGGTTAAAGAAGGCTCAAGAAAAGTTAAAATGAACTAAATGAAATGAAAATGCAACATATCAAAGAGGCATTCTATAAAAGTCCTGATCAGTATTCTTCAAAACAGGGTCATCAAAAACCAGGATAACCTAAGAAACTGGAAGAACCAAGACAGCCCAAGGGAACATGATGACTAAAAGTAATGTGGGATCCTGGAACAGAAAAGGAATGTTCATGAACAACTCAAAAATCTGAATAAGGTATGGATTTTAGATAATAACACTGTATTTACATTGATTCATTCATTACAATAAATGTGCCACATCAGTGTAAAATGTTAATAATAGGAGAAATGGGAGGTAGGATATAACATCACTCTGTATCTTTGCAATTTTCTTTTAAACTTGAAACTATTCTAATGTTTTAAGTTTATTGTATAAAAATATTTGTGGGATGCAGTGAAAGTGATATTTAGAGGGAAATTTATAGCATTGAATGCGTGCATATATTAGAAAGAAGAAAGATCTAAAGTAAATCATCTATTCTTCACCCTCAGGAAGCCAGAGAAAGAAAAGCAATGGAAGCCTAGAGCAAGCAGAAAGTAAATAAATAACAAAAAATACAGCAGAAATCAATGCATCTTAAAAATGAGAAAACAACAGAGACAAATCAATGAAACCAAAAATAGGTTTTTTAAAAAAAAATCAATCAAGTTGGAAACCTCTAACTAGTCCATCCAGGAAAATAAGGGAGAAGATGCAAATTACTAACATCAGAAATGAGAGAGCTGTGTCTTTGTAAGGTCCCGTGAGCGTTAAAATGGAATGCGATGAAGAACTGACTCCACACCTGCAAATCTGGTAACTTAAATACAGGGGACCAAATCCTTGAAGTCTACAAACTATCAAAATTCACACGTGGAGAGACAGAGAACTTGAATGGCTTTATATCTATAAATGAAATTGAATCAGTCATTAACAGCCTTCCAGAAAACGAAACCTCAGGTCCAGATGGTTCACTGGCAAATCCTATCAATCTTTTAAGGAAGGAATGATACCAATTCTTCATATTTCTGCCAGAAACTAGAAGCAGACAAAACACTTCCAACTCATTCTACGAGATCAGCATTACCCTAATAGCAAACTAGTTAAAGATGTTAGAGAAAGGAAAGGAAAATTATAAACAAATCTCACTCAAAAGCACAGATGCAAATAGACCCAACAAGATATTAGTGAAATGAATCCAGCGATGTGTAAAACAAATGATACGCCACAGTTAAGTGGGTCTTACTCCAGGCATGAATTATATTCCTTTTTCAAAGTTCCTCACCACTTTGTTGACTTTCTAACCTGTTAATAATTTGTGGTTTCTATTGTACACAGCTGTTGTCCTTGTCGTCGGAGGGCTTGTTGGATCAACTGAGCTGGCCCGCCATAACCAGAAGCAGACTCTTTGGTCTGCCTTTATTCCACTTTGAATTTCCCAGCATGTGGCAAATTCCTGGGTACTCAGGAGGGATTCATTAAATATTAGATAATTAAGTAAATAAGTAAGGAGATGATATGGTTAGGCTTCATGTCCCCACCCAAATCTCATCTTGAGATCCTGAATTGTAATTCCCATAATCCCCACATGTCAAGGGAGAGACCAAGTGGAGGTAATTGAATCCTGGGGTTTGAATTTCCCAGCATGTGGCAAATTCCTGGGTACTCAGGAGGGATTCATTAAATATTAGGTAATTAAGTAAATCAGTAAGGAGATGATATGATTAGGCTTCGTGTCCCCACCCAAATCTCATCTTGAGATCCTGAATTGTGATTCCCATAATCCCCACATGTCAAGGGAGAGACCAGGTGGAGGTAATTGAATCCTGGGGGCAGTTTCCCCCTTGCTGTTCTCCTGATAGTGAGTTCTCAGCAGATCTGATGGTTTTATAAGGGGCTCTTCCCCCTTTACTTGGCACTTCTCCTTCCTGCCGCCTGGTGAAGAAGGTGCCTGCTTCTCCTTTACTTTCCGTCATGATTGCAAGTTTCCTGGGGCCTTCCTAGCCAAGCTGAACTGTGAATCAATTAAACCCCTTTCCTTTATAAATTACCCATTCTTAGGCAGGTTTTTTTTTTTTTTTTTTTTCTGAGACAAAGTCTCACTCTATTGCCCAGGTTGGAGTGCAATGGCATGATCTTGGCTCACTGCAACATCTGCCTCCTGGGTTCAAGTAATTCTCCTGCCCCAGCCTCCCACGTAGCTGGGATTACAGGTGCACGCCACCACACCGGGCTAATTTTTGTATTTTTAGTATAGATGGGGTTTCACCATGTTGGTCAGGCTGATCTCGAACTCCTGACCTCGTGATTCACCCACCTCGGCCTCCCAAAGTGCTGGGATTACAGGCATGAGCCACTGCTCCCGGCTGGAAGTTCTTTATAGCAGTGTGAAAATGGACTAATACAGGAGACAATATGTCTTTTTTTACTTTTTGTAGTGACTGCAATACATAAATAATGTTTTCATACTTTTTATAGTCTCTGAGCTTCTGAAATGTGGGAACGTTGTTCTTTCTCACACATGTAGCTTAGACTAAGCCTGAAATTTTGTTTGGCATTGAGATAGCTGGGATGGAGCTATACTGAAGGCTGTCCAGTGGTGAAAGGCTTGCGTTCTTTTTACACAAATTGCATGCTTCTGAAGCCAGATAACTGGTGTAAGTTGAGTTGATTGTATTTGGATTAGTGGGAGCCCAGAGGCAGGGGAGGGTGGGGCAGGGGAGAGAAGGGCATTAAATAACAATGAGCTCTGAGAGGTGAACAGGGGATGGGAACGAAGGTGCATGTGCCAAGGCCCTGCGGTAGGCAGCACAACCTTCAGAAGTGAAAGTCAGCCGGGTGCAGTGGCTGGGCCCGGTGGCTCACGCCTGTAATCCCAGCACTTTGGGAGGTCTAGGTGGGTGGATCACATGAGGTCAGGAGTTCAAGACCAGACTGGCCAACACGGTAAAACCCTGTCTCTACTAAAAATACAAAAATTAGCCAGGCCTGGGGACTCATGCCAGTAATCTCAGCACTTTGGGAGGTTAGGCAGGCAGATCACATGAGTTCAGTAGTTCAAGACCAGCCTGGCCAGCATGGTGAAACACTGTCTCTACTAAAAATACAAAAATTAGCCGGGCGTGGTTGTGGGCGCCTGTAATCCCAGCTACTCGGGGGGGCTGAGGCAGGAGAATTGCTCGAGCAGAGGTGGTAGTGAGCCGAGGTCGTGCCACTGCACTCCAGCCTGGGTGACAGAGTGAGAAAAAAAAAAAGAAAAGGAAGAAGATGATGATGACAGAGAGGCCAGGCAGGGGGATGGACTAGGAGAGAGGGTACCTGTCAGCAAGAGAAGCGGGTAGAGTGGATCATGAGGCCACGTGGGGCCTGAAGGCCACGTTCGAAGGGTCGGGCTTTAATCTAAGAACAAGGGGAAATCGTACAAGGAAATTCAGCAGTAAGAAAAGCTGGTTTATCTCTTTATCTGCAGAGGTGCTGGGAAGACCTCATGGCAGTTTTGACTGGAGCGGTGAGAGTGAGGACTAAGGGGAGACAGAGGCTTTTGGATTCATTTAGGAAATCAACAAGACATGGCAGTTAATTGGATGTTGGGAAGCAGGTAAAGAGGGGGATATGTCTGGAAAAATGCCAAGGTTTACAGTCGGAGTCACTGAAATTCAGGAGACAGTGAGCCAGGCGTGGCTTGGGGCGAGATGATTTTGACAATGAGAAGAGAAAGGTCCCAAGCCCAGCAGCAGTGAAGGCTCCACCTGGGGAGTGCCTGAGCTGTCACCCTGGGAGCCTGTGCCCGCCTCTGTGGGTCCCACTGCACCCTCCATGCCATGAACTTAGTTGCTGACCCGCAGTTCATAGCCAGGCAGGAAGGAACAGAAGCCATGGAGGGCCTGAGGGTGTGGCCAGCCAAGCCCGTGCTGGGATCCATGTTGGAAATGGAGATGGGATGTATGGGGCAACAAAGGGCTCCTGGTGCGTTACTGAGGCATCCTGGGCTCCCACGGGGGTCACACGTGGATTTTGTGTGGAAGTGTCCCCAGGCTTCGTGTCCCAGGCTCAGGGCACAGCCAGCACCAGTGGTTGGGAGGTTCAGGGAGCATTTTCCAACAGTCAGCAGCTAAACTGCTGAGCCCACCACCCCCGGCCACCCCCGGCCTGTCCCAGGGCAGGCTGAGGGATTCTGTTAGCATTCGCAAGTGGCACATCCCCGAGGGCAGGAGGCAGCCTGCCCCTCTGGCCCCGTGATGTGTGGGTCTGCAGTACCTGGTCAGTCCCGCATCATGGCTGATACACCCTGACATTCCGGAAGGAACTGGTAGGCAACAAGCAAAGCTAAAGTGTGGAGGCTCCCTACCTGAGAGACGCACCTGACAGGGCCGGCCTTGAGCTAGGACCCCCTCGGCACAGCAGCACGACCGCTCCCACCCGCCAGCCGGCATTTGAGCCTGGCTGAGAGCTGCAGACAGCCCACCTTGGTGTAGGCTCACTGCCATCCGGCAGACGGGGCCTCCAGCAGGCTGCCCAGAGCCCTCGTGGGTGGCGTGCGTGGGTGGGTGAGCAGGCAGGCTCTCCCTCTCAGGCAATCCCTTCCTGTCCTGAGATTGGCTCCGGCGACCATCCCCAGCGTGGGCTAACGCCTCTGTGTCTTTGCCCGGCTGCCTCTCTTCTTCCTTCAGGATTCCTCCTCAGAAATGCGGAAGGGGCCCCACGAGGGCCCACACAGGGCATCTGCAGTCTATTGGGCTCAGCCCAGAGCCAGTAGCACCTTGGAAGTCTGTGGTCATAGTCAGTCCTTCACTCACCTGCTTGGAAAAGCAGCACTGAGCACCCTTGTGGGGTGCCAGGCCTGGGGCAGCCACTGGGGCACCAGGGAAGCAGTACCCATCCCCAGTCCCTGCTCTGCAGACGACCTGGAAAGTGGGATGCATTTGCTAGAGTGAGGGGTCTTTAGCCTAAAGGACACCTTCCGGGCCCCAGTGACGATCCCCATCCCTGTCAGCCACCGACCGCAGTGCCCAGCTTTTGTGTTCCCACTGTTCTCACACACACAGGGCTGATCTTGTTCACATGCTTGTTTCTGAGCTTATTGTCTGTGGTTGCACACACACCCACACGCAGACAGACACCTCGCCAGCCACACTGTGCCGTGATGCACCCAGGATAAACCCCCTGTTCAGCCATGTGGTTGTCATGGAACCAACAAATTCCACGTCTGATAAATAACATGAAATGCTGCAGGGTGGATGCCCAAGGTCTGTACCACAGGATTATCGATGACTGAAAATCTGAAAAGATCCAAAATAACCCACCACGGAGGAATTGCTAGCTGCCTGCAGCTGCATCCACGTCCAAAACACCTTTGTAAAAAGTTGTGCTCACATGAAAATAAATGACAAAGCAGAACGCAGAATCTTTATATTCAGGGTATTATTGTAACGACAAATACAGGTGTTTATGACGTCGGCAATGCTGGGCTGGGGCCACACGCTGCAGCCATTGGGGGGACATCTCAGGAGCTGGGTCCCTGCATTCTTGTCTCAGCTGCACCCCTCACCTGCCGGGGCTTTGGGGAGCCAGGTAGCCTCCTAGAGCCCCTGGGGTCATGCATGAAATAGAAGCATCTGCCCCAGGGTTGCTCTGGGAGTGAGGAAGGCGCCAAGTGAGGAAGACGCTGCACACAAGGAAATCAGAGGGAGGCCTGGCCCACAGCCCACAGTTAGCTCTTTTATTTTTTAAGACCAAAGAAAAAGTCTAGAAGGAAGTCTTTACCCCTAAAAAAGTAGGTATAGTTGTTTTGCTTGAGTAACTAGATCAGTTATTACTTCCTTTTAACTTTTTTCTGTCTTCCGTAACTTGCACGTTAACACTTTCACAATTGGAGGGAAACATATACCTCTGAGAAAGTGAAGTCTTTCCAGGACCAGCTCTCGCCGAAATCCTCAGGGCCAGGCAGCTGCCCGGGGAGACGGCCGGGCTGCACAGGCAGGGCTGCCGAGCTGAGTGCTCAGAGCCACTCCGGCCTCCCGCTTAGTCCTGTGAGAACCCTTCAGGCCTGGGGGCCACGGGAGGAGCAAGCGTCCCTCCTCTTCAGACAAATCCACTTCAAGTCACTTCATCCCCCTCTCTCTGAGAGATGATTGCAGCTGAGAGCGAGCCCTGAGGACGTGCCAGGATCCTCCAACGCCTTCTAGAACAAACACATCACCCGCCTGCCACTGCCAAGCAGCCTCAGAGCTGCAGGGAGGCGGGTGGCTCTGTTACTCCGGCTCTCTGCATTTCTTTTCTCTGTTTAAGCCTAAGAAGATCACCTTCCTCAGACGCTGTTCTAATCACCACTCTTTGGGGCTACGACAGCCCTCCCAGGTGTTGGGCAAACCATTATCTTCTTGGGATCACCCGGTATGCGGCATCCTTCCTCCCCCATCCTCTACCCTTGTGGAATCGATGATGGGAGCTTGATAGCCTCCCGGGTCTGCTAGGAGGCTAGGACTGAAACTCGGTGGCCCATGCTGCCTTGGGTGGCTTTACAAGTGCTGACCTGAAACCTCTGGTGGACCACAGGCGTCCTGGGCAGATGTGGCTGATACGTGTGGTTTGCATGGCGTCCCCTCCAGATCGCACGCTGAGACGTGATCCCCAGTGTTGGAGGTGGGGCCTGCTGGGAGATGTTTGGGTCATGGGGACGGACCCCTCATGAATGGCTTGTGGCTGTCCTTCTAGGAGTTAGTGGATTTTCACGAGATCTGCTTCTTTACAGTACGTGGCGTTTCTCCCCCAGCTCTTGTTCCTGCCACGTGATGTCCCCGCTCCCTCTTTGCCTTCCGCCATGATTATAAGCCTTCCCAGGCCTCCCCGGAATCAGAGGCCAACAGGATGCTTTCTGTACAGCCTGCAGAACCATGAGCCGATTAAAGCTCTTTTCCTACAAATTACCTATTCTCAGGTATTTCTTTATAGCAGAGCAAGAATGGCCTAATACAGGGGCCCCTTGGGCAAATGTTTTTAGTGCCTTGTGTTTTAGATGCAATTTCAGACCAATCACAACATATTTACTTCCTTTGTATGTGCCAAGCTTAGAAATGATGCTAGGGCAGTCTTGCAATGCCCAGGGCCCATCCTTCCAGAAGCTGGAAATCAGATTGGGATGGTTGGGTGGGAGCGTGTCTGAAGAACTCTGTAGGAGGCAGGGAAGGTGCCCACAGGCCCAGCCAGAGTCTCCTCAGGGCTGAAGTCCGCCACACACCTCTGTCAATCCAGAGAATCCGGAGGGTCCCCTCATGCCAGCCCGAGCTGCCCCCACCTCAGCTGGTGAAGCATCTTTCCCCATCACCAGGCTGCAGGCTGCTGAGTGGGGAGGGATGTGGGCCAGTCTGTCTCTCTCCTCGTCCACCCCAGAGAGAGGAGGAGACAGTGGTGGGCTAGGCCTCCAAGAATGATGCCAGAGGAGACGTGGGACCTGGCCGAGATGTTGCAGGGAAAGCAGGACGTCAGCAGACTGGAAGAAGTTGGCCAGACCATCCACGGAGGTGAGCAGACTGTCAGCACCTGCCGAGGTGCATCTCCTTCAGGCCTTTGAGCAGACGGTGCAGTGTCCTGGGAGGCCCGCGCCCAGTCAGAACCCGCGGAGGCCGCAGAGCTGCTCTTCAGCCCTCTCGGGGTCCAGAAAGAAAATGTCTCTGGATTCCATGGCATCCCCACCTAAGCGCACGCTAACCTCCGCCTGCACTTGCTGACTGTGCCTGTCTGCCTGGACGCCACCCTTTCCATGTGGGCCTTGCAGGAGCCTCTGCACAGGGGAAGAAGCAGGGTCCAGCTTGGCGAGCTGAGCAAGAAAACGGCAGCGAAGGGGAATGAGCGTCACTGGGAGGGTGACCCTCAAAAGCAGAATATGGATTTTTTTTTTCAAGAATAAAGCTAGACATGCACATGGACACGTGACGCCACCCAGGCAACCACGCCAAGCCCACATTACAGAAATGCACCCGGGACCCACCCAGAAAAGCACAACACGGAGGGAGGCAGAGGCTCCATGAGGCAGGGAGGGGGCGGGAGCGGCCGGGCAGGGCTCTCCACTTCCACTCATTTACATTTGTATTTTTAATTAAGTAATTAATTTTTTGAGACAAGGTCTCACTTGGTCACCCAGGCTGGAAGGCAACGGTGTGATCATGGCTCTCTGCAGCCTTGATCTCCCAGGCTCAAGCAATCCTCCTGCCTCAGCTCCACAGGTAGCTGGCCCTACAGGAATGCACCACCATACCCGACCAGTTTTTGTATTTTGTGTAGAGACAAGGTTTTGCCACGTTGCCCAGGCTGGTCTCGGCTTCCTGGGCTCAAGTGATCCTCCTGCCTTGGCCTCCCAAAGTGGTGGGATTACAGGCACCATGCCCAGCCTGTTTATATTTTTAAGACCAAGAGCCTGGAGCAAGCATGGCAGAATGTGTATGTACGTTAGCCCCAAAAAGCAATGCGTGGGATGTGTGCTCATCTTTATTGTGTATTTCTTAAACATCCTTTAACTAAAAAATGCAGAACTTTGTTGGAAGAACAGAGCCTTGGCTGGATGGGAAGGGCTGTGTGTCTTGGGGTCTCCCACCTCCAGCCAACTGTGCACCTGGCCCAGAGTGCACAGGACAGGCTTTGGAGCCTTGGATGATTCTGTCACACACCGGCTGGAATGCTGGATGGCTCATCCAGCGATCCACGATCCCCTCACCCCAGTGTGGCACCTCAGGGTTTTCTGTGGGGTTTTAACATAACTATTTGCACATGAAAGCACTCAGAGAAGGAACCAAAAAGCAAAATAGAATTTCAGCTTTGTACTGTGCCCCAGTGCTGACATCTTAGCCTCATCCTTAAGGCTCCTCTCCTCCATCCCTGTCCTTTCTCTCTATGCTGGGGTAAAAGTCTACCTGGGGTGGGACTTGGGTGTACGTCGAACCAAGTCCAAATGCTCCCTCCATCTCCCTGCCCCCATCAAAAGGTGACACCAAAATTACCCACAGCCACAGCCTGCTTCCCTGACACACAACAGGCACTCTGCTCGTGTCCCACGATGAGAGGCTCTTGGTTGAGCAAGTGCCAGGGACGTGCCTGTAGAGAACACAGGGCCACTCCTCTCACCCCGCCTGGGAGTCCTTCTGGGGTGGGCTGCTGTGAACGCAGCTGGGCCCGAGGTCACGGTGTTTTTTGCCTTGCTCTCCGCATCTCTCTGCTCACCTCTCCCCTGCCCTGGATTCATTCTCCAGGATGGCAGCAGCGACTCCAGACTTCCCCCGAGCCCTCGCACCCCAAGAGCCTAGCAGCCCTGCCGGTGGAGACGCAGCATGGGGTGGGTTGTCAAGGACGTCGGCAAGATCTGCGCCAGACCTTGTGGCGTGTCCACAGCCTGGAGTCCTCTGGTGGGTCAGTTCTGGGCCCACTGCTGGGGCCAGGAGCAGGGGCCACCCACACGTAAACCCAGAGGCAGAACAGACCCAAGAGTGGGGGAGGGCTGGGCCCAAGAGAAGAATTAGCTGATAGAATCCATGCGTCCACCTCGGGTGTTCACCTGAGAGGTGCCTGGAAGCCCTTTCTTGGGGCTGCAGGAAGCCTAAGTCCAGAGACGAGAGAGGCTGAGTGTGGGCTGCGGGGAGCTGCATGTGTGCATGCATAGCCGACAGACCCAAAGTCTGGGATGTGGAGGAGGCTGAACAAAGGAGGAAAGAGTGGGGACACCTCAGGGACCAAGGCCACTGACTGCCCAGGTCCAGACCGCTGGCTGTTTCCGGGAAGCGAGGTTGCTGCCTCCTCTGAGGGACGGTGCCACCTTGCTGAGCCTCTGGCAACTTCCAAGTTCCCACGTAGGTAGCCTCCAGCAGCAACAGGGGAGGACAGTGTCTAGCTCTGTGGAGGGAAGGAAACCATTTTCCTTTAGGCTCTCTACCTGGGTGTACTTGGGCTGGAGAGAGTGGGGCCTGGGGGGGAAATGGGGGAGACACCAAGGCTGTGGAACCATCCCGTGCCCAGATACAAAATGGAGGTGTCTCTGTTGCAGACACGTTCCCGACCCTGGACCCAGACACCAGAGTCAGGCCCAAAGGCGGGCTCTGACTGTTCACACCTTCTCCTGGATTCCCCCAGCAGAGAGCCCTGCGACCTTCATCCTCACATCAGGGACCAGAGAATGTTCCAGGCACACTGGCTGGCTCCCTGTGAAGAGGCCACACCCTGGCTTAGAAAAGCAGAGGCACAGTGACGCCTGGGGACCCAGGGGGACGCGGCTGTGTCTCCTTCACAAGGGTCCTGAGGCAGGGCCACATCTAAGGTGCTGGGGAGGAGGTGCAGATAAGGTGGACAGGGGAGGTGTGGACAGGGGAGATGTGGATGGGATGGGGTAAACAGGGGAGGTGTGGACAGGATGGACAGGGGAGATGTAGATCGAGATCGCGTCGCTCGGAAAGAATGTCGTCAGGTAAACAAAGATCCGAGATCGGAAACTGAAAACTAAAGTATGGATAAAGTGAACAAAGAGAAGTCGTCGAATAAGTCGCTCAAAGAAATGTGAACCACCGAGATCGACTCGAGAATCGTCGAAGTCAGATAAAGAAAACTGAAGAAGTATGGATGTCGAGTGAACAAAGGTCTCGTCCGGAATCGAAATCATCGAGAAAATCTCAGCTCCGGAATCGACAAAGGAATATAGATCGAGATCGAAATTCCGCTAAAGTGTCGTCGTGAACAGAATAGATCAGATAAATGCTCGAGAATAAACCGAATGAACAAAGAATAAGATCGAGATCTGATAAAGCTTCGAAGAAGTGGGCCGGGGTGGACCCAGGGGAGATGTGGATGGGGATGGGGTACACAGAAGCGGCTGGGAGGAGGTGTGGACAGGATAGACAGGGGAGATGTGGATGGGGATGGGGTACACAGAAGAGGCTGGGAGGTGTGGATGGGGTGGACAGGGGAGATGTGGATAGGATGGGGTAAACAGGGGAGGTGTGGACAGGATGGACAGGGGAGATGTGGATAGGGATGGGGTACACAGAGGAGGCCGGAGGTCTTCTAACTTTTCCTTCCCTTCAAAGTGGCCTGTCCTAAATTCCCCCTCAGAAAGTAGCAAGAAGGTGCAACTTTAGTGGAGCAAAGGGGCAAGTGTCCAGGGGACGTGCCTCCTAGGAGGTGCCCAGGTCAGCCTCACTTTCCTTCCATCAGACACCTGCCAGCAGGTCACCTGCCCCTGGTCCCTCAGGACCCCCACAGGTGAAGGAGGAGCAACATTGCTCAGCCCCTTCTAGGAGCCAGAGCAACCAGAAGTGGCCACCTGCTCCCGCCCTCCCATGGAATTTTCCCAGCAGCACTGAGAAGGAGGCATCGTGTCTCCAGTTTTCACGTGGGGAGACTGGGCCCAATGAGGCAGACTGGCCATGAGCCCTTCTCCCATGTGTCTTGACATCCCAGCCAGGTTGGCTCACCGTGAAGAAAGAAGGCCTGGTGCGGGAGGTGAGAGAGGGGCTGTAGGGGGGACCTGCCCACCTGGCCCACTGGTGCAGGAGGTAAGGGGGCCTGTAGGAGGTGAGAGGGGCTGTAGGGGGGGGCCTGCCCACCTCGCCCCACTCTCTGCTTGCTGGGCCACTGTAGACAAGTGACTTGGCCACTCTGGCCTCTACCATCTGTCAAATGAGGAAATGAGCAGGGGTGATCTAGACTTCCTATCCCTGGAAGACACATGCAGGACCCAGAGCACAGAAACTGTTCTGTCCTTCCAGATGCTCCAGAGCTCCCAGGACCCTGATCCCACCACCCTGCGGTCCGTCCTTCCAGATGCTCCAGAGCTCCTGGAACCCCCAATCCCGCCACCCTGTGGTCTGTCCTTCCTCCACCTCTGGACATCAGCTTGCTGGAGCCATTCCCTGTGGCTATGCCGGGAGCCCTGAGACAGGTTGGGGGCCCCGCTGTGCAGCTCACCCTCTGGGGGCCCTTCCACCTTCTGAAAGACCATAAGGCCCCTGGGTCGCAGTTCTGCCACCTCAGATGGGAACGACAGCCCCACTTTGCTGCCTCCTGGGGCCGTGGAGCCTGGATTTCATGCTCAAGGGATCTCACTTTCAGGGCCTTCCTCCTGCTCTGTCTTGGGGCACACACCCAGTCCTCTGCCCTGTCACTCATGATCATGTGAGTCCACTGTGCAGATGCCGGGAAAGTGCAAAGGTCACGGCATCTGTGCTGGGCCCCCCAGGAGGGTGGGGGTGAGCCCAGGGCCACAGTTGTAAGCCCTCCAGCATGGCTCCGCCACCTCTGTATTGCTGCGGGAATGTGGCGTGGAACGAGCCATGACACCCGCTTTCTGCCATTTCACCTGCATTGTACTGGAAGGACAGGCATGAGCTGAGAGCCAGAGCGATGCCAGGACTGGATGCCCGCCGTGGAGAGGCCGAAATTCCTGTGGCGCAGGCTGGCCTCACCCAATTCCAAGCATCCTGGGGCCAGCCTGGCTGACAGCGCTGGCATTTAGATTCAGAACGTGCAGCATCTGTGCTTTCTCCCGACCGACCCAGCACTGGGCAGGGACAGCCGGCCACACACTGGAAGCTAATGTTTGAAGTGACAACATAGGCAACATCACAGACGCAGAGGGCTGCATCCAGGCCCCAACAGGCACAGGGCACTGGGTGCCAGGCCCAAGGGGAGCAAGATTCGGGGACAGGTGGGACAGGGCATCACACTACCTCTGCCCACAGGTTCTGAGATACTACAGGGAGCAAACCCTCTTCCCAGGGTGGCTCCCTCTTCTAGAAAGTCACTTCAAGAGAAGCTGACCTGCTGTGGGCTTTTTACAGCCATGGCTCAGGCAGCCCTTTTGAGGATAAATGGTTAAGAGCTTTATTTTTCCATAAATTAGCAAGAGAGAAAAACCCATAAAATTTGTCAGTAGGCTTCAGAATTGTGCTATTTTCAAACAGTACACATCGGGGCGTGCTTAGAACCATATGGTATCTCGGTGCCGCTAACTCAGACAGCCTGTGCCACAGGACACTGAGTGCACAGGGGCTAACGGTCAAGTGTTCACTGCCCTGCCCGGCGCCCTGGGGGTTGCGACCCTCATTGTGATAAGACAGTTAGAAGATTAAAGCAGATCTTGTGCCGTGAGTGTGAAATCTGTGCCAGGCCCGGGGTGAAGGTTAGCCCAGGGAGGCTAAGGATCTGGACCCAGGTCACACGTCTAAGAAGTAGCAGTGAGATCCAGCCCTCGGCTCTCCCGCGGACACTGCAGCGGTATTTACTGTGAGTGTTGAGGACCCTTTGTCATGCTGGTGTGGGCAGCTGGTGCTTGCTGGATACGCCTGGAGTCCGGTGAGGTCAGTGGCTGAGAGTATCCCTGAAGATCAGGGGACAGAGACCAGGCATCTGACAACCACATATCTGCAACCCCAAGGGACGAGCACATACCCATTTCAGGAATAGGTAAACTGAGGCCCATGGGGCACGGACTGTACTCACTAAGCACCTTTTTTGTCCCAGACCATCTGCCAGGGGCCTGCTTCCCACAGCAAGCCTCTGAGATGGGGAGTATCATTCCCATGTTATAATTCAGGATTACTGAGGCTCAGAGAGGTTAGGACACCTGCCCAGAGTCACCCAGCAGGCAGGCAGCGGCCCGGTGGCTTCAAAGCCCTGCATTCCAGCAGGCCAGCCCAGGGCACTACTCAGACCCTTGGGCCATGGCTTCACCGTAGGTCCGTGTCCTCCTGCCTCACAAGAGGGCAAGCTTCCATTCCTGGATGAGCTTCCAATTTTATAGAGTGTCCCAAGCTCCTGAACGCAGACTCCGAGCAAAGGAACGCAGGGCACCCAGAACACCTTGTGCCTGAGGACTAAGAGCCGAGCTGACAGCAGGGACTGGTATTTCCCAGCTCCCACTCCAGGTGTGAGAGGGAGAAAGGGAGGAAAGGGGAGGGAGGAGGGAGGGAAAAGGAAAGCGGAGGAGGGATAAGGGTGGCGGGAGGAGTCAGGGCCCTAGGGCTGAGGAGCCATCCTGCAGACCTGGATCCTGTGCCCCTTTCAGAGCCTGGTCAGCCTCTGCAGCTGGCACGTGGGGTCCACCCCAGCCCAGGAATCCACACTGAAGGCATCCTGTGCCTCTCGATAGCCCCTCTGACATTTCGGCTTCAGGCCATGTGGCACTGGGACTCCCTCCTCAGGAAGGCCTGGAGAAGCCTTTGGTTCCCTCCTGAGCTTGGGGCCATGCCAAAACCACCCATGTCAAGGCGGCCCACGCGCAGACCGAGGGTGGGTGGCGGGTGGGATGGTGCCGGCAACTTGCAGCGGCTCTGCCACTGCGGGACTCCTGTGGTTCTCCCAGGCCTCCTTCCTCGCCTGACCACTGTCTGGGGTGACCCTCATCAAGATGTGGCGTGACCTCCTCTCCTCCGTCCAATCAGACCCACGGCCTCCCCCTAGCCACAAAGGCACCAAGCAGGGTCGGTGGGTGGAGAGTCAGGGTGAGGGGCGGCGTGGCGCCCATCGCGGAGCCCGGAGGCCCTGGACCTGTGTCTGCGGGTGAAATGAGCAAGCCTGGCTTAGAACTTCACAGTGGAATTGGAAACGATGTTTCCTCTCCAGTGAATTCTAAAATAAACACTGTGCAGCCGGTGCATTTCCTGTGCCCTGCTTCTCTGTACAGCCGCGATTCACTTATGATCTTGTCGGTTATAAATTGCAGCCTGCATTTCTCATATCAAAATGCACAGCTAGTGATATTTAACTCTAAAGAAATATATCCTCCGGCGATGAATACGGTCAGAAATTACTCACTGAATTTAACCAAGGAGAGAACGATGCCGTAGAGATGTACAGCATAAATTCACAAATGTGGGACAATGGCCACCGTTTATTAACATTTTATCTCCTCCTGGAAACGTTTGACCTTGCTTCAGCGGTTTTATTGGGAGCAAGATCTCTAGAAGCTCCCATTTCCCCTCTTTCCAAAAGCAGCCCGAGCTGTTCAAAGTAGTAAATACCTTTCAAGTTGTCATTTCCTGATGTTTTCTTTAACCCGGGAGAGGAACAAAAAAAATTGTGGGGAGAAAAGGTTTCCCCCAAAATAGTGCCTTTGGAACTTGTCATGGAAATTCAGGTCGTTGAAACCTGCTCAAGTTCATAAAAGGAAATGAAAGCCATTTAACCATGGGGGGCTGAGGTTTCTGACGAGGGCACTGGACTCAGGAGTATTGCGTATTGGAGAGGGAAGTGGGGGGCCTGTACCTGGCAGGCGTAACCAAATTAAACCCATTCATTCACTCGCACACTGAGCACCCATTTGGCGCAACCAAATTAAACCCATTCAATCGCACACTGAGCACATACCCTGCTGTAGGCCTTGGGTGGGATGTCAAACTGAAAAACATACAAAAGGGACAGAACCAGCTCCTGGCCTCGGGGAGCCGGCAGTCTAGGGTCTAGACATCCAGAGGAACAGCCAGAAAACAGGAAATAAACACAAGACTTACAAAGGCTTACGAAGGGCTGCAGGGTCTAGAGGAGGGAGCGTGTCTCTCCTCTTAATCCACACCTACTAGGAGCCCTGTCTGCGTCTCCTTTAATCCACACCTACCCAGGGCCCTGTCAGCGTCTCTGACCTTCCTGCTTCACTGTGAGGTCTGGAAGCCTCTGACCAGGGTCTGCAGTCAGGACAGGTGAGTGCAAGCTGTGCAGAAAGGTGGCCAAGGCAGCAAGGGAGGCCAGGGGACCACGTGCCTGGGGCCCAATGTCACACCTCATCCTTGAAGCTCAGATAGGTGAAGACGAGGAAACGCTTGACCACAATCATCTGTCTCCCATGAGCTGAGTAGGAGGCGAGATGCTGCACAATTGCAGCCCATGGGTGCTTTCCCGAGATGCACTAGAGTGAAGGGGTTAACCGGCCCTTCCTCTATGCATCTTACTGTATTTTTGCAAATATAATGTATGTTTATGATAAAGAATAAAGCTATCCCAAAGTGCAAAGAAGAAAACAAATCACCCCCAACTTCTACCACCTGGAAATAACATCATTATGTAAAAAAAAAACATTCTACATCTCTCTTGATAGACAGAGAGAGAGGGAGAGAGAGAGAAGTGGAGATAGGGATGGATACACACAGAGATAAATAATATAAATGATTATGTAAAACAGGGATGTCTAATCTTTTGGCTTCACTGGACCACATTAGAACAAGAAGAATTGTCTTGGGCCACACATAAAATACACAAACAATGATGACAGCTGATTAGCTAAAGAAAAACATCACAAAAAAGATCTCATAATGTTTTAAGAAAGTTTAAGAATTTGTGTTGGGCTGCATGCAAAGCCATCCTGGGCCGCATGCAGCCTACAGGTCACAGGTTGGACAAGTGTGGTGTAAAATAAGATGGTGTCATACGTGATGCCTGCAAAAAAAAACTGGGATAATAAAGGGGATGCAAACCAACGGCGGGACTCTAGGCTGGGAGCAGCTCAGCACACAGGCACCAAAGAAGGCCTTGCTCGTGTATCTCTGCCCAGGCCCTAAAGACTCCGAAAAATCAGTTTTAGTGGCGTAAGGGGATACAATAGAGAAGGACTCAGCGACCCCTGCCATCTTCTCTTCTCACAAGCACTCCAGCCCCAACCCCACCCCCTTTACCCTTCTTTACCTGGATTGTGGCCATGCCATTTCCACCACCTGAGAACTGCCCTCAGGTGACCCCTGCAGCAGCTCTCCCTGAGTCCTGCTGCATATGCCAAAGGGCAACCCTCAGAAATAATTCCCAGAAGAGCCGGGTTCAAGTCCTGGCTCTGCCCTGGGTTATCTGTGAAAGCTTGAGCAGGTCACTGGCCTTCCTGGAACTCACAGTCTACTCCCTGGAATGAGGAGATACTCCTGAGATTCGTCCCAGCCTCACCGAACATAAGTTTGTGGTCCTTTGGGAGCCCCAGCTCACTCTGGGAGCCCCATCCTGCATGACTCTGCCTGGCGTTGCAATTCCTGCATGAGTACTTCATTGCGTTGCAATTCCTGCATGACTGCCCCATTGAGTTGTGATTCCTATGTGACTGCACCTGGCGTTGCAATTCCCACATGAGTGCCCCATTGTATTGCGGCTCCTGTGTGACTGCACCTCACGTTGCAATTCCTGTGTGAGCACTCCCATTGCATTGCCGTTCCTATGTGACTGTGCCTGGCGTTGCAATTCCTGCATGAGTGTCCCATTGCGTTGCGGTTCCTGCGTGAATGTGCCTGGCATTGCAATTCCTGCGTGAGTGCCCCATTGCGTTGCAGTTCTTGAGTGACTATGCCTCACGTTGCAATTCCTTCTGCATGTGCCTCTCTGCTAGCACTCCCAGAGTTCCTGACAGAGTCTCACACACAGTAGGTGCTGGATAGTTCCAATGAGATTCTTAGACACACGTGAAGCAAAAATGTGTAAGCTCCCTAGGAGTAGGGTCTCTGCAAAGTTCCCCAATTCATCAGCAGTGTTTGGGCTGCAGGATCTGCAGCATTAAATGGGTTTAGGAACTATTCCATGGACAGGTGAGCAAATAGATGAAGGAAGGGATGAATGAATGAAAGAATGAATGAATGATTGGACCGTTTTCTTCTACAGATAAAACAAGAGGAATTTAATTCCTTCAGCAGCCAGGGCTTAGCTCTGGGGAGGTAGAGGTCCTCTCCAGCCAGTGCAAATGGAGCTCAGCCCATTGTCCTGGGGGAGGGAAGCCACAGGTGCTCCAGGGCAGGACCCTTCTAAGCTGGTATAGTTCACCTGGGAGGGGCGAGGGTGAGGATCAGCAACAGCTTGCTCCCAAAGATCTGCTGAGCACCCTCCTGCTGCAGCCCACCACCGCGCCCGGCTGGGAGCAGCCACCATCCACCACGCACGGCCCAGTAATGGCTCATGAATCAAACTAAGCAACTCAATGTGAAGCTAATGACAAAATCTGGAGGCAAACCCACCTTTCTGGTACCATCTAAGTGGATGCTATGGATGGGAGCAGATGGAAGAATGACATATTTGTGGATTCCAACCACCATCTGGTCACAATTGATGGCCCATCTGACAGGAGGTCATTATTGTTTTTCTAGCATCATTAAAGATGCGCTATTTATCTCTGTGCACCGTTTCTGGGTTTGACGTGGAGACCTTCAGAGATTCCAACCTCTTCTCTCCGGTGACCTATAACTCACTGCATCCTTTGGCCTCCCTGGATGTGTTCCCGAGGTCTCTTGAGCTGACGCAGCTCTCAGTTTAGCTGACTGATTAATTCAACTCCCCCTTCCTCTCCCGGCTCTGCGGCCTTGCGGGGTGCCTGCAAAGCGATCGCCATTGGCCCTCCTTTGTTAGGTTTAACTCTGCAAACTTCCAAAAGACTACAGCTTTCATGCTGCACTTAACGCTGTTTCTGCCAAGTGAATCCTGTCTTTTTGACTTTAAATTTTACTGGATGGGAAAGGACAACTTTGGTCTAGTTTACAGAGAGCTGGCTCTTTGACTCGGACTGTGGTTGGGCCAATGACCCAGATTCGGTTCTGGCTTTAGCAACCATATTCATTGTAGGGGGAAGGAGTTTCCAGAAAAAAAAGGAGGCCTTCCTGTCAAAAAAAGGGAGAAGGAAATCATTCAAACCATCTGTTAAAAGGCATAAACACTGGGCTCACGTGAAAAGGGAAAGGGAATATGTTATTTTTAAGAAAACTATTTAAGTGTAAAAAATACATTTTTTCCCTAATTGCAGATAAAACCATAATTTTAGAGAGAGGGGATTACACATACAAAATATCTCAGTTGTATAATTTTAGTAATAGATATGGTGTTTAGATGTATCGTTGGATGGCTCTTTTATCATATATTAGGAGTTCCAGGTCTGAGCAGCGCATATGAGTTGAAACAGAAAGAAATGGTTTCGCTTCAAAGACAGCCCCGAACAAAAGCCAGCTCTGATCAATGAAGTGGCCCAGGAAGTAGCCACATCGACCCTAGCTGAACTCATGGCTGGGGTGTCCCGGGACGCATTTCATTGTTGTTGTTTTAATTGTGATAAAAATATACATAATACATAGTTGATCATTTTAACCAGTTTTTAAGTGTGCAGACCAATGACATGAAGTATATTCACATTTTTGTGCAGCCATCACCATCAACCATCTCCAGAAATGTTCACATCTCGCAAAACTGAAACTCTGGACTCTTTAAACACTATCTCTCCATTCCTCCTCCTTCAGGGCCCTGGTAACCAGCCACCATTCTACTTTCCACGAGTTTGACTCTTCTAGGAACCTCACAGAAGTGGAGTCGTACGGCATGGTCCTTTCGTGCCTGGCTTATGTCACTCAGCATAACGTCTTCAAGATTAACCCATTCTGTAGCATGTGTCAGAATTTCCTCCCTTTTCAGAGCTGCATCATATTCCACCATGTAAATGGACACGTATCATGTATCCACTCAGGTACTGGTGGATACTCAACTGCCTCCACCTTTTGGCTGCTGTGAATAATGCTGCTATGAAAACATGGGGGTACAAATATATTTTTGAGTCACTGTTTTCCATTTCTTAAACTATATACCCCAAATTGGAATTGCTGGATCATATGGTAACTCCATGGCCAATTTTTTGAGGAACTTCTGTCATTTTCTTCATAGCAGCTGCACAGTTCAGCATATTCCTATCAGCAATGCACAAGGGCTTCTATTTCCCTGGGGTATGTTATTTTATGACTCAGTTAAGCAAAGCAGAGTCCACCAGGGACACCAGGAGGCCGCCCTGCAAAGCCACTTGGAGCACCAAATAACCAGGTGGGCAGCTGAGAGCCGATCCCAAAGCATCTGTGGAATGGGGGCTGTGGAAATAGCATTGACATCAGAGCTGAACTTTGCTCTCTCTAAACCCATGATCTGTGGCCACTCTCTGAGCCCCAATTCTGCAAAAGAGGATAACCCCGCCCGTTTCACTCACTCAGTCCACAGATCATCTGAGGTTGCCTCTCCCACCCTTCCTCCCACGTTGCAGAGTGCCATGTCCTTCCTACCTCCAATCCTCTGCTCCCCTTTGTGTAGGCTTCCCTGCCCTGGAGCCCAGAGAGAGAAGGGAGCTGTGTCGGCAGCCCCAGCCTCGTCCCCTCGCTCACACACAAGGACCCTGGCATGTGTGCGCCCACCAGTCACCTCATCTGAGCTGAGCGGTGGCCACAGTGAATGCAAGCCCCGCCCAGCCGTCTGGCTGCTAGTGCAAGGCTCTGCAGGGGATGCACACAGAGCTCTCTGCAAATGGTCTGTTGGCCTGGAGCAGGCAGGATGCCCACCCGGCTGATTGGGACTTGTTCCTTTTTCCGGTACATCCAGCTCCCTCGCCCACGGCCGGAGGCGGCCAGCTTTCCGCAGGTTGTAGTTCACTGACTAATTGGCAGGAGCAGACGGGGCCGGGGTAATGGGGCCTCTGAAAGCGAGTCTAGTCCAGCCTCGATGAATACCACCTTCTGCTGTCTTCGCCGAGCCCTGAAAAGCCCTTGTTTCCGGCAGATTCCATATTGTCTGTGCTCCTGGTCCACATGGCAGAGCAGGCAGCCTCCGCTCTGTGAGCTCTGGAACAAATGATTGACGCGCACCTCTTGGAAGAGGAAGCGGAACAGGTGGCCCGATCACTGGGGGGCAGGCTGTGCAGGGTACCCAGGAGGTGGTCCTGGGGTCTTGGCAGGCCCATGCCCTCCTCCACAGCAGCATGGAGCCCATGGGCAGCTGGCATCTAGCCCATCGGTAGCAACCTTGGCAGACAGACGTGCTGAACTGGGGTCCAGGAGGGGCAGGCCCGGAGCTTCAGGCTGGGCCTGCTCTCTGCAGGAGCCTGGATCCAACTTTAATCAGAGATGACTGATGGTCCAAGGTGGGCTTTTGTCACCAGTCAGTCAGACAGGACAAAGAGTGCTCACGCCCAGCCCGGCTGCGAGGACAGGCCACAGGGAGGTGCGACAGGCTCAGCAGCTCCTGAGCACCAGCTCTGTAGCCACCCATCTGACAGGTGCCCTGGAAGGCTGAGCTGCCACCCTGGCTGTGGCCTTGCAGCTGCAGCTGGCGTGTGGCTTGGGGGACCCTGGGTCAAGGTCACTCAGATTGGTCTATGGAAGGCACAGTGGCCTGCTCCACATCAGACCCGAGGGATGCTCCTTGAAGAGCTGAAAGGATGGAGGCCAAAGTCTGAGAAGGAGGCTGTAACCACTGAGAAAGGGAGCAGGTGCAGGCAGCTCTGGTCGGGGGAGATATGGGGGAAAGGGCTTGATGTTAGGCCCTCGGCATGATGCAGGCTCTCTCTGGGGCGGGGCGAGGCAGCGGCACAGCGTATAACCACACCATCGGGCCCAGTGATAGCACAGAGTATGTGCACAGACGCCACTCTTCAAGGGCGCTCACAGCCCTCCACTCTGCTGAGCCCGGCCTCAGATCCAGGACACCTGAGCACACAAAGCAGGCACCGGCATAAGTCGATCAGAGTGTGTCGTGGTAGTAACAGGGCTGGCTCTGGGACAGGACAAAATTGGAGCCTGTGGGAGAGAGGGTGGCGCAGCCCAGGCAGGGACAAGGGCTCCACCAGGTCAGCCGGAGCTTCAGCCTGGGCAGGGACAAGGGCTCCACCAGGTCAGCTAGGGCTTCCTCCTGGGGGTGGAACACCAGAAGGGACCCACAACAGAGTGTGCAGAGCTATGGCTCCCTGGGCTGCAGGTGCAGGACCAAGCAGATCCTGCCTATCCCCAGCACCCAGGACAAAGGCAGGCAGCCAGGCGGGAGGCTGATGGACTTTGGGGGCCCTGAGAAAGGCAGCCTGGACGGGTACTCCAGGCATCTTGGCACCCAGCCCTGCTTGAGCGCCACACCCTTCTGCTGCGAGACGCTCTGCACCCCAAATGCGCTGCCCGACTGCTCGGTGTTTTCATTTTTTCCTCTGCAGAGTGAGGATATATCCAGCAAGATTGTCCTGAGGCTTAAAACAGATAAGTAAAAGTGCTTTGGAAATTGTGAGCTACCCTCTCTGAATGTCAGACAATATTATTTTTGAATCAGCTTCAAGAGATCACTTGAAGGGAAAGTATTGGAAAATTGATTTTTTTTTCTCCCATTGGTTTAACAGAATGGTTCCCCTGCCTTGATCTCGCTGTGCCGTTGTCCTTGACTTTGGGGGCTGCCTTCCCCTTGGGACTGAGTGGTCTGTGTCTGGAGCCCCTACTTGGTCCTAGCAGAGCTGACATTGTAGATAAATGGCAGGTGAATGACAATGAATAGAAGGAGGAAGAAAGCCCAGGGGTGGAAGGTGGCAGGTGTGGGAACATTCCAGAAGCCTCTGCCCCCTCTGTGTCCATTCCCTAACAACCCCCAAGTGCTCCATCAGGCCCAGTTCCTCCTGATTCAGTTCCCCAGGGTCCTTGGACAGAGTTGTCTCCCCAGAGCCCCTCTGGCTTCTCCAAAAGATGAGGGAACTCTTTGACATCGTAGAACATCCCAGGTCCAAAACGGACCTGAAGGTCACCTAAGCCAACCTCCTGCCTGGCAAGGACCTCTCTTGGAGAACCCTGGCTGATGACTGTGCCCCATAGCCCAGGGACTCAGAACCTTTCCAGCCCTACCGATACCCAGAGGGTACCAGGGTTTGGAATCTCCCACGCCTTGGTCCTGGCCCATGTTCTGGATTCTCTCAAGACACACGACATTCCAATGAAATGAGGAGCACTCTTGCTTCCCCTAAAGACTTGCTTTGCTTGCTTTTCCTTATCTTCCTTCCTTCCTTCCTTCCTTCTTTCCTTCCTTCCTTCCTTTTAAATGAAATAGCCACAGTTCCTTTAGCCTTTCCTCCCAGGTCACTTCGTTCTTCTTCCTTCTTTAGACTGTGGTAAAATACATGTAACATAAAATGTAATATCCTAAGCATTTGAAGTGGACAGTTCAGTGGCATGAATTATGGTCACGTTACTGCACACCATCACCACCCTCCATCTCCAGAACCTTTCATCTTCCCAAAATGAAACTGTCCCCATTAAACTCTCACTCCCTACACCCTCCCTAGCTCCCGGCACCCAGCTTTCCACTTTCCATCCCTGTGGACTGACTACTCTAGCTACCTCCTCTAAGCGGAAATCACAGGATGTGCCCTTCTGTGACTGCCTTATTCCACTTAGCACAGTGTCCTCAGGGTTCAGCCACGCTGTGCCATGCAGCATCCTTCTTAAGGCTGGATAATTTCCCATCCTATGGAGAGACAGCAGTGTTCATCCATCCATCCATCTGTCAAGGGACACCTGGGCTGCCTCTACCTTTTGGCTGTTATGGATAAGGCTGCTGTGAACAGGGGTGCACACACGTCTCTTCCAGCCCCAGTTCTCAGTTCTGTGGGCAGACACCCAGCAGTGGGGTTGCAGGGTCACATGGGGCCCTTGTTTGCACTTTTAGCCCGGGCACCTCCGGTCCGAAGAAGGCCTCTCTGGCCCCAGGTCAGCCTAGATGTCTCCCCCGGCAGCCCCATGCCCGGCTCTGCTCCTCCCTTCCTCCTCCCACTGCAGCAGAGCTTCCTGCACTCTGCCTGAGCCCCCAGATCCTCCCTGTCCTCTTCAAGCTCAGCCTCCAGCCAAGTGCTGAGCAGGGGTCAGGAACGTCTTTGAAAAAAGCCAGGTAAGCCACGTACCCCCAGTCATCTCAACGCTTCTCTCCTCTGGACAAGCCCCAGCTGCAGGGTGGCCCTCTGCAACACATGCCCAGCTCTCCTGCACGGCCCGGTGCTGCCTGCACAGACTGTTCCTGTGGGAACCATCACCACCCCAGCCATTTGTTATCTCACAAACCAGCGGGTCTAACTTCAAGAATGTGAGGCCACCAAATGGGAGGCCAGTGTCCTGGAGGCTCACGTCCAAGCTCTGAGTCAGAGGGACCTGGGTTCAATCTGGTGCCCTTCACACAGAGCTCCGCAGCCCAATCCAGCCCCATAAAGGGGCCTCCAAGAAAGTCGGGGGGGCCCATGAATCCTACCACCTTTACCGCCCCCAGAGCCCTGGGAGCAGAGCTGCCTTCCCAGCAGCCGGGCGACTGAGATCAGGGCCTGCCTTACCCTGGGCTGGGAGGTCAAGCATGGGCTGCCACCAACCCAGTACATGGTGGGGTCCCATGTGGGGTCTTGGCAGGGAGGAGCAGCGAGAAGCAGGGAGGACCCTGACCCCTGCAGGCTACCGATGAAGCTGAACCCCCATGCTCAGCTCCTTCCATCATGGGCAGGAGCCAAGAGAACCCTCCCCATGGGACATGCCTCACCCAGCACCCACAATGGGAGCCCTCCCCACGGAGTTCACTCCCCAGCTGGTAGAGTATGGGCGGCAGCTAGGGGCTGGGGATTTGGGCCTGACAGAGGTATGGGCAGCTTCGGGCTGAGATTCAGGCCTGATAGAGGTATGGGCAGCTTCGGGGCTGAGATTCAGGCCTGATGGTATGGGCAGCTTCGGGCTGAGATTCAGGCCCTGATAGAGTATGGGCTTCGGGGCTGGGATTCAGGCCTGATGAGAGGTATGGGCAGCTTCCGGGGCTGAGATTCAGGCCTGATGAGGTACCAGGCGGCTCGGGGGCTGAGATTCAGGCCTGAAGTGAGGCAGGGCGGCTTCGAGGGGCTGCTTCAGGCCTGATAGAGGTATGGGCAGCTTCGGGGCTGAGATTCAGGCCTGATAGAATTGCCGGGCGGGGCTGAGATTCAGGCCTGATAGAGGTATGGGCAGCTTCCGGGGCTGAGATTCAGGCCTGATAGAGGTATGGGCAGCTTCCGGGGCTGAGATTCAGGTGCCCGCTCTTCACTCTCTCTCCTCCACCATGGATGGAAAAGATGCCTTCAATGGGGTCTGAGGGCCCCACAGAGGAAGCCGGCTGTGACGGGGCCAATCCCTGACTCTGCAGAGGGGTGCCTGGGCCCGTTCCCATCCCCGACCATCTCCCTCAAGGTCTCCCCGGGCTGTGTCCACACCCTCAGGGAAGCTGGTGGGGGTGGCCAGGCCAGGGTGCTCTGGGGCAAGGGAAGCCTGGGGAGTATCATCCCTGTGTTTATCAGACACTCAAAGCCCCACATTGGGCCCAGCTGCTGTGTGAGGCTGCACTCCTCCCAGTGACAAGGTTGCTGTCCATTCGTTCTTAATGTGCTCGTAATGGGGCTTGAAATGAACACAGTCTGGTTATTTATTTTTCCTTTTTGGTTCCTGGACACCATCCACGGTGCAGGCTGTCCAGGGATGGGCGTGGGGAACACGATGGACACGTTCAAAGCCAGATGCTCCCATTCTTCCACCTGCCCACTCGCCCTGCTCACCTCAAACCCATCCCAGCTGAGGCAGAGGGCAAGACCCAAGCCCCAGCCCGGAGACACTCCCCACTTACACAGCACAGCACAGTACAATCCAGCACAACACAACACAACACAACCCAGCACAGCTGGTGGCCCAGCACAACACAACACAACACAACCCAGCACAGCTGGTACAGCCCAGCGCAGCTGCAACTTCTTCGCTAGCACAGCACAGTACAACCCAGCACAACACAACACAGCCCAGCAGCTGAGTACAACCCAGCTGTACAACACAGCCTTGCTTTGGCACAGCGGCGCCCACAGCACCATGCGGCGCGGGGAGGCAGGAGAAGCTAGTGATCCACGGGCGGGGAGCTTTGGCCTGGAAAGATGAGCACATCCTGGAGGGGAGGGTGGTGACGGCTACCCAGGGTGAATGTGCTTAGTGTCACTCAACTAATAATACCTAATGATTAACACGGTAAGTTTCATGGTTATGCATATTTTACCACAATAAGAAATATTTGTAAAAGCCCGCTGTTGACTTCCCAGTGCCACCATCAACCCCCAGGCAACTCCAGGCCTTAGGACCCCCTTCTAGCATCAGAAACACCCTCTCCTTCCCTCCACTCCTGGAGACTTCTCTTATCCTCCCAAGCCCAGCCCTGACGCCATCTCCTCCACCAGCCTGCCTGGGACTCCCAGGGAGGACAACACAGACAGCCCAGCCCGGCTCTGCCAGGGAGCAGAGTCAGGAGGGAAACCTCAGGGGCCTAGGAGGATCAGGACAGGCCGGCCCAGAGCTGGCTCCATTTGCATTTGCATCTGGTCCCTCCATGGGTGTGGTGGAGGGCAGAGGAGCCTAACAACCCCCAGGGGCCATCCCTGTCCCCCAGATCATGCTGTTTCTGCTCCCCAAACCCAGACTCAGAGGCAGGTCCGGGGGGGTGCTGGATGGAGGCCGTCGGCACCAGGCAAGCCACAGACAAGTCAGCATTGTGGACCCCCGAAGATGAAACCGGCGATCCGTGAAGAACTGCAAAGCCCCGACGCAGGCTCCCGCTGCTTCTAGGAGCCTGGAGCCCAGTGTGGGGCTCTGCAAATGTGTTCTCGCCCAGAACAAGTTTTAAAGACCTGAGCCCGAAGTCATCGAGTTTTCTTTCCTCTCCTCCTCCCCAGGGGTTCAGCCTGCAGACAATTCCATGCTGGTGCACTCTGTATTAAACACACATTATTCCTCACAATGGCTTCTCACAGCTGGGCCACTTCAGGCCACGCAGGGGAAGAACTCAGCCTGCAAGTCCTGGAAAGAATGCAAAGCAGTGATTTGTTCTTTTTCCGGACCCCACACACAACAAGCTATACATAAATGCAGAAAGTGATGCTCATAAATTCTTTATGCGATTTACTTAGAACCTGTGCTTATTAAACTGGTCGGCTTCCAAAAACTCCTTGTAGATTTCTCTCTCAAAAAAGTAAGTTTTATTTCTCCAACCCACTATGAATTAAAAATGGGTCTTTGATACACTCAGCAGATTTTACCCCATCCGTTAGGCTTATGTAAGAAGTAGAAATAGCCGATATTCAACAGCAGTGCGGACACACACACACACACTTTTTGCAATTGTGTAAGTTGAACAAATTCTTAGGTGGGACTTCTCCATATTCTCTCTTCTTTTCTTTCTTTGCTGTTTCACTCTCTTTGGGATTCTTGCACACTGGGGTGAGCAGGCAGTGAGAGAATCTCTCTTTTATGAAAATGGCTCTCAAGTTCTCCACACCCACTCCTACCTGGATTCACGCTGCATCTCAACATGCCCTGGGAGAGACACTGAAAATGGATGCCAGCACGGACTTTCTGGGTTGGGAAACTGCGATTCAGCTTGGGTCATGGCTTGCCCAGTTCACAGAGCCCAGGGCAGCGGAGTCTGCTCAGAGCTGGGGTCCTGACTCCAGGTCGCTGCCCTGAGCTTACAGGTTCTGGACCCAAAGGGTGAAGTGTCCTGGGATAATGGAGACTTAAGTAGGTGGGTCCCAGGGTCCAGGTGTCTGGGTACCCATGAGTCCCAGGGCCTGGGTGTCTGGGTACCCATGAGTCCTAGGGCCCAGGTGTGTGGTGGGGGCAGCTGTGAGTCCCAGGACCTGGGTGTCTGGGAGTACCCATGAGTCCTAGGGCCTGGGTGTCTAGGGGGCAGGGGACTGAGTCCCAGGGCCTGGGTGTCTGGGTATCTGTGCTCATGAGCGAAGTACCCAGAACATGGGGTGTCATTTCATTGCCTTTCTGCTTTTTGTTTCCATTGTGTCTCTGTTTTTAGGTGAAGCTTCCAGGAACCCTAACTCTAGGGTCATCTTATAATCAGGGTCAGTTATAGAACTTGCCAGACCAGTGAAAAATGCAAATGCAGTTCTCCATGTTTAAAAAGCAACAACAACAACAACAAAAAAAAAAAAAAAAAAAAAAAAAACGCTGGCAGAGATCGTAAACTATAAATCTTTTTCTTCTAAAATATTTTGTTTCTTCTAAAATGTAATAGAGATAATAGTGACATGAAAGTAAGAGAAGAAACTTTTAAATTGCAAAATAATATTTTGAAGTTATCATTGTATGCAAGATAATGATATGTTATTAATATAATGTCTTGTTTGTCATAAATTTTTCTGACTACAGATTTGTTTATTAGATTGTCAAATGCGTATTTTTAGCAACTTCATTTTTCATCAATATAATTAAAAACAATGTCAGTTACCTGTGGTAAATACAAGATTGCAAATAACTTTTTGATAGTTTTTACTTTTGAAAATCATTTTATGCTGATGCATCAGTTCCTGGGGTTATTTACAATATTTATCTGCCATGAAAATATTGGGATACATTTATGATAAACTATTTCAAAATATAAATTTTAGTGCATCTATAGCTGATCATCCTTGTGGAACGATTTTTCTAAAAAGATTTAACTCTTCATATAAATCACTTTTGTGTAATTTTAAATTAATTCCAAGTATAAACTTATATAATGGCAGTTTAGCATTTTTTCTGACATTTCTTGTAACACGTGGAGTTACACAAGAAATCAAAAGTGGCTTCATGTTTTGTGAATAATTCAAATGTTTGCTTTTGAATTCTAATTTTATATCTTTACTGTGGGAAAAAATTAATTTTAAAATTGTCTTCTTTATTAGTAATTGGATCATCTGCAGCATCCTATGAAAATAGTGTTCTTTTCCACCAGATGCAATGATTTTTAAACATGGTTTATATTTCTAAGCCTGTATTTGCTTCGCAATGTTGCAGCAGTTTTCAAGACTGGAGATTCTAAATTCTTTGATGAGTCCAGACAACTCTCTGATATACCTTATTGCAATGTCCTTGTGTGCATTTTCATTTTGAAACAATTGACTGACAAAGCTGACTGCTGAGTGCCATTCCTGTGCTAGACTTGAGCAGGAATCTTGCTACTTATGCAGATGGCTCCAGGGATGGGGATTCGTGTTGGCCTCCATGACAGGTCTCAGTGCTGACCCATGTGGACCCTTTTATCTCTCCCAGGGCTGTGACCACTGCCACCACTGCTTCCGCAGCTGCCACCTTCACAGCAGCCATCCTGCTGCCAGCCCAGCTGTGGGTCTCCAGGACCTCGGAAGCCTGGCTGCAAGGAGATGTGCACACACTCAGCATCTGCCCTGCAGCCTGCAGCAACCACAGGCCAGAGCCCACACAGTGCATGCTGCTACCCTGTGTATCTCCATCAGACCTCACTTCAGAAACTTCAAGTCAAAAATGAAACTATTGAGCACCTCCTGTCTGCCAGAGTTGGGACCTGGAATATCATGAGTCAGAGTCACAGGATCCCTACACCCTCAGAGCACATGGCCCAGCAGGAAGGCCTCCAGGGCTGCTGGGGCTGTGGGGCACAGCGGGGTGCCTAATCCTGCTGCCGGGGACGTCAGGGAGGAGACTGGAAAGCTCTTGAAACTTGGAAAAACATTTGCCATTTTCATCTATAGAACATCTGCCCCTGGTATCAGAAGAGCCATTACTGTTTGTTCTAGGGGCAAGTAAATGTGTCATTTTTCTGCTTCTTGATTTTTTTTTATTTTCTAAAATATTTTAGCTTTATTACATGAATTAACTCCACTTTTGCTTCTTCTACATCCACGTTCACTTTATTACCATCTTGGGAACACTCAAAAGTGATAATGGACGCTGGGGCGTTGAGACCAGTATCTGGGAAGTCAAATTAAAATGTAAGCATCTGATTCTGGGACGTAAACGGAGATGATAATTCCATACTCTGTTAATTACCAAGTATTTGACCTTGAGCAAATGATCTTACGCTTACAGGCTGAAGTCTAGGAAAGAGCTTCCAAGCAGAGGTGGCTGGATGCCAGGATTCAATGAAACCATTGAATATCCATATCCAGCCGTTAAATATCCATATCCAACCATTGAATATCCATATCCAACCATTGAATACCCATATCCAGCCATTGAATATCCATATCCAGCCATTGAATATCCATATCCAACCATTGAATATCCATATCCAACCATCGATTATGTATGTTCTGGGAACATCCACAGCAGCAGTGATCAGTTGTTGAATTCTTGCCAGGTGTCATTCATGAGAATTTCATGTTGACTTTGCAATAAGGCTGTGGGGTGGGTACTAATGTCTCCTTTATGCAGACGAGATCATTGACTCATACATTAATTAAGCAACTGGACCAAAATCAGGAGGCAGATTTGAGACCCAGCCACACCCAGTTCTGTCTGACCCTACGATCTGGGCTTCCTCACACCACAAGATATTCCAATGCAAGGAGTAAGATGACTGGCCTATAAGAGGTCCCCCTAAATGGCTAGGTCACTGTGTGTATTTGCTAGGACTGTCATAAGAAAACACCAGAGATTGGGTGACTTACCGACAGGACTTTATTGTCTCACAGTTCTGGAGGCTGGACATCCAAGGTCAGGGTTCTAGCAGCGTTAGTTTCCCAAGGCCTCTCTCCTTGCCTTGTAGATGGCTGCCCTGTCACTGTGTCTTCACCTGCTATTTTTCTGTACACATTCACCCCCCAGTGTCTCTCCCCATTTAGATAAAGATCCCAGTCATATTAGCTAGGGTTCTACCTTTATAGCCTCATTTTAACTTAATTACTCCTTTAAAAACCTTATCTCCAAATAGAGCCACATTCTGCTGTGGTGGGAGTGGGGATTTCAACATACGAATTTTGAGGACCACCATTCAGCCCCTAACAGTCACCATCTGTAGTGGGTAGAATGTTGGCCTCCAAAAAGACATGTCCATAAAACTATATCTGGAAACTGTGAATGTGACCTTGTTTGAAAAAGGGATCTTTGAAGATGTAATAAGGTTAAGGATCTGAAGATGAGATCATCCTGGATTAGTCAGGTGGGTCCTAAATCCAATGACAAGTGTGTTTATGAGACACGAAAAGGAGAAAAACAGAAAGGAGAGGAGAAGACTCGGAAAGAAGATGACTGTGTGAAGATGGAGACCAAGGATGGGGAGATGCGGCTGTGAGCCAAGGACTGCAGGAGCCACCAGGAGCTGGAAGAGGCAGGAAGGACCCTTCCCTGGAGCCTCCGGAGGGAGCATGGCCAGGCCGATGCCTTGACTTCACACTTCTGGCCTCCCAGACTGAGAGATAATAGATGTCTGTTATTCATAGCCACTCCATTTTTTGGCCATTTATCACAGAAGCCACAAAACATGAAAAAGCCACCTTACCATGACTCACAAATGTCACATTCTGCAAGGAATCAGACTTGAGATAAGAGGCAGCACACGTTTAAGAAAGCTGATGTTGGAAAGCATGCCCATCTCAAGGAAGGCACAGCCCCTCCAAGGGTCTAATGCTGTCTTGAGTGTGGCCCTCTTTTTAAACAGACCCAGCCCCCACCTTGACCTTCACCTGCCAGCAAATGAAGGCAGGTGTTCTCTGGACACGTCTCTGAGAGTCAACCCCCATCTCCTTACCTACAGATATCCATGCATCTGAGCTCTCACTTTCCTTGCAGGTAATTTTTCTGTCCCTTCTTGATGGGATTCATCTCTTTTTTTCCTAGAGATAAAATGGCTTGAGTTTCCTCTTCAGGATTTTGTATTCAGCTATTAAATAATTTTGCAGAAACCTTCTGCCACGCTGCCGTGGAGTGGCCAAGGTTGGGTTTAATACGATGGAACACTGTCTTTGAGCAGAGAGATTGGATTTGGCATCATTGCTGTGTCTGCCAGAGATTTTGAAAACAGATTTCTCCTTGGATCAAAGTCCAAGTAGATGGTGGGTCATAAGAATTAAGTAGAAATGAGTGGCCAGTCCCCACGTAGAACTCTTCAAAGGGAAACTGCATCTAGTTCACCTGAGGCTAAAGGTACTTACCTGGTGGGCTGCTAAAACCCAAGAACGGGGCTGCCTCTGGTGCTAACAAAGTTTATACATTTACATTTCTGTAGACCAAATCCAGGTAAGTACTGTGGAAACAACCTCTATTTTAGTGACCTTCGCTGTAAATCCTTTTGCAAAGCAGATAATGACCTCTCTAATACAGTAGCCCCCATTTGTCTGCAGAAAACAAATTCCAAGACCCCCAGTAGATACCTGAGACCACAGATGATAAGGAACCCTATAGACACTGTATTTCTTTTCCTGTATATACACACCTATGATAAAGTTTAATTTATCTTATTGTACTGTTCTCGCCCATTTTGGGGCTGAAGTTAAGCACGGGTAACTGAAACCACAGATAAAAAGGGAGCAGAGGCCGGGCACAGTGGCTCACATCCATAATCCCAGCACTTTGGGAAGCCAAGGCGGGTGGATCACCTCAGGTCAGGAGTTCGATACCAGCCTGACCAACATGGCAAAATCCTGTCTCTACTAAAAATACAAAAATTAGCCAGGTGTGGTGGCGCACGCCTGTAATCCCAGCTACTCAGGAGGCTGAGACAGGAGAATCGCTTGAACCCAGGAGGCAGAGGATGCAGTGAACTGAGATGGAGCCACTGCACTCCAGCCTGGTCAACAGAGCAAGACTCCATCTCAGAAAAAAAAAAAAAGGGGGGAGCAATATATCTCTATTTGCAAGATTAGGCTTTCATACTTGGGCTTGGATTTAAATGTGGAAGACAGCTCTGAATGAGGTCTGCAGGGCAGGCAGCGTGTGCTGAGGAACTGCCAGGCTTTGCTGTGCTGCTTATTTACGCTCACAGTAACACCGCCACGAGAATCCTCAGTCAAAATCAGAGCCTCTTTCTCCTCTCACCTTTACATTACAGAAAGTCTCTGCTTTCTCCACGTTCAACCCAGTTGCAGCTGAGCATCCATTTGGATTGAAAGTTAACCTGGGTAATTATCCTCTAAACAGAATCTCAGGGTCGCCTGTGGCCTGCCCACCCTCCCCTCTTCTTCCCAGGAAGGCTGCTCACCCTGGAAGATGGCCTCCCCAACACCAACTTCCGGCTTCATTCCAGTGACTTTGGGTCCCACAGATGAAGCCCCTCCAGATCCTGGTTGCTTGGACTTTTCCGCCCCTCTCCTCCTCCACAATTGCCTTCGCTCCATCCAACCACAGGTGTACTTCTCCAGGTGCAAACATCAATTACAGCTGGACCTCCCCAGCACAGCCTCCTGTCTCTCCAGCTTAGTCCCCAGCTGACCCCTGCACCACCTCAGTTCTCACACCTGCCTCACCAACGCACACCTGGACTGAGGGGCCGCCTGCCCACCTGCTCCTCACTAACTGGTCCCTTTCTGGCTTGAAATCCACCAAACTTCCTCCCAGTTGCTAGAAGCAAGTCACTGAGATGCAGGGGACCCTCAACTGATCAACCCTCTCTCCCTCTATTCAACACACCCGGCCAAAGCCCAGTTCCAAGGGAGCCTGCCCTGGCTTATTGCTGCAAAACCCAAACTCGCTGCTCTCTCCTGTGCACACTTGCTCACTTCTAGAATATTCTTTCATCCCTTTTCCCTTTAGCTAATCTTCATGTTCAAATTTTGGCTTAAGTATCACATTCTCAAAAACACCTTCAGTGATCACCCCCACACAAGTATGCATACACTAATGCATGCATACACACATACACACACACACATGCATGTACATGTCCACTCATAGGCACACACATGCACGTATTCACATATATATTATATATATATATACACACACAGTCACACATACATGTGCATACAGGCATGCACACATGTCTGGGGAAATCTGCCCTCCACGTCACACTTTCAGGGTGCTATTGTCTGTTTACTGTGGGGTTGCCTGATTTCTTGCCCATGAACCTACAAAGTCCCTGGGAGAGCCTCCTTCTGCCCTGTCCCGGCTCTAGGCACTGTGTGCTCAGCTCGTGTTCTGGAGGTGCACAAGGGACCCCCTGTGTGACAGCACTATCTTGGAAGTAGATGTTCCAGCCCCAGTCAAGCCATCAGATGATAACAGCCCCAGTAAACACATGAGTGCAACTCCCTGAGAGATTCCAGGTGAGAACTGCTCAGCCAAGCTCTTCCAGAATTTCTGGCTAGCAGAAACCATGGAAAAGCAAATAATTATTGTTAGTTTCAGCTGACAGTTGTTGGTTGACTTGTTGTATTTGATAACTGGAAGAGCATCTGTGGTTTCTCAACAAAGAAGTTACCTTAGAAGGAGCAAGTGGAAAATGGGAAGGAAACATCTGGAGAGGGAATAAGCATTATCCCAACATCCTCTGTTTTTTAGTTCCTCCGAATCTTGTGGAACTACCATTCAGGCTATTGAGAGCCAAAAATGACCATCAGGACATTCTTACCACCACTGTCCTAAGTGCACTCCTCTAATCCGAACTTATGTTTTTTGATAGCCCCCTAAAGCTGCTGGTAGACAGTCTGGATTTTGTCTCCCGAAAGCCCTGCAATGTCTCAGAAGAGTATTGAATTAAATCCATGCAAAACCCACCCAAAGCTGAAAATGCAACTCATAGATGATTTCCCATCTGTAGTGGGCAGCTTCTGAGATGGCTCTCAGGAATCCATGGAATTCATTCTCCCACCTTTATGAGTTGGGCTGAAGCTATTAGCTGGATTCTACCCAGGAAAATATGCCAAAAGTGATAGGATATCACTTCTGATATTAGGCTGCAAAAAGACTGCAGCTTCCGTCTTGGGACTGTCTGTTGCTCTCATCTGCTTGCTCTGAGCTGCTGTGATCTGAGCCACTCTATGGAGAGGTCCATGTGGCAAGAAATGAGGGAGATTTAGCAAACAATTGATGAAGAATTGAGGTTCACAGTTCAGCTGCCCATGAAGAGCTCAATCCTGCCAGCAGCCACCTGTGAGTCTGACAGCACATTATTTCCCATTCAAGCTTTCGGATGAAACAGCAGCCACAATAGGAGGCTTAGTTGCGACTTCATCAGGGATCACAAGCTGGAGGATTTAGCCAAGTGCACAGGAATTTCTGACTCACAGAGACTGAGATAACAAGGGCTTATTGTTTAAGCTGCTAAAGTGTGAGACAACGTGTTATTAGGCTGCGGAGAGCTAATATCTTCTTTATGTCATCCAATACAACCCATCAGTGGTTCTGCAATGAAATTAAAGGTAATATGAAAATATTTTAAGAGTAAAATGGGAAACAGGGAATCGTAGTAATGCTCCATAATAAAAGGCCAAAAACATAGCAAGGCACTAACTACATAGGAATATTAACCCTCCACTATTACCAGCATCCTAGGGGGAGAATTAAATCCTGAAGATTAAATCTCCTTGCAAGTAAAAGTTCAAAGACATTAGCACCCAAAGGGATCTGAGTCCCTTTGCTCATGTTAATAAACGATCAAAAATTCATCATCTCCAATGCCTTTTTCTGTTCATTCTCAACCAGATTGCTCCTTGAGGCCAGGTCAGAAGTGGGCTCTGTCCACCACTGGCTCAGTCCTGAGGCCACTTCTCACGCAGAAGTGGCACTGGCTCAGTACAGTGACTCCAAAGCTTAATGTTAAAGACTCCTGGGTGTTATGGGGCAGAGAGTAGAACACAACCCTGGCCTAAAACCCACCGGGCTTGGAAAACAAGCCAAGCTCTGCTCCTTGAAGCAATGATCCCAGGCACAATGACCTTTCCAGAGCCCAAGACTTAGTGTTTCCAAAGTCTCTGGACTTGGAAGATCTGAGAGAAGGAAAACTTCTGGGCTTTGGGTAAACTCCTCTGGGCTTGGCTTTCAGGCTCTTTCAGTCAGTCAATGCCTGTGGCCCACGTGATGACCTGAGGTCACACACTTAGAGGAAGAAATCCCTGAGCAAGACGTCCATTCTGAGCACACCGTCTCTAACGCAAGGACACATGCCAGCCTGCAAAGCTCCTAAGCACCGCATCCTCTCTGCGCAGTCTGGCACTGAGCAGAATCTTTGCCACAGCATAGCAGCCATTCCCCCCCATCTCTCTGGCTATTTCCATCACCCCTTGCTGTGGACTTTCTAAGGCCAAAGGACCTGCCTTCCAAGGGCGCCTCGTCCTCACTCTATATTAAGCGAACTGGAGAACACGCTCTGGGCTTGGGGGAGTAGCCTGTGGATCTCCTCGAATCCAGGATAAGAATCTGCATGACCCCTGGCTCTGTGTGAATAATGGAGCCTGGAGGGTCTGGCCCAGCGCCGTCCACCAGGCCTGCACCAAAATCACACCTGGATTCTCTGCGGGTTCTTACACACACCCCAAACCCAGCTGCTCGGCCCCTGAAAGGGACAAATGCCGTTGTTCTGCCTACTCGGGCTGAATAATCCTGAAAAAGTTCTTTCTCTACAATTAGATCCTCGCCCCACCTGCCTACCCAGGCTTCTGAAGCCCACCAGCACGCGGCTGGGACCCTCCTCTGGCCCCATGAGCACCTGAGCCATGGCCACTACGTGTGAGGCTCTCCCTCCCCCACAGCCGGGCCCAGGGCTCTCTGCCAGGACCCTGTCTTCCTAAAAGTGAAACCTTGCGTTCTACAGGCAGATGCCCACCTATGAGCCAGGCCAGCTCGGCCACTGTGACCTGATAAGGTAAAAACCTGAATGCTCAGGTCCTGGCCAACCAGGCATCACAAGACCCCTCCCTCCTGCCTTCCCCGTGCCAGAAGCTGTAGTAGTCAATGCTGTGTTATTTTTCTAGACATAATTTCCTAGGAATTAAATTCCAGGGCACTGGATTTTGGGGTGTCTGGGCTCACATCTGCAGATTTTCAGGTCTCCTGTCCCTTCGAAATGTAGCACATGGCCTGGCGGATGGAGAAGACACGTCCTCTGCTGCTGGTGCGTCTGAGGGATGGGAAGAGAGGAGATGGCTGAGGGCAAGGGGGCACCTTCCTCACCTGGAGTCTGGATGGAGTGGACCAGCCTGGCCAGCAGCAGACGCTCTGCAGCAGGACACACAGGCAGAGCCATCCCCAGAGGAGCAGTGCCAGGCAAGTCCTGAGCTCAGCTCACCTGAGGAGGAGGGAAGCAGCGGAACTGCCAGGCGCCCTCCTCCGGAGTCCCCAGTCTCCCTGCACCTGCCTGCCCTGCAGGGAGACGCCATGGAGGGCGGGGCCCAGCTGCCCCACACTAAGGGGAACTGGAGTGGGAGGCGGCGTTCTCAGATCACAGCAAGGCGGGAAGGAAGACGCAAACCCCACTATGTGACCATCCAGGGACTCGCTACCGCTGATGACGTGTGTGCCTGAGGCTCTGAAATCTAACCTCCCTCCTCTCTTACACACACCACACACCATACACACCACACACCTCACACCACACACACACACCACACACCACACACAAGCCAAACACCACAAACACCACGTGCACACATCACACACATCACACACACAAACACAGACACCACACACCACACACACAACACATACAAACACACACACCACACACCACATGCATACACCACACACACCACATACACACCACACACAACCGCACACCACACACAACACACACATCACGCATCACACACACCAAACACACACCACATATATACCACACACAACCACACACCACACACAGACACACACACCATGCACCACATACACACCCACATTACCACACCATGTACCATACAATAATATGCACCCCCCCACACACAATCACACACATCATACACCCCCCACACACACCATACACATACACACACCACACATGCCACACACACCATACACACACTATTCACCACACACCACACAAGATACCACATACACCACACACACACCACACATACCACATACATGCAAACACACACCACACACAAGCCACACACCACACACCACAAACACCACACATACACATCACACACCACACACAAACACACACACACCCCACACACAACACATACAAGCACACAAACCATACACACCACACACCACACACAACACACATCACACACACCAAACACACCACATATACCACACACAACCACACACTACACACACACAAACACACACTGTAATAATACATACACACACCACATACCACATAATAATAATAATACCACACCACACACACAGACCATACACCACACACACACCATGCACCACACACACACACACCATACACCACACACACGGACCATACACACACACACAACATGCACCACACACACACCACACATCATACACTCCCACACACACACCATACACACACACACACACCATACACACACACACACTACACATGCCACACACACCATCCATCCACACACACTATTCACCACACACCACACATGCACACCAGGCACACAAACACACACACACCACACATCACATATACACCACACACACAAACACACCACACACAATACACTCCCCCACATACCACGCAGACACACACACATACACACCACCACCACACATGTGACATACACACACCACTCACTCCACCATACACACACACCACCACCTGCTAAACTTTCCTTTAATTGATGCTAAAGAGTCCAAAGATGACAGAGGAAGCACTCCTCCTTTCTCTCCACAGTCACACATTCTGCACACGTGTTCCATGCTGCCATGTGGACGTCTGAGTGGAGGGACAGAGGCTCTTCCCGGCGGCGCTGCCACTCCAGCGGGTGAGGCTGACCCTGACCCTGAAACCCTCACAGGCGCCTGGTGCAAGCGGAGGCTGGGGTTGTCCTCATTGCTGTACCAAGGGTGCCAGGGAGGGAGGGTGGGCCGGCCTGTGCAACCTCGGAGCTGGGGACAGAGTCTGGTCCTTCCCTGTGACTCCTGTCCCCTTAACCATAGCCCAGTGTCCGCCCACGGAGGGCCGAACAGCCACAGGGCCTCCAGGCCTGGCCGGAGCTTGGCAAACTCCACTACATCTGGAGAAGGGGCTGCGGCTTGCGGTGGCCTGGACTTAGCCCCTACTGGGCCGGGCGCCATGGGCCCTGTCTGCCCCCCAACGCTGCCCTGATCCCACCACCTCCCACCTCCTATGACTCCTCCCCACACAGCTCACCCCGATCCGCCTCCCTGCAGCCTTGCTCTGCTTCCCCTTTTAGCCTCTCCCCCACCTCCCGCCATCCTTGCCACGCCCAGCCTCCCATGGGTGACAGGTGACGTGCGTGATGGATGGGAAGCAGTGCACACGCCACGCCTTAGCTCTGCAGAGGATCCTGCCCATCGCCTAGCCTCCACTCCGCTCCTGCTGGAATCGCAGCTCCGGGCCTTTCCCGTCTCTGTGGGTAGACAAACCTGGGGCTGCTCTGCAAGGGCCCAGGAGCTCCGGCACAGAGCCTCGGGTGTGCTGCAAGGACAACAGCGTGAGAGGCTGCAGCAGACGGGACAGGTAGCACTGGGCACCTCCTTCCTGACACCACAGCTCCCTGGTCAAGGTTTGGCAGGGCGCTGATTCCCCCGTGCACTCCTGGATGCTCACACCCCTCTGGGAGGAGAGTGGAGGCTCCCAGGCCTCCCGGGTGGCCCTTCACAGGAGGGGCAGCAGGAAGCGTTCGTTGCATCAGAATCTCCAAGGGACCAGGACTTGATGTTCCCAGAGGCAGGCACAGTGGAGGCTGAACAGAAGCTGGGTCTTGGCCTGGAAGAGACCGAGACAGCCAGGGGTGTCAGGAGACAAGAGTACAGTGGCAGTGGCAGCGCCCAGGGTCCAGGGGCAGGCACGGAACCGGGGTCCCACCACGAGCCGGCTCCCTCCTCAACCCCGGGTCTCTCCCAGGATGCCTGTCCCTCCCCATCTCCCATGTCTTTTCCATGGCTGGACCAAGCCCTTTTCCATGGCTGGACCAAGCCCTTCACCCTTTCACGTTCACTTGGGGCCACCTCTCCCAGGGACCCTGGCCCGTCAGATGGTCCCATCTTTGCTGGGTGCCCGGGAATCGTGCTTATTTCTGCACTGGCACCCGTGCACCCTTGGCTTGTCTGTCCCTCCCTGACACACGACCCCCAGGGGCCAGGGCAGCAGACAGTAAGAGCTCGTTCTGTGCCTGTGGGTGGAATAAATCAACCCAGGTGTGGGTGACGCGTTCCTGGTGCCGCCTTAGGAGGCCACGCCTGGCTCCTCACAGGAAGGCACAGGCACCGGAGAAGCCAGTACAGGCCCCACCTCCCAGGGGCACGGGCTCCTTTCTCCTCAAGCCACAGAGCAGACGCCGTCACTCGCCTGTGGTCTCATCCATGGCCTCCAGAGCCTGGCAGCCCTCTTAGAGCGGCAAAGGGATTAAATGTGTCTCCATCGGTCAGAGAAGGCAACCGAGTCTCAGGGGAGACCTCCTTCAAGGTTATCCACGATGTGGCCGAGTGGGTAAAAACTGCGCCCACCTACCCAGCGCCCTGCCCTCGCCTCCCGGGCCGGCACCAGCCCCTTGCTGGTCCAGCTCTGAGCAGGCCGAGGGCTGAGCCGGGCTGGGATGGAATCCAAGGTCCCATCCTGCATGTGTCTCCTCGGCAGGGGGGGCTATGTGTCCCCGACCCTGACCTCAGGCTCTGTTCTCTCCCTAGAAGTAACCCTCACCAAAGATGTCCCCAAAAGGTCATGGTTGCCCTTGGTAACTGATCACGCATGTGTCACCCATTCTTGTATTTAACCCTTTGCTGGAGGTTGCCAGATTTTCAGTGGTTGTGCCTTCTGCGGTCACAGTTCCCAACTGTTTGCTCATCATGGAGATGGAAGCCCGCTGAGCCCTCCCTGCAGGATGCAGGGATGTGGAGGTCTCACGCCAAGCACCCCAGCCTCTGTCAGCTGAAGGAAAGAGGAGGCACAGTGTGGCTTTCTGTCCCTGGAGGGGGAACAACCGAGGCTGCCTCCCAGGGTGGGGTGCTGGTGTGAGGGTCTCCCGGCTGCTCTGGTGTCCTTTTGGAGGGTCGTTTGGGAGACTGAACATGTGGTTGGGAGTCCTAGCTCCAGGTCCCAGCTCCGCAGTGGAGCGCAGGCCTAGAGCAGGCCTTCCCTATCTCCCCTGCAGCTGGAGGTTCCTGCAGGCTCGGGGCGGCTGCCCACTCCCTGTCAGCCTTGTGAGTCCCCTGCCCCTGCCCTGAGCTGCAGTGCCCAGGCAAAGGGCCTGCGTGTGTGTGGCTCCGAGGCAGGGACTGTGCAAGTTTCAGGACATGCGCGTCCCTCCAGAAGCCTGCAGGCTGAGAGGAACCACATGGGCACTTAGCAGGAGGCTAACAGATGCCTGAGCCCCCAGATCTGGGCCCTCCATGCAGGAGGCCCCAGAACAGAATCAACCCCTCCACTCCCAGCTTCTGACACCTTGACACGTGTCTCCCTGGCAGGGTGCACACCTCAGCTGGGCCCTGTGGCAGGTGAACCCCTGGAGAGAAAGAAACGGGACTCATTCAACACAGACCCAGCCTTAGACCCAGGAAGCCTGTAGGGGTTGGGGAGGTACAAAAGCAGCCCCATAGGTCCCTGTGTCCCCACTGTGGGGTGGAGACGTGGCCAGTGGTGACTGGTTCCAAGGCTGGCCTGAAGGTCAACTGCGTAAGGCCGGATCCATACTTCCAAGTACCTGCTGGGGTAGCCAGAGCAAATTCCGTGGACCAGCTGGCTTCAGGAGCGGAAGGCACCATCTCATTGTCCTGGAGGCCAGAGGCTCAAGAGCCAGGTGCCTGCTGGGGCGGCTCCTCCTGGACCTCTCTCCTTGGCCTGCAGACGCCGTCTTCTCCCTGTCCTCACAGGCCCTTCCTCTTGGCTATCTGTGTCCTCTTCTCCTCTCCTTACAAGGACCTCTCCATATGGGATCAGGGCCCCTGTAATGGCCTCATGGAACCTTAATCATCTGTTTGAAGATTCTGTCTCCAATGACAGTCCCATGCTGAGGTCCTGGGGGTTAGGGCTTCAACATGTGAATGTGGAGGGCACAACTCACCTGTGACAGGTGGGAAGGGCAGCCTCCGAGGACTGAGGACATCTAAGAGGAAATGCCCAGGACAGCTGTCCTGTCCTCACTAGAGCTGAGAACGGCAGGTGAGGGGCTACAGGGCCCACCAGGGGTCTCCTGTGTGCATCCCAGGGAGGGCCGATGGTGAGGCAGCTCTCTACCGGTCCCGCACATCCACCATGGGGCAAGGTCAATCTCTGAATGGATTTCTTTTCTACAAGCCAACTCTTCACAAAGCTGGATTAAAAATTAGATCACCCGCCTAAGCCCAGAGCATTCGAAAACACCTCTCTGACCTGCTTGACTGTGGATGGGCAGGAAGGTGGCACCGTGGATGGGCAGGAAGGCGGCACCGTGGATGGGCAGGAAGGTGGCACTGTGGATGGGCAGGAAGGCGGCACCGTGGATGGGCAGGAAGGTGGCACCGTGGATGAGCAGGAAGGCGGCACCCGGATGGGCGGAAGCGCACTGCGGATGGGCAGGAAGGCTGCACCGGGATGGGGCAGGAAGGGCAGCCACCAGGGAGCGTGCGGGAAGGTGGCACCGTGGGATGGGCAGGAAGGTGGTGCATTTTGATTTGGTTTTGTTTTGTTTTATTGACTCTGAGTTGCTGTGTGGATGAGGCCCAGGACCAGGAATGGCTTGGAGGAAAATCGGTCCCTTCCGTGGGGGCAGGGGGCTCCATGGGCCAAGGCTGTGGAGGCAGGGAGACTATTCACAGCAGGGCCCAGGGCAGCAGATCCCAGCCTCTCAGAGTCTCAAAGTCTGTCAGTGGAACAGGATATCAGCTGGGTGGAAGGAGGGCCTGGATATCATCAGCTCTGGATAAAGATTCCTCCTCCTTCTCACTTTTCCCCAGCAGGAAAAGTGCTCGCTCTACCCACATGGTGACCCATCCCCAGGGCCTCTTGCATGGCTGATGTGGGCTTCCACACAGCGTGGTCTCCACCGTCTCTCCGCGTGACTGACGGGCTTCCACACAGCGTGGCAGTTCTGAGCCCGGCTTCTTCTACAGAAGCTGTTTCTCCAGGGTGAGTCCCAAGGGACACCTGGAAAAGGCAATGCCAGGACCTTGAAGCTCCAGGGTGACACGTCTACATCATCCTATTGGTGAAACAAGACTGAGGCTAGCAGGGTCCACAGGGGGCGGGGAAATTGGCTCCACCCCTCCCAAGGGAAACACCGGTGCCTCGGGCTCGGGGTGGGTGGGAGGAGTTGATGGTGATCCTCTTACAGGCGGTCCCCCGACGAGCCGCTTCCACCTTCTGTGTGGTCAGTGCGTATTAATTAGCATTAAATGTCACGGCAACTGAGCATGAAGCTACCTTTATCTTTCTTATGACAGAGGAGGAAATGGAGCTCACAGAAGCTTGGCATCCAGCCCAAGACCACTCACCTGTTAATAACCTCACCATGACAGGAGCCCTCACCAGTCCAACCCCCAAACTCCAGCTCGAGATCACCCACCTGCCAATAACCTGTCAATAACCTCGCCACGACAGGAGCCCTCACCAATCTGACCCCAAAACTCCAGCCCAAGACCTCCCACCTGTCAATAACCTCGCCATGACAGGAGCCCTCACCAGTCCGACCCCAAACCCAAGCATCTGTACAATCGTATTTCCATTGAGGATACAGCAGTTGATCTGTTTTGAAGATTTTGACCCCTGGCATGGATTTCTGAGATAGGGTCTGAGATTCAGGTTGGAAGTCTCTGAATGAGCCTGCCATTTTGTAAAATGATGGGAAATTTCCAGTAGACATTCCTTCTGTGTATGTTGAGCTTGTGGACGGAACTGGGTGGCAGGCTGTGGTTGTAAGGACATGTGACCAGATTGGCTGAGGGTAGGAGGGTACAGTATTGATTGCAATTGTGAACATGTAGAATTTTCTGGGTGAAAGCGACTTGGAAGATGGTCTAATCCAACATCATCATCTTACAAGTGAGGAATGTGAAGTCTGAGTTTCCCAAACCCATCTGAAATGAGAACACATACAGACACACACACAGACACACACACAGACATGCACGCACATGCACACACACATACAGACCACAGACACACAAGATGCACACAAACATACACACATGCACACACACAGATACACAGATGCAATATAGACAGACACACACAGACACAGATACACAGACATGCATAGACACACACAGATACACATAGACATGTAAAAACACAAAGACACACATGCTCACACAGACATGACATACACACAGACACATACAGATGCACACAGACAGAGACATGCAAAAATGCACAAACACACACAGACATAGACAGACACATGCACACACACAGACACATGGACACAGACACACGAAAACACACAGACTCACAAAGACACACATGGACAGACATACATAGAGACACACAGACACACATTGACATACACAGACACACATATACACAGACACACACACAAAAAAGACACACCCACATACACAGATACACATGGACAGACACACACATGCATATAAAGACATAGACACACATGCACACATTATCCAGACACACATAGCCACATAGACACACAGACACACACACTGACACACACACTGACACACAGTCTCAGGGATGCTGAGCCAGGTGCTGGGTTTGCTCACAGACTTCCTTCCACCATGGCTTCTGACACGTGGAGGTGGCCATGAGGATGGGGGAGGCTGTGGGGACAGAAGCACAGCCAGCCTGGCCCAGGCAGCTCAGACCTCACAGGGCTCTGGTGCTTTATTCCCAGGTGGGCGGCTCCAGCCCCTCCACCCTCTCGGGTCAGCAGGCTCTGTCCCACTGGGCACTGCCTTGACCTCCCTGGCACCCAGGCAGCCCCTAGGCAGGCCTGGCTAGGCACTGGCATGGGGCTTAGCTCGTACCAGGAGGTGGGAAGAAGGGTCCTGCCCCCATCTCTCTGCATGTGGGCTCTGTCCTCTGCAAAAAAACCTCGGGTCTGCAATGGTGTCGGCGTCTGTCAGAGAAAGCAGAACCTGCCTCCTCCCAGACTCCAGTGGCCAGTGGCTGAGCTGGGCCATCAGGGGAGGGATGGTGAGGGTTCAAATGCCAGGGCAGAGCTGGCCACGGCATCCCATCCACTCACAATGTCTCCGCAGCCCCTGATGATGGCTGTGCTGGGGGTGCAGCCCCTAGAAGCATTGGAAGCTCACGTAGACCGCTCCCCCAATCACGGGGGTTGGGGAGGCCGCCCTGCTGAGCAGGGCCTGGCCTCTGCACCAGTGCAGCCCCACCTCCCTCCCAGCCCCAGTCCAGGCCGCTGGGGTGCAGAGAGGGGGAGCTGCAACTGGAGGTGAGAAGGGGGCACGTGAGACGCAGGCTCAGAAAGAAGCCTCCTAGGAACCTCTCCATTCCCTTCACAAGTGGAGCCTCGGGGCAGCTCCATGTTTCTGCTGCAATTATCTCAGGAGATGATGGCTGTGGGCTGTGTTTGTGGGTGTGTGCATTTGTGCACCTGTGTGTGCGTGAAGAGGGAGAGAGACGGAGGGGAGGGAGATGGAGATCTGGAGAGAAGGGATGGGAGAGAGAGATTAGAAGGGGAAGGAGGAGGAGAGAGGGAGGAAAGCAGAGAGGGACAGGGAGAGGGGGCAGGGAGAGGGCCATTAGGGAAAGAGGGAGAGGGAGGGAGAAGAGAGGGAGAGAGGAGGTGTGAGAAACAGCAGGAGAGAGAGGGATTCCAAGAAGGAGGAACTTCCCTACAGCTTTCTCCCACTGTCTCTCGGAGACATCCCTGGGGCCGCCTCTGCAGAGGGGGCTGCTGCGAGCTGCTGGAGGGAGTGAGGGTGATGGGGAGGTTGGACAGGAGGGGCTGAGAATCAGAATGTTCCAGAACAAGACGCCCAGAAATGTACCTAGAATAGGGCCCAAAGCTCGGTGGGCCCTCTGTGAGGATCCGTTGACCATCAGTGGGCGAATGAATGAAGGCTGGAGGCTGGATGAGTGAATGAGTTTGGCAGGAGAGCAGGGATGATGCTAGCTATAGAAACCTTGGTGAAAATTCACTCCTGGCAACGGGGTGAGGACGTAGTGTTGACCACTCCTAGTGCCTGTGGGTATCAGTGGACAAGTGCGTTTGCAGGGCCAGGTCCCTGCATTCTCTGTGGGGCTCTTACCAGGAGGGGGTGGCAGGCTAGCAAAGAAAGTGTCCCCCAGTGCCCCAAAATGAGGGCTCCACCTGCACTCCAGCAACCCAAACCCAGGGAAAACACACCAGGATCCCTCAACAGCAAGGGAGGCTCAGCTAGACAGGCCCAAGCCTCCAGGAAGCTGGGCCCTGCCCCTGAGCCGGGGGTCTTCAGGCCCCTGCCGGAGCCACTTCCTCTTAGGAAAACTACAAACCTGTCCCCAGTAAATTCTAAAGCACGATTGTTCCCACGGCGTTACTCTCCCACTTCTCTACCTCTAAACTGTACAATTCCTAATTCTATTCAAAACAGCGGACATTTCTCTGTTTTCTAGGGCACCAGGATGTGATGCGAGTGTTGAGGGCAGACGTGGGATCCGGGAGGCCCAGCTGGGAACCCACGCTGTGCAATGAGCTGCCCTGAGTCCTTGGACAAGGTGGAAAATTACTCCAGCCTCAGTTTTTCGTAAAGACAGATCAGCAGTTACACCCCTCCACGGGTTCTTTGTGATGTCAGTGACACGATGGGAGGTGCACCTGCCTCTAACGGCACCCACCATTAAGTCAGATCTCAGTAACCATCTGCGTGGCAGGACCTATCACATTGGACCCTCGCAGTAGCCAAGGAGAGACACCATTGAGGGACTCATTTTCCCACTTGGTGAAATACATTTTTGCTGCGTGGAAGCAGGAGGAGGGCCTTCCTCGGATAGGTGGAGGGGTCCTAGGTCCTACGAGATGGAAACCTCAGGACTCAGGAGAGGTTCACCTTTGGAGTGAGTCCCCCTAAGGGAGAGGTTGCCCCCAAGGAGCACAGTGGGAAGTCAGGGACCCCTGGTGCTCCTGGATGCTGGGCTTCACCTGGAGGCTTGGAGGTGAGCCCCATGGCGTATCCTGATCATTGGCCAGCCTCACGCCGGCTGCCTTCTTCTCATGACATGTGGTGTCCTCACAGCCAGCCGTGGGATCTGCATTGAGTTCAGCAAGCGGAGGTGACTTCCCCAGGGCCACACAGCCATGGAGGGCTGCGGCTCAGACGCTGACTTCTGCAGCTCCCCTCACGTCCATGAGGTTTCTGCTCCAAAATGCTATTGCTAACAAAAAATGTCCCAAACACAACCCATTTGCTGACCACAGGTCACTCCTCCTTCATTATTAAAGAGCATTGAAGGAGTTCCTGAAGGAGATGTCCTGTTGGCTGGGCCCTGTCGTGCTGGTTATATGTAAACTGGCTGAACTACCTAGTTCTTAAAATGTCACATGTGAGTCCTTCCTTCCAAGGTCAGAGGCTCTCATCCTTCAGGGTTTCAGGGCTCGTGGTGGACTCAGCAGGATCACAAACACTAGCATGGCCAGACCAGTCTGGGGAAGCTGCAAGGGCCTGGGGGGTTGCAGTCTTGGACATCACAGCATCGGACTTGGGGATCCTGGTGATTTGAGCCTGTTTGAGAAATGTGACTTGTCCCCAGGAGCAGTGGGAGCCCCTTCCCTCCCGGATGAAGGGGGAGCGGCGGGCACATGGATGACCCTGCCCCAAATCGCTCCCCCAGCCTTCCCGAATGAAGCCCCAGCCACTGTGGCTGCTGCTTCGAGAATGGACAGGAGTCTGGGGAGAAGCAGAAGGCATGCAGGTGAGGCAGGAGCTGATTGAGGATCCCTTCTGCAGGGCAGGACATGGGGCCTGGGTCCCAGCCGTCTGGACGGGGCAGTGGAGGCAGGTGGAGCTGAGGGCTTGGAAGCCTGGGATATGCAGACTCAGCCGCTCGGCACCTGGTCTTTGCCCCTTCCCTCCCTGACGCCTTCAGAAACCGCCCATGACTTTCTCTTTTCCAGACACCAAATTGTACATTTTGTTTTGCAGGCTCCTGTCAGCTGCTCGGCTTCCTCCCCTCAGGGCAGTGCTATTTAACACTCTCTCTTCTAATCTCGCCTTCCTGCCTCCTCCGTCTGCAGCCTCCCCTGCACTGCGCACCCGCTAGCTCTCCCCTTCCCCCAAGAGAACACATTCTGGCAGAGAGAAGTTCAAATGAGAAGTTAAAACGCTTTGAGGCAGCAGGCAAAGTGTCAGCAGAGCCAGTGGAAGCTGCAGCCTTGGGAGCAACATGTGGACCCTGCTTAGGGACAAAGCAGGACAGACAGAAGGAGCAGGATGGACAGGAGGAGCAGGTCAGACAGGAGGAGCAGGACAGACAGACAGGAGGAGCAGCCTTCTGGGACCCAAACAAACAGTCATGCCCAAATAACCCCAGGGCTCCTGGCAGGGACAGTGGAATGCACAGGACAGCTTCCTCTCCAGGCAGACCCATGTCCACGAACCCTGCAATCCCAGGCCAGGAGACAGTCTTGAAACATGCTGTGACCCACTGTTCCCTGGCGGAATCCCTCACGGAATGGACTGAAGTGAGCCCGGCAGGAAAGCGAAGCCGAGGTTGCCTTGCTTTGCAGCCATGAGATCTCAGCCCCCTCTCGTCCAGTCTCTTTGTCTGAAATGTGCAGGCAGCTGAGGCACCCCCAGAGGGTTCAGTGAGGATGAGGAGGGAAGGAGGCGGCCGTGGGACTCTGGGCACACATCTGGCACAGAGCAGAGCCATCTGAAATGCCAGCCGTCCCTCTTCTTGCTGGCGCCGTCCTCTTCCGACTGTCATCGCTGCTCATCCCTTCCACGGTGGTTCTGCCTGATGGTTCACCTGTGGCAGCCGTGCCACGTGAGGACCTGGGTGGGTTTCCACCCTCCTGAAGCTCACGGCCCACTTGGGGAGTTGAGATCACAGACAATAATTTGTTCAGCTTCCCTGTGGCTGCCTTCTTGGGGCTTGACTTTAGATCCCAGGAATCTCTCTCAGAACCAGCCCTGGCCTGCCTAACCCACTTGCTGTCCACCTGTCCCCTAAGCAACACCTCCATCCTGCCACCCAAGATACAGCATTGTCCTCCAGCGTAACGATGTCACCCCCTCACTGAGTGCGCTGATGGAATGTAAAATATGCCACCCATCCTGCATACGGAAGGGGAGGTGTCCTCTTCATGGCATCCCCATGTGCGCTGTTTCCTCCTGTCCACCCACGACAGAGTGCCCCAAAGGGGCTGGGGCCAAATCCGGGTCATGGCCACATCCGTGCACAGTGGGACCGACCCTCTGGTGTGCCCCATGACCCCCTTCAAGGAAGGACGTGTTGCCAGGTCCTCTGTGTGCTGCCCACACACGGCCTTCAGCAGCCACCGTTTGGGTCCCACCAGGCAGTCACTGGGCCTGCACCCAGCGCAGCTCCCCCTTGTCTCCCTTCTACCCATTGGGTCACGTGGACACTGCACAGGCATCCCAGATGCTAACCTCCACCTCACAGCCAGTTTTTTGGGGAACTCAACCTGCAACAATGAATGAGTGAATGAGTGAGTGAATGAATGATGCTGGCAGGGTAAGGATTATCACTTTTTTTTTTTTTTTTTTTTTTTGCTTGAGATGGAGTTTTGCTCTTGTTGCCCAGGCTGGAGTGCCACATGGATGACCCTGTGGCCTTGGCTCACTGCAATCTCCGCCTCCTGGGTTCAAACGATTCTTCTGCCTCAGCCCCACAAGTAGCTGGGATTACAGGCATACGCCACCACGCCCAGCTGATTTTGTCTTTTTAGTAGAGATGGGGTTTCTCCATATTGGTCAGGCTGGTCTCGAACTCCCGACCTCAGGTGATCCCGCCTCTGCCTCCCAAAGTGCTGGGATTGCAGACGTGAGCCACCGCGCTTGGCCGATTATCACTTTTTTTCGTGAGGAAAATGAGTCTCAGAAAGGATAACTAATTTGGTCAAGACATCACTTTAATGATTACAGGAAGCAATGAGAAGCTGTCCTCCTAATTGCAGGCTGATACCGAAGGACACAGTGAAAAATTGACTGAGATGGGAACGGCTGGAGGACGGTGCTGGGGAAGCCGCTGCGGGCTGCCCGCTGGCCCCTGCAGTGCAGCCGAAAGCCAGGTCTTCCCTGCCGGTTTTTCATGGATTTGGCCAGACCCACCGAGGAGTTGGGGTCGATTGCGTTTTTTAATCCCTCGCGCACAGCCTGAGAGCTGCCTCTATAAAGCCCAAGAAGGAATCGGTATTTTCTCCCCAGAAATAAGTCTTTTCTTTCCTGGAGCCATTTTACCAACACCGTCAGGGTTGACAACAAGCTGGATGTGTTCATGAGCATTTCCGAGTCTCAGGCTTCTTCCCCCCAGTGACAGCCCCTCCTGCAAGTGCCAAAATCTTGCCTTGGGAGTTTTTTTGCCTCGGTGTTTGTGGCCAGCCCTCACCCCCACTGCCTGGCTTCCTTCTTCCTGTAATTGAATGCACAGTTCATTAAGATCTTTGGTGGTGGCGGAAATGTTACAGGGGAAGAAAAAGCTGTTGACAATTTTATTTTTAAAAATAGCTAAGAATAGGGTAAACCTTGTAAAAATAGCAAGCCTGCAAACAGAATTGTGCTCAAGGCCAAGTTCTCCTCCCGAAAATCGGAGCGTGGCATTTAATAAGAACAGGGAGCGAGGCTCAGGCTCAACTTCTCATGCACAGGCGTGGAGGGCTCAGGAACAAGATCAAAAAAACAGCATGTGAGGCCGGGTGTGGTGGCTCACCCCTGTAATCCCAGCACTTTGGGAGGCCACACCTATAATGCCACCTATTCGGGAGGCTGAGACGGGAGAATTGCTTGAACCTGGGAGGTGAAGGCTGCAGTGAGCCGTGATCACACCACTGCACTCCATCCTGGGCGACAGAGGAAGACTCTGTCGAGAAAAAAAAAAAAAAGCACGTGAGACCTGCGTGGCCACTGGCTGTGAATGTTTGTGCATTGTCCAGGGCGCCCTTCCCCTCTCACCACAGAACACAGAAAGACTTGTGGGATGTATTTGGATTAGATCCACACGTCACCTGATGAAATACAGGAAATCTCTTAGGTCATGTTTCATGTCATCCCAGAACTTAGAAGAACAAAGGTAGTACGCAAAAGTGCCTATGACTTTGAAACTGTTGCATTACACAATTTTTTCAGCCAGGCGTGGTGGTTCACGCCCGTAATCCCAGCACTTTGGGAGGCTGAGGCGGGTGGATCACCTGAGGTCAGGAGTTCGAGACCAGCCTGACCAATATGATGAAACTCTGTCTCTACTAAAAATACAAAAATTAGCCGGGCGTGGTGGCGTGCACCTGTAATCTCAGCTACTGGGGAGGCTGAGACAGGAGAATCACTTGAACTCCGGAGGCAGAGGTTGCAGTGAGCTGAGATCGTGCCACTGCACTCCAACCTGGGCAAGGAGAATGAAACTCTGTCTCAAAAAAAAATTTCTTCTTTTGATATAGAGATTGGATCTCACTATGTTACCCAGGCTGGTCTCAAACTCCTGATCTTCCTGCCTCGGTCTCCTAAGCTCCCATGTTTAGTTTGAAGGAACTTGGGTATTTCCGTGAAAAAGAAGACTTTGGGAACTTTGGGAAGTCTGTTGTCCTTCTGTTCACCCTCTGAGCCCTGACCACCAGAAGGAATGGAAACTTGAGGGCCAAAGACCTTTTTTCTTTTCTTTCTTTTTTTTTTTTTTTTTTTTTTGAGATGGAGTCTCACTCTGTCGCCAGGCTGGAGTGCAGTGGTGTGATCTTGGCTCACTGCAACCTCTGCCTTCTGGGTTCAAGCGATTCTCCTGCCTCAGCCTCCCAAGCAGCTGGGACTACAGGCGTGCACCACCCCACCTGGCTAATTTTCGTATTTTTAGTAGAGTCGGGGTTTTACCGTGTTAGCCAGGATGGCCTCAATTTCCCGACCTCATGATCTGCCTGCCTCGGCCTCCCAAAGTGCTGGGATTACAGGCATAAGCCACTGAGCCCAGCCAAGGGCCGAAGATCTTAGCCCAGGGTTCCCTGAGACAAGAGAGACCGACAGTGAGCAGAGGCCTGGCACCAGAAGTCTCCAGGCCCAGCTTGGGGGGTCTGTAGAAAACCTGCTGAGGGAAGGGATCACACTGACCCCGGGGATCCCAGGACCACTCTTGCTGGGAGCCCCTGTGTCTCCTTGTGTCCTGGGCCTCCTGGAATTCAGGAGTTTCACATGGCCGGGGGCTCCACGACTAAGGAACTGAGGACTGAGTGTGTCAGTCCAATCACCCCGTGACCCTGCAAAGCAGCCAGCAGCCCCCAAGGCTGCTCACTGCAGCCTTCACCTCCCAGGTTCAAGCAATTCTCCCATCTCAGCCTCCCGAATAGGTGGCAGTAGGAAGTTATGAACAAGCCGTGTGTTTCTTGGAGAATCAGAAAGGCTGGACAAGGTTGTGCCACAGCTGCAGAAGGTGAGGTCGAAGGGTGTCTCAGCTGTGTGCTCACATCCTGAAATCTTAGATAAATTGTTCTCAAAGATCTGCCAAAGGGAGGTTCCCATGGTGCCTGACTTCCCCTGGCTGGCCACAAACACTGCCCAGAATGCAGGTGGCATTTATGAAGGATCCGTTCAGCTCTGCTGGCCCCGTGAGTCCCCCAGGTCCCCAAGGCAGGATGCGCCCTCTATGTCTTTAGCGAACACAGTCTCCAGGAGACAGACTGAGTGTAAAACAACTACAGGAAAGTGCAAATGCTCCGGGTGCTGTGGGTGAGCGCACCTGTAGCATTCTTTCCCTAAGCACCTAATGAGCCCCTACTGTATACCAGGGTCTGTGCCGGGTTCTGAGGTCCAGAGGGAAACCCGCAGGGATGAGAAGGAGAAGGGGTGCATGGTCAGCTGATGGCAATGCAGTGGATGCAGGGCTGCACCCCAGCAGGCCCGTATTCTGTGAAGCCATGGGGAGATGCTGGCTGGGAGGTTGCACAGGAGCTCCTGTGATCGCAGGGCTCACATCTGAACAGAACTTGAAGCCCCACGTTACAAATCAGTGCAGCAAGTCCCAGAGACAGGAGACAACTTTGCTCCAGGCCCTGCCGGCATCCCTAGCATTCAGCCCTGATGGATCCTTTATGGCAGACGATGAATTAGAAGCGGAGCACAGACTCTGGAAGCAGCCCAGCTCTGAGACGTTTCTCTGCAATGGCAGAAGTAATTGATCAGATGTGGGTCTTCCAGATCATGCTTCTGATGAAGAAGAATAAAAACCAAGGCATTAATTAAACCAGATTCCAGGAAGCAACAAGCATCTTCACACTTCTCGCTCTCTGTCCTTCCAAGGCTGGGCCCCCGGCTGTCCCTCCTGTCAACCTCTCCTCCCTAAGCTTTTTTGCAGGACTGGCCTGAGCATTCTCTGCTCAGAACCACAGTCTGGGCTTCTGTGCAGTAGGCCCCGTGGGACCCCAGCATCTCCCCTTGTGGCTCCTTCACACCCCTGGGCCTGCCGGGCTGAGTCCCTGCAACCAGCACCTGTGTCTTGCTGTGGGGAGGGTGCCTTCAGACTGCGGAGTCCATTTCTCACATCTTGCAGGCCAGAAGTGCCAGGGACAAGCCAACCCTGCCCCCCAGAGCCAGGGGCTGACGGCGAAAGGAGGCGTGAAGACCCTGGCTCCTGGCCTTGGTACAGACAATTTCAGGCCTGCGTCTTACTCCATTTTTCAGAGTTCCCTGAGTCTAGCAGTTTTCTGTGGAGGCTGAACTGACATCCCCCCCCTCCTCGCCAGCTGCCCCTTGCCTGCCAACCTCCCCCGCGCCCTCTCTGCCATATGCCACTCGGAGCTCCTGGGCCCTAGCCCTGTCACTCAGGGCCTGCTCCTGGAAAACTGCCCACATGAGACTCGAGACCCAAAGTTCTTTTCAGGGCATGGCCATGTCTTCCTGTTTCCCTGCAGGTATGCGGCGTGCAAACACAGGCTCCTTCGGATGCATCACGGCGAGATGCTCAGGACCACGCCTCCTGCCCATGGCAGGGTTTCTGCACGCCTGGCTAGAGCTTGGCACTCCAGAAAGCACCTGCACTCAGGCTGTTTCTTGTGTTAATTGCGGGACCCTGGGCAAGAGGCTTAACTCCTGAAGGCCAAGCCCTTCGTCTTTCTGATGGGAAGAGCCCCACCAGCCTGCCTGGGGGTTGTCAGGACGGAGGGACATGATATGTGTGAAGCTTGCCGGCCATGAAAGAGTCACCATAAATAACACTTATTACCTTCCTCGATTCATTCTTGTCCTGGTCTACAGGGAATTAGGTTTCCTCAAAGCAATTAATATAGCCCTGCGTGAATGCAACATTCTCCGTTGTAAAGCTCCTGCGTTACTCACTGTTAATAATTTCAGCTGAACCTTGAACAACACGGATTTGAACTGTGTGGGCCCATGTATACCTGGACTTTTATTCCACCTCGGCCACCCCTGAGTCAGCAAGGCCACACCCTCCTCCTCCTCCTCCTCCTCCTCCTCCTCCTCCTCCTCAGCCCGCTCAACACGAAGACGATGAGGATGGAGGCCTTTACAAGGATGCACTTCCACTTAACGAAGATTAAACACATTTTCTCTTTCTTAGGATTTTCTTAATAGCATTTTCTCTCCTCTAGCTTACCTTGTTGTAAGAATACAGCATATAACACACAGCACATCCTAAATACGTGTTCATCGGCTGTGTTATCGGTAAGGCTTCCAGGCAACAGTGGGTTATGAGTAGTCAAGTTTTTGAGGAGTCAGAAGTTAACACGGACTTTTGCTGGCACGGGGGTTGGCCCCCATAACCCTGTGTTGCTCAAGGGTCAGCTGTTTGCGTGAACACTGGTGAAGCATCATCGTGTACAGACTGTTTCAGACACGGCACAAATCCAAGGCTTTGAAGTAGCCACTCAGTGATCCTCGTATTATAAATGAATAGACCGAGGCTGGTGCAGCCATTACGGGGAACACTAGGGCACTTTCTCAGAAAATTAAACGTGGAAGTACCCAGGACCCAGGAATCCCTTTTCTGGGTATATATTCGAAGGAAAAGAAAGCAGCACCTTGCAGAAACACCTGAGCCCCCAGGTTCGTTGCAGCAACGAGAGACGGAGACAATCGAAACACCGTCTGCGGACGGCTGCGTAAAGAAAACGTGCTGTAGACACGGAGGGAAAGGTTCTCAGCCTTTGAAAAGGAGACACCGACATTTGCAACAACATGGGTGAACCTGGAGCAAAATGTGTTAAATGAAGTAAGCCACACACACACTCTCTCACATACTTACACTCTCACACTCACACACACAGTCACACACACACATGCTTACACACACTCCTGCACACACATTATTCAGCCACAGCCACATTACATAAGCTTCATGATTCTTTCACACACACAGACTTCACACTTCACATACACTTCATAGCTACACACACATACACTTCACACTTATACACTCACACATGGCTTTTCTTACACTCTACATTCATACCACATACACACACATTCTCACATGCACAAACACACATACACTCACATGCTGCCACAAACACATACACACCTAATTTTCACACACACTCTTTACATACATTAATTTTGGTCATACATATTTCTACAGACTCTTTCATTATGACTCCACACACATTAATACTAATTTCCACAGTCTCTACATATGACTTACACTTCTATGCACATTATTCATACATGTGCTTTTTCAGCACTCACATTCACACTTTCATACACACACATCTCACATGCACAAACATACACTCACATGCTCACACAAACACATACACACTCCACACACTCTCACACACACACTTCACATTAACACTTCCTAGTTTACACAGTCACACACATGTTCACAGACTTCCACACACACAGACTCACACACACACTCACAGTCACACACACATACACTTCTATACACACATTCTCACACACATTCACATACAATCACACTCACACACAGGCTTTCACATACACTCACATTCACACACCGACATACACATACAAACACATAGGCACATACAGAAACATACATACACTCACATGCTCACACAAAAATACACACCCACACTCCTTCACACACACACACTCTCATAGTCATACACACAGCCTTTCACATACACTCACATGCACTCACACTCATACACACAGTCACATACACTCACACATATTCACACACTCACATAGACTCACATGCTCACAAAACACACACTCCCACACACACCCTCACACTCACACAGACTTTCACATACACTCACACACACTCATACACACACTTTTGCACTCACACACTAATATGGTTTGGCTTTGTGTCCCCACGCAAATCTCATCTTTAATTGCAATCCCCACGTGCCAAGAGGGGGCCCTGGTGGGAGGTGATTGGATCATGGAGGCAGACGTCCCCCTTGGCACTGTGTGACAATAGCGAGTGAGTTCTCACAAGATCTGATGGTTTGAAAGTGTGGCATTTCCCCTGTGCTCTCTCTCTCTCCTGCTGCCTTGTGAAGAAGATCCTTGCTTCCCCTTTGCCTTCTGCCATGACTGTAAGTTTCCTGAGGCCTCCCCGGCCATGCAGAACTGTGAGTCAATCAAACCTCCTTTCTTTATAAATTACCCAGTCTCAGGTAGTGTCTTTACAGCAGTGTAGTATACACAGTGTAGTGAGAACGAACTAATACAGACACACACACACACACACACACACACACGCATGCATGCCCAAACACTGCATACTGTCTCTTATAGAAAGACTCTTTCTTTAAAGTTGAATCCCTAAAAGTAGGGAAAGAACATAATTCATTGCAGGCAGGATGGGGGTATTGGGAAGCATGGGTCAAAGGTGACAAGGTTGCCCTGATTTGGGACAAGGAGATCTGGAGCCCTAATGTACAGCATGAAGACTGTGGTTAATAATATTGCATTGCATACTGGACATTTTCTAAGACAGAAGACTTTAGATGCTTTTACTACAAACAACAGGAGCAGTGTACAATGACAGATATACTAAACCGTGACCTGTAATAATCGCTCCACTCTCTACATATCCTAACAGTATATTGTGTACCTTGAATCTATGGAACCAACACATGAGGAGGCTGAGGCACAGAGGCTGGATAACTTGCCCCAGGTCACACAGCTAAATGGCAAGCCCAGGACTTGTGCTCAGACATTTTGCCTCTAGGGGCCCAGCTTTCAGTCCCCCTCCTACACCCTCTCAGAGCCTGAGGGACCTGAGCACCTGTTTAATAAAGACATGAGAAACTAATAACCAGGACGAATAACTTAATCGCAGGCTGAGTTAATTCCTCTATTTGTTAAGAACACGTCTCAAGCAGAATATTTTTAGGCAGTCTGGCATTACAACGTGCTAACACTGAGAATGTATTAAACTCAGCCCTACTTACCGAAAATATCCCCTGTGTCCATATTGCCTCTTTCACTTACGGGAGGGAGCTGTCAGGAACAACAGCACTCGGAGTGGTTCTCAGCAGCGGGAGCTGAGCAGGGAGACACTCCTTGGTTGAGTCTCCAGGTAAGCGGTCAGGGGTCATCTTGGCCAACTTGTGCCTGTCATAGGTTGATGCAATTTTCTGAGCTCTGGCTTTGAGAAATAATCCTAATCCTTTAAGTACCTAGGAGGGCACTCAGGTTAAAAAAAAATAGGATCAACAGAGACAGAAGAAAAGATGAAAGAAAATAACAGATTCCCAATTTTTTTTTTTTTTTTGGAACAAAATGAGAAAGTGGCACATGGAAAAACTTGCAAAAGAATCGAAACTAACTTTGCTTGGTCTGTTCCATTTGCTTTCTGTACTGAAAATACAAATATCAGTAATAATAATAATAAATAACAAACTTAGAGTTCAAGGTCCAGGAAGAGAGAAGAGTTCAAGGAAGGAAGGAACTGAACACCTGTCCGACACCCACATCTGCCCTTGCTAAGCACCTGCCGCGTGCCCCACTGTGTCTGCTGTCACTCTGACCTTCCCCTTCATCGTGTCTCTAGGAGGTGAGAGAGAGCTGGTACTGCACTTCACAGAGAAGAAACGTGCAAGTCAGGGGGACGGAATAACTCCCCGAGGTCACGCCTCCCGGTCCACACCATGCTGGAATCCAGTCACATGCAATTCTAAGTCGGGGTCTCTCCTACTCCAGGCCGCCTTCTGGGATTCATTCAATAGGGCTGAGGACCAGGGAGATAATACCCAGGCTTCTGAGGGGGTCAGGCTCAGCCAGGCAGAGGACACTGTGAGGCTAGCACTCTATCAGCACAGGTCCAGGTCCTAGGTAGCTTTGAAGCATCTCCAGGGAACATGGAACCCTGAGGGGAGTGGGCAGAGGAGGGGCTGATCAGGTTTGTGTATGAGGGTGACTCTGTCCACAGTGGGGGTGTGGGGGATCAGCAAGTAAGAGGGAGGAACTCCAGGCTACAGACCAAGTTAGAACACAGGAGCGTTGTGTGCTGGAGAGAGACTGGGGCAGGACCCTCCTAGAGGTGGGGTCACAAAGGCCATGCCACCTCTGGACTCCACCCAGGAGAGCCCCTGTGTCTGCCCTGAGGGAGGCGAGGGTCTTCCCTAGGATGAGGGGTCTCTGGACCCTTTGACTTCCTCTCTTTTCAAGCACAGCACGATCATGATTGAAGAGCTTCTCCTGATCTACTGCCAACAGGGAGGAAAGGCTCCTCCTTCATCGTGGAGACAGGGCTCTGGGAGCAGGCCAGCCAGGGAACGTCTCTGTAACTGGCTGTGTCTGCCAGGGGCTCTGGGGAGCAGGCTGGCCAAGGAACATGGCTGTTAATGTGCGTGCCTGTCTGTCAAGCTCAGCTGGCAACCTGCTGGGCCAGGGAGCCCTCTCCATGAGATGAATGCAGAGATGGCGTCTGGACCTTGGGGGAGCTCTGAGGTCACCTATGCACTCTTTGCTTGACACACAAAAGGAACTGAGGCATCAAACGCCGCTCTTGGTTCTCCTGGAAGCCAAACTCCTCCACAAGCATGAGTGCAGGACTGCACAGAGGTGCGGGGTCACCCCTTCCCTGGCTGATGGCCAATGGGTCACCATGTGAGGGGCGAGGCCACCCAGCCCCACCAGCCCACCAGCTGACCTCAGACGAAGGAGCAGGTCCAGTCAACTCCAGCCAAGCAGGGCCCTGAGCAGCCCAACAGCCAGCCGACCCGTGGTCTTGAAACGGCAGGAAACACCTGTGGGTTTAAAGCACTGACACCAACAGCAGGTGCAGTCAATCAATCAACAGCCATTCATTTGCACCAGTGATGCCCTGAGCACGAGGCCACACATGGGACTGCAGAGAATGCCAGGACATGGAACAGAAACCCCTGCCCACCTGCCATGCACAGCCACCACCATCTCCCTGTCATCAGGTAATCCACGCCACTTCCTTCCTCGGGACCTTGGCAGTGGCTGTGCCTGCTCCCTGGGATGCCCGTACCTGCATCCTTTGTCTGAATAACTCCTGTTTATCCTCTAGTCTCAGCCTAAAGGTCTTCTCCTCCTCCCCAGCCACTGTGACTCCCAGCTGGCTCGAGGTTCTCACCCTGTGCCATTCTTCCTTGCATGGTACCACCCATGTCCAGCTTTGAACACCCAACCTAAGGCTCTGCGCTTATGGCTTCTCGGGGCTGGGCAGCCCTGGTTGCTGGTTGAGGCACCTCGGTTCTCCATGTGCCTCCCGTCCTCAGAGGCTGGAGGCATTTCCTGCCATGGTGTTCTGAGGTCTGGAGCCACAGAGAGCCACGGCGAGGCGTCTCCAGGCCCAGCCTCGGGACTCACACCATCGCTTCTCCCACACTCTGTGGTCGGAGGTCACAGGCAGCCCAGAGTCGGGTGAGAAGTGGACCCTTTGTGTTGAGGGTAGTGACAAAGAAGCTGTGGCCGTGTTCATTTTTCCTAGCATTGATCCTGGCTGTAAGTCATTCCATTTTGCAGCTTTTTTGCGTGTTGTTTGCGTCCAACACTGACGTTCCAGCACCGGAAAGGCGGGACCCTGATCCTGTTCATCCCATTCCCCCAGCAGTGCCTGGCACAGAATGGACTTTAGATGGGTGATTGTCAGATGAATGAATGAATGAATGAATGGCTAGAAGACAAGGTCCAGCCCTGCACTTGAGGAGCTGCTGCCTCCCCAGCAGGATTCCTGCTCCGTACCACGCCACCTGAGCCCTGCCTGGATGCACGCCTGTGCCCACAAAACCTGCAGCATTGCACTTGCTCCCAAGGGGCACCCCAGCCCCTTCTCAGGGAGCAGCTGTCAGCGCAGTCCCCTGGCAGATTTGCCTCCAAGAGCCACGGTCCTGCTGAGCTTGGGTGCTGTTCATGTCCCAAATGGACACCCTTGACGGTCTGGGGAGTGGGAGCAGGCTGGTGTGATGGGGAAGGAACAAGGAAGTCAGAATGTGGCAAGCCCAGGTGGTAATTCATTGGACAGAGAGAGAGAAAAAAAGAACAAGAAGCAGGAAGAAGAGGAAGAGGAGTAAAGAATGGGAGATAGAGGAAGAAAGGAAAGGAGGGAGGGGAGGAAGCCTGAGTGCTCGGGGTTTGGTGGGTGAGGAGCTGAGGGAAAGCCTAGCACAAGAGGGCACGAGCACAGCCAGACCACCCTCCTCTTCCAATCGTGGCCACAGGAAGGGCTGGGGGCCAGCCGGGCCAGCTCTCTAAGTGACACATGTCACAAGCTGGGGCTTCTCCAGGCAGAGGGGCCTCCTGGAGCCACAGTATCCAGACACCAGGGGCCTCTGGACAGAAATGTGTCACTGGGACGTTTCTGTGCTGTGACTCAACCATCCCTGTCCTGGAATCTCAATTCAAGTCACTCCAACGAGTGCGCAAACGGAACTCTGGGTCCTGCAGGGTTAAGTACATTATTCACAGTCACAGAACTCAGGAATCCACGTTGCTGCCTGGCAAGGAGATGGTTATGCCAACGTTCCATATTCCATAAACCCTGGGGCCGTGAACCACTGCTATTTCAGGGCATGTGGAAAGTTCTCCCGTGAGATAAATGCAGGTTAACTGCATTTCTGTTTTTTTAATTTGTATGGGCTTACATTGGAATATTTTGCAAAGCAATGCACAGCAGTACATGTACGAGTCTGTCTATGTAGCTTTATACGTACAGCTATTTTGGGGTCAATGCCGCTTTGAGAAGACCAGCCTATCCGTGGGTCTAATGAGCCTGTGAAGTCCACACAGGGCCCTGATGCAGGACCTGAGGGTTCACTTCCCCCAGGGCAGCCCCTGTCGGAGCTCTGGCCCCTGTCCCATCATATGTGTCAGCTCTTCCACACTTACTGGTGTTCTCCTTTCTGCATTTTTTGGATATTAGTCAATGTTTATTCAATTTATGCTACATTTTTCATTCCCAAGGGCTCTATCGACAATGGGAAGAAGGTTTAAAGAAAACATACTTCTTCAGTATCTCATGAGCTTGATGCTCATCAATGACCTGCTCAGGACTGGGTTAGGCTAAGGGAGGCAGCAGAGCAGGTGGGGAGTGTGCTGTGCATGCAGGGGCTTGTCACTCTTGCATATGAGGAAGAGTGTAGGGAAGGTCCACAGAGTGAGGGACCTAGGTTCATATCTCACTGTTGCACCATGAATGACCTCCATTCCCAAGTGGGCTCCAGGGTCCAAAATAGTTGCATGTGCTCCAGCCATCACATTTGTGCTCCCACCAGCCAGGAGACCAAGGGGAGATCAGGTACACTTCCCTGTGAGAAGTTGCTTGCACAACCTCATACATTTCTTTAGCCAAAACATTGCCAGACAGACCATATCTAGCTGTAAAAGAGGTTGAGAAAATATTTATTTAATACGGGCAGCTTTGTGCCCAGTTAAAACTCAGGGATACAGGTGTTGGGGGCAGTCAGCAGTCTTTTTCACAACCATAATATGCAACAAGGCCACAAATCCAGTCAACTTTGAAGGCACTAAGTTAAGTATGTGGTTCTTTTGTGAATATATTGTTTAAGATAGATTTTATTTCTTACAGCAGTTGTAGGTTCACAGAAAAATTGAGCAGAAGGTTAGACAGTTCCCTTACCCTCCTCTAGCCCTCTCCCTGACAAACCCAGCTTTCCTGTTATTGCCACCTTGCAATATGGTGCATTTGTTGTTATTGATGAACTATGATTGATCCATTATTATTAACCAAAGTCCATAGTTCACCTGAGGGTTCACTCTTTCTGCTGTGTGTTCTACGGGTTTTGCCAAATGCATAATGACGTGGGTCTGCCATTACCGTCCTGTACAGAAGAGTTCCACTGCCCTAAAACTCCCGTGCAGCCATATTCATCCCTCCCTCCCTCGTGCCAAACCCCTGGCAACCACTGGTCTTTCCCCCTCTCCATCATTCTGCCTTTTCCAGAAAGTCCTTTGAATGTAATAATACGGTCTGTAACCTTTTCTGATTGACTTCTTTCACTTAGTGATATGCAGTTAAGTTTCCTCCTGGCTGTTTCATGACCTCACAGCTCCTTTCTTTTTAGTGCTGGGTAATATTCCATTGTCTGGAGGTGTCCCAGTTTACTCATCCATTCACCTACTGAGGGGCATCCCGGTTGCTTCCGCATTTCCGCGATTGTGCACAAAGCTGCGATCGACACGCATGTGCAGGATTTTGTGTGGACAGAAGTTTTCAACTCATTTGGGTAAACACCAAGGAGCGTAATTACTGAACCATATGGTAAGTGTATGTTTAGTTTTATAAGAAATCACCAAACTGTCTTCCAAAGCAGCTCTACCATTTTGGGTTCCCTCCAGCAACGCATGGGAGTTTCTGGCGTCCTGAACCCTCGCCAGCATTTCGTGGAGTCAGTGTTCCGGGTTTTGGCCATTCTGATAGGTGTACAGGGTGTCTCGTGTTTTAGTTTACAACTCCCTGGAGCTGTATGCTTACCTGTGTCTGTCTTCTTTTATGAAGCGTCCATTCAAGTATTTTGCCTGCTTTTTTAAAAATGTTACGTTAAGTTCCGGGATACATGCGCAGAACGTGCAGGTTTGTTACATAGGTATACATGTGCCATGGAGGTTTGCTACACCTTTCAACCCCTCACCTAGGTTTTAAGCCCTGTATGCATTAGGTATTTGTCCTAATGCTCTCTCTCCCCTTTCTCCCTACCCCCCGACAGGCCCCGGTGTGTGATGTTTCCCTCCCTGTGTCCGTGTGTTCTCAATGTTCAACTCCCACTTATGAATGAGAACATGCGGTGTTTGGTTTTCTGTTCCTGTGGTAGTTTGCTGAGAATGATGGTTTCCAGCTTCATCCACTTTTTCACTGGGTTGCTTTCCGTAGTTGAGTTGCAAGGGTTCTTTGTATATTTGGGATACAAGTCCTTTATCAGACATGTGTTTTGCAAACATTTCTCCCAGTCAGTGGCCTGTCTTTTTGTTCTCTTAACAGTGTCTTTCACAGAGCAGCAGTTTTTAATTTTAATGAAGCCCAACTTACCTTTTTATCCCCCCCTTCATGAACCGTACTTTCGGCATTGTGTCTAAAACCTCCTTGCTGAATCCAAGGTCACCTACGTTTTCTCCCACGTTATCTTCTAAAAGTTTTACCATTTTGCATGTTACATCTAGGTCTATGATCCATTTGGCGTTAATTTTTGTGAAAGGTGTAAGGTCAGTGTCTACATTTATATATTTTTTTTGCATGTGGATGCCCTTGTGAATATTTTTGCAATCATTAAATGTTAATTACAAGGACGACAGAGGCTGGAAAATATCAGGATGTAATGTTAAGCAGAAGGCAGTAGGCAGAGCGGTTTCGTCTGGGTTGGTAAAAGGAGGAATGGAGTGGAAGGAGAGAAGGGAGGCGGCTCCATGGGGGGCAGAAGCATGAGAGTCTGCAGTTGCCTACAGAGCCCGGGACCCACACTTGCACCATGGGAGGGGCTGAGGGAGCCGCACCCAGGCAGCAGCTGGACTGAGAAGATGCCGGCTAAGTAGCTGATGGATGAGGAAGGCCTGGGATCCCACAGATGCCTCTGCTCAGGGGAGGGTATTAGGCCGTTCTTATGCTGCTATAAAGAAATACCTGAGGCTGGGTCATTGATGAAGAAAAGAGCTTTAATTTGGCTCACAGTGCTGCAAGCTGTGGCATGGCACCGACACCTGCTCAGGTCCTGGTGAGGCCTCAGGGAGCCTCCAGTCACGACAGAAGGTGACCAGGGAGCAGGCATCTTCTGCCACCAGAATGGGAGCAAGACAGAGCGGGAGGAGGTGCCGCGCTCTTCAATCGCCAGATCTCTTGTGAACTCAGAGTGAGAGCTCACTCATCGCCAAGGGGATGGTCAAACCATGTAGGGGGAATCCAGGCCGGTGATCCAGTCACCTCCCACCAGGCCCCATCTCCAACACGTGAGTCATATTTCAACCTGAGACTTAGAGCGACAAACATCCAACCCATGTCAGGGGAAGCACTCCTCGTGTGGGCAGAGCCAGCAGAACCAAAGAAACAGCTGAAAACGAAGGTCCTTGCAGGAGGCTGGGCCAGGGGACACAGACTCTCTCCCTAACCAAGCTCTGGCCAGGCTGTGCTGAGCCTACTGTTTACCGGGGCTCACTCTGGGCTCCTGCCTTTGTGCTTGCAGAGTTCAAAGTCAGCAAGAACCCTAAGTCAGTTTAGCCAGAAGCCCCCAGTTTCAATGTCTGAGCACCCTCAATGCCTGACCGAATTCCTCATCCCCCACCTTCCCCTGGGTGATGTCGGTCACCCTGGCCTGCCTCTAGCCAGAATCCTGCCAGGTCAGCTTAGCCAGCATGACCCACCCTCTTAGCCATCTTCCATCCACCAATCCCACCTGGATCCTTGCCTCTGAATCCCCACATTTCCTTGTGTTTGAAATGGAGTCCAATCTTTCTCCCCTGTTGCAAAACTTCACTGGAGGGGTCCCCGTGAGTAGAGTCTGCTTTATAGTCTGGAACAAGCATCAGAAGGATTTTATTCTTAACATGGGAAGTGGATCAGAGGGCAGAGTCCTCATGGCTCTTCTCCTCAGCCAGCAGCCCACAGTCCCACTCTTAGTTTCAGAGGCACAGGCTCCCCGCTGCCAGGCCAGGCGTGGGAGCAGCAGGGGCTCCAGAGTGGGCAGGGGACCCTTGGGCAGGAGGTGCACGGAGGGCATGGGTTGGCCACCCAGGGTCTGGCAATGGCCACCTGCTCCCTGCACACGATGCTGGGAGCTGCCGCACAGCCTCACAGGGCATCCTCATGCTCATCACGCTATAAATGATGCCATGAGGATCTGAACCGGGGCCGGAACTGACATCTCTGGACCTCCAAGCTCAGATGTATCTCTAATTGTACAAAGCCAGGATGGCTGAGGCCCTGGAACCCTAAGGCCCAACACTATTTATCCAGCCCAAGCTGTGGCCCCAAACTCCTACTTGAAAACCCTGGCCCTGCTGAATATGGGTCAGACCATGTTGGGTGGGAGGACTTTGTTTCTGAGGACCCAGCTGTCCAGAGTGGCCCAGACCTAAAGCCAAAAGGATGCCTCTCCCACCTCACTCTTGGGCCCTGCCTCCTCCCCAACTCTGAAGTGTGTGGCCAGCTGAGGTCCCGCATTTCTGGACAGTCCTTTGATCCCCTTTTCCTTCCACCACAAAGCAGCCTTTGTCCCGGGGTCCCAGGACAAAGCTTCGCAGCAGCCTGGATGGTGTTCTGACTGCAATCCTCCCCCAAGGGAGCTCCTAGTCAAGGGGCCTCCTGCATGAAACCCCCAAAGCCAGTAAGAAATGGAAGCTTCCTGAACATTGCTAACCTCCTGAGTATCCAGCATCCATGAAACCCAAATGAACTTGTTAAAAATAAAAAAGTGGTGATGATCATTTGCCATGGGTTTAATCCAATTTGAGGATTTACTTAAAATAAAACCTTGTGGAATGAAAACAGAAGTCAGTAGCACGCCTCCAGGGCTAGTGGGGGAGCACATTTGCCCAGCACCTGAGTCTTTGCCAGGTGCCAGACCCCGTTCCTGACAGCTGTGCTGGGCATGCACACACAGTCCACGGAGGGCGGAGACCCGGGCTGCCCTTATCGCATATGAGATGCTACGTGGGACTGGAAATGCTCCCTGCGCTCCTGTGCGGAATGCTTGCCCTGAGTTACATGAAACTACTAAGAGGGTCTTGATCTGGGTGTCATTAGAGGAACCCGGCCCACCTTGTCTGGAACACAGAGGGGAGGCGTGGTTATGGGGAAAATCCAGAGGTGGCAACTGCGTGCTCTCAGCAGAGAGCATAAGTCACCATGAGAAGGGGCCAGGGAACTTGGCTCCCAGACACACACCAAGGGCTTCAATGTGGACAGCGGCAAGGTGCTGTCCCTGACCCTCCACCCGTCGCCCACTTAACCTGGCACCCCAGGGCTGCACTGGCCCTGAGTCATCACCAAGGCCCACCTCCCGCCTGGTCCAGGACTCCCTTGGAGATGAGGGCAGACAAGTGGATGGCACCCACTGCTCCAAGGCTCCGGGGCCTCGTGAAGCAGCCGTTCCTTTTGAATGGCTCCAGCAGCTGCAGTGCTCCTCCCTGTATTCCTCAGAACCTGTTGTCCTGAAGCTCCGTCTGTTACCACTGTGTCTGTTCCCTTCAGTCAGTCACACAGAACAAATCTATTCCCTTGTCCTCGGAAAAGGGGTCAGGTCCTTGGATGTTTGAAAATAGCTGCCCTGTCCTCTCCGGCCCCTCCCCCGCCACCGCCGCAACCTAAGGAGAGGAGCCGCCACTTACAAGGCACCTACTGTTTGTCGAGGGTTTTATTTAGGTCAGGACGCGGTTATTCCCATTTAGAGATGAAGAAACTGGGGTTCGGCAAGGTTAACTGCTTGCCCGGGGTCACACAGGGAACAGGAGACGCTGGATGTAAACTCAGCCCCGTCTGGCTCTGAAGGCTGCTTTCTCCCCGGCCCTGCAGAGCGCCAGCCTCTCTTCTGTAAGCTGAATGCCCCCAGCCCACACCCCAGAGAGAAAAGGCCTCCAATGCCTCCCCTGCCATCAGCCCTTCTCTGCAAAAGAGCACCCTGAATGCCCACTCCGGCCACAGAGGTGCCCCTCCCACCCTCCGGCAGGTGAGCTCCTCTCTCCTTCCTTTTCTGTATCGATTGGATGTGTATTCAGGTCAGGCAGCAGAATGCGTGGCCAGCAGTGTCCTGAAGAGACAAAGCTATCTGGGACCCCAGGGTGGGCCGTCGGGGCTGGGCAATGACTCACGACTGCCATTAAGAAACCAAGCTCTTTTTGTCTCTGTCCTACCGTCTACAGCAGGTGTGCCTGTTGCCTTGAGTTTGCAAGATGGCCGATCCTCTTCCAGGCATGACATCCGTCAGGAAGAAAGGGAAATTCACAGGCTTCCTCTGAAGGCTGCTCTGTCTTCTGACTCCACAAGGGAAGCACTGCCCAGCACATCTCCTCCTGTGTCTCAGCCAGAACTAGGCCATGTGCCCTCCAAAGACCAATCTCTCTCCAGGAACAATGAAACGCATGTAACTGTCTTTGATCCACATTCCTCCTCCCCTGGTGGGGGTGGGCCATGTCCCACCTGGATCCCACATCCCTAACTGCAACTGAAAGACGAGAACTCCATCAGCTGGGGGCGAGGGTAGGGTGTTGTGTGCAATAGGCTGACTACTAAGGAGGTCATGGAGGGTGGCAGCTTCACCCTCCAAAGTTTAATCACCCTGAAGTGCAAATACCTGAAAATATTTTTTGGAAGTATTTTATTCTAAGAGGGATCAGAAATTTTAGCAAGAAAGATTAATGATACAATATTGGAATTCCAGGCACTATCTGCCAGTAGGTCACAGTGATAGATAAGGAGGCAGGTGGGGAGAGGTTAACAAAAGGGAGTCCAACAAATATGGAGGGATGCACGGATGAATGGAGGGAAGGGAGGAGGCATGGTGATGGGTGGATGAGTGTGTAGAGGGGAGGATGGTGGATGGATGCATGGATGGGTGCATGGATGCATGGATTGATGGATGATGGATGGATAGATGGCTGGATGGATGAATGGAGGAATGGATGGATGAATGGAAGGATGGATGGATGATGAATGAATGGATACATGGATAATGAATGATGGATGGATGGACAGATGATGGATGGATGGATGGATGATGAATGAACGAATAGATAGATGATGGATGATGGATAGATGATGGATGGATGAATGGGTGAATGGATGATTGATGGATAGATAGAGGAGAATATGGATATATTGATATTATTTATTATTGATATTGATTAATGGAATCATTTGGATGATGATGACAAAATTCAACTAATTTTAATTTTATCATATCGTCAATGGATTTTAGATTTTACTCATGTATCTACTTGTTCCATTTGACAGTATCTACTTAATTAATTTCAATGCTATCGCATTTTAGACCAATTAAACGCTATTTTAATTGTCAAGCATTTAATTAAAATCCATCAAATTCCATCATGTAACTTCATGTAATTTTATTTATCGTGAATTTTGATTTTATCTTAATTTGTCTAAACAAAAACGACGACGGACACCTGTTCAATAATTTTACTGCATCTATTTTTAATTTTAATTTTACTCTGTTCTAACGTGTCTTACCTGTTCCAATGCCTAAACAAGTACGTATCTATCTAATTTTAATTAATTTTATTCCACTTAAACGCTTTAAACGCATCTGACGCATCTGAATCCAAAACGACAACCTAAAATCTTATGGCTTAATGTTATCAACGCATTTTGAATGTAATTTCCATCTAATTTACTAAATCCAAAATCCATTTAACTTTATCACCTAAAACACTAATTAATTTAATTTACCTGTTCCATCGAAACTAAAACGACGCTTAATCTTACTTTAATTAAACGGTTTAAACGGATTCATTTTCGCATTTTACCTAACGATGTTCTGTAATTTTGCTTAAAACCCATTTTATTTAATCGGTTCATTTTAATTTTAATTTTAATTTTAATTTAATTTTGAAACCCAAACGACGGTGATTTTACTCCATTTACTTTACTCTAAACGCTTATGACGACAGCATTGATGAATGGTAACAGATGGAGGAGTGACGGTGTATGATGGTGGAGGTATGTAGGAATGGATGAATGTATGCAGGAAGGCAAACTGTTTCAGCAGACTCATTTGGAAGATGCTTTATGGTTTTTGAAGTCCTACAAAATTGGCCTTGATAACCACCCAACCAGAGTGCTTGCCGTCTTTTAAACTCTCCTGGGCCTATCTGAACTGTAAGCGAGGCACAGCTCCAAGAGGGGAATAAAAGCTGGTAAGCACTGATCTCCATTGTCATGCGGAACCAGGTGGGTAGACAGCAGTGCTCTCTGGAGTGGCTTTTTCTTCCTGCTGCACTTGCCTTTGACTGGACGGATGAGGTGTTTTCACTTATAACAGGATTTAGTCAACACCCTCATGCCATCCTTCTTGGCAAGCGCCTGACAATATGGCTCAAAGAGAACCCCTAGAGAAGCAGGTCACGTCTGAAGGATGGCACCCTGTGTGTTCTGGGAAAAAGCCACACCTGCCTGGGGTGGGGGGCCCCAGCCTGAAGATAACCTCTTTGGGCACCCTGTGCTCCCCAGGACAGGAGTGTCTCCACCCTAGCTTAGCATCCTTTGCTTGCATCAAAGAATCTGGCATGGATGTGGGGGATCTCCGCTCACCACAGCTGCAGGCATTTGGAAAAGTGAAGGAACAGAATGATGAGGAATGGTGAGCACAGGTGGGCTTCAAGGCCAGCACAAAGAGGTTCCAAGTTTCTTGCAGCTCTCATGCAGAGGGAACAGGCCCATTTCCTTAAAATGGGGCCAATGTGCCCATCACAAACCCCACAAAGCCAGGAGCTGTGTGAGGAGGGTGGCAGCTGGGCTGAGCCAGGCCCACCTGCCCCAGGTCGGGGGATTCAATGGGGTCAGCACAGGGGGCTCCCAGCTCTCTGTGCGCTCACAGGGAAATGAGAGCCCAGAACTCTGCTCGTTAGGAGCAGGTCTATTTATGGGCCATTTGTGCTGCTGTGGCTTTCCTCTCTAATTCTCCCTCAGATCTGAGCAATGTTCCTTTGGAAAATTCCAGTGCAGCTCAGCTGTACTGAGAACAGGGGAAGGATCAGAGGCGCACGTTGAAACGGTACCTGGTACTCAGAGCGCTGTGTTCTGGGGAGAGGAGGTGGGAAAGGGGGCTTCCCTTGAACGAAGTGAAACCTGATCTCCCCGGGGAAGGCAGGAGTGGGCTCTTCATTAGCCCCTTTTTCTGGGGCTGTTTGAGCTTACACTTCATAGAGCTCAGGGGACAGTTTGCAAACATGGCTTTGTGTTTAGCAAGGGAGGCTGCATCCTAGAGGCTGATAGGAGCCACCCTAGGCCACCTCTGGTCAGAGTGCAGCCAGGTCCCCACCTTGTGTCACCTGAACAGGCTTCCTAGCCTCTGTGAGCCGCTGTCCCTGTTTGTGAAAGGAACACGCAGAGGCCGACTCTGCAGAGAGCTGGAGGGGACCAGATACCACACGGAAGGCCAGCGCCACGTGGGCGCCCACTGATGGGTGACCAGGATGTTGTCCTAATGCAAAGTAAGGAACCAGAGGCTTTGAGATGTGACACACTTTGCCCTGACTCATGTATGCACACTTGCATGCACACACACACCACACACACACCTGCAACTGCTCACACACAGAGCTGGTTAGTGACAGAGCTGGAACTCACCGTCTTCTCCACCCTACCACCCCATCCCAGATTGAAGTTGTCATGAACACTCATGACGGAAAATCCCAGAATATCAACAAAATAAGAAGAGTATAGCCTCCAACTCCAGTTCCAAGGGCAGAGCAGAAGGGAAGGCTCTGGAATCCCTGTAGGTCCAAGAAGGGGATTTGCCTCCCCAGTGCAGGGTCAGTGAGATGAGCAGAGCCACACATGTCCCAGCCGAGGGAAGTATGAGAGAGTGCTGAGTGAAAACAGACCATTCCATCACAGGACTGGATGTGAGAAAATTCAACATTTCTGATAAAAGACAGACCAAAACATCTCAGCTCAGGATGAAGTGAGAGAAGCTACTTGTTGACGCCTTGTGTAATAATGAACCTGGCCAGTCTCTGTCCACCACACCTCTCGCCCATTCCTGCCAGGTAACCTCTACATTCTTAACATTTCTTAATGGATAGAAGTGTCTCTGTTACTCATAGTGGGTCCTTGGACAACAGCTGAGTCCATGCCAACAAAGTGACTTAAGGGGACCCTAGAAAAGCTGTGCCCAGGAGATGACCCCGATGGGGCTGGTCCTACCAGGAAGAGCACTCATGCAATAGCACAGGTGTGGGTGGGGGGGCGGGGATTGCTCTGAGCCGTGGGATATCAGCTGGTCTCTCACCTCCAGGAAGGCGATGGGGCTGGAGGTTGAGTTCCACTTCCGGGCTGTGGATTCAGTCAGTCACGCCTGTGCAATGGAACCCCAATGAAAACTCTGGACACCGAAGCTCTGGAGATCATCTCTGGTGGGCAGTTCCCTGTGGGTGGTCACACACCCATGTGCTGGGAGGGAAACCAGCCCCTGGGGCTGATGGAAGCCTCCCAGGCCTCGTTGTAGGTAGCTCTCTCTGTAGCTGGCTATTGTTTGTATCCTTTTGCTATAATAAAAGTCATTGTAAATATAGCACTTTCCTGAGTTTTGTGAATTGTTTTAGTGATTTATTGAAACTGAAGAAGTTCCTGGGGACCCTTGACTTTGTAGCCGGCTGGTCAGAAGTAACAGTGGCCTGGGGACCCTGAATTTGCAGCTGGGGTCTCCTTGAGGAGGACAGTCCGCTTACCCCATGGAGTATGGCTGATTCAAGGTAGTTTGTGTTCAAAGTCATTGCACAAATAAACAACACAAAACAATGTTAGAATGTTAAGATTAAAGTATCACCCAAGAGCTATTGGCCAAAAGCAAACTAAAAACAGACTTGACAATTTTAATTTCTAACACTGTGTATTTCAATATAAATGGAATTAAATGGAATAAAATGCCAGTGTATGTTGTTAATATCTTAATTCTACAATGAAGATAAAGTATAATCCTGCATGGGCTGACCAAGGTAACATGAAAATACAAGTCCACACGCCTGGAAATATCTGAAGAAAATGAAAGAACCAAAATGGATGCTTAATCAATGATTTTTGGGTTTCCTGGATACCTCACAATCTTATGGGTATAGAAATAAGAGCAGTGACAAAACTTAAAATAATTGAAAAGATTCAATTACTAAATAAAATAATACCAGAAAGAAACTCTTTATCATTTCCAATAATTCTAAGAAATCTGTCTTCATCTATGCTACACAAATCTCAACAAATTTTCAAAAGCAAAACTGCACAGGACACATTCTCTCACTGAAACCTGGATTTATAATAGGAGCAAACGGATACACACACATATACACACAGTCTGTGTATCAAAGGATGGGGTATAGGGGCTGCACTGAACCTACAGGGACCAATTCTTTGTCTCTCCATGAGGAAATAAAAGAAGAAAGAAAGAGAAGGAGGGAGGAAAAGAAGGAAGGAAGGAAGAAAGGAAGGAAGGAAGGAAGGAAGGAAGGAAGGAAGGAAGGAAAAGGAAGGAAGGAAGGAAGGAAGGAAGAAGGAAGGAAGGAAGGGAGGAGAGAAGAGGGAGGAGGAGGAGGAAGAAAATCAAAAGCGGCGGAAGGAAAGTTTCAATCGACGGCAATGCGGCGGCGGCGGCGACGGCATAAAAACAAAATGAAACGTGAAAAGGCAGAAACGTTGCGCGCGGCGGCGCTTTGAAAGAAGAATAAGGCGTCAAAAACATCATCATCAAATAAATCGACGAAAACTTTTTAAACAAATAAAATAAAATAAATAAATAAATAAATAATAAATTATAAATAAATAAATAAATAAATAAATAATAAATAAATAATATCTGGCATTAGCACAAACATGAATCAAGGGTTACTCAGGGGCTAGTGACTGCCCTGCCCACTCCCATCTGGACCTCACTGCTGGCCGCTCCTCCTCCACACCCCGCCCCATCCACCCCAGAGCACTTGCTGCTGCCTGTATGCCTGTGTGCTCCCTTCACCTCTGGGCACGGTCAGCACCTTCTGCGGGGCACGCCCTGATCATGTGTTTCTGCAGAATCCTATGTCACTCAGAAGGCACATGAGACTCCGCCTCCCTGGGGCCCTTCCTCCAGCCCCCAGTCGCCCAGTGCTGTCCTGGCACCTGGACTGATGCCTTTTCTGCATCTCCCTGGGCTGCACTAGCACGCCTTGCATGCACCCCTGTCCTGCCTACAGATAGAAAGATCCCCAGGGCAGGAGCCAGCCTTCATCATACCATCAACCCACCAGGAACAAGGCCCCTGTGCATGGGGAGATTGCAGACAGTATTTTAAATACTTTCATATTCACACACATAAGCCCATTAATTAGAAACATAAAACATAAAGGAATCAAAATGTCAATCAAGGATCTGTTTCTTAGGACATTAAAAAGTACGCCAGGCATTAAAAAGTACATTAAAAAGTACGTACATAAAAAAAGTGTACATTAAAAAGTACGCTCACACCTGTAACCCCAACACTTTGGGAGGCCGAGGCAGGTGGATCACCTGAGGTCAGGTGTTTGAGGCCAGCCTGGCCAACGTGGTAAAACCCCGTCTTTACCAAAAGTACAAAAATTATTTAGGCATGGTGGCACACACCTATAATCCCAGATACTCAGGAGGCTGAGGCAGGAGGATTGCTTGAACCCAGGAGGTGGAGGTTATAGTGAGCCAAGATTACATCACTGCACTCCAGCCTGGGAGACAAGAGTGAGGCCCTGTCTCAAAAAAAAAAAAAAAAAAAAAAAAAAAAAACAGTAAATACACAAAGCAAACAAAACCCAAACCCCTGCCCTGCCTAAGATAAAAAGAAAATAAGCACAAGTAAAACCAGAGTCAGGTCTAAGAAGGAGGGAATGACAACTGACACGAACATTTTGAAATATGAGAGAGACTGTGGACAGTGCAATGCCAATCAACCCGAAATGTCCGTGAACCTGAGATTCACCTGTGGCCGTAGGGTTGCCAACATGGACTCTAGACGAAGAAAACCGGCAGAGTCCGGTAATCACTGAAGATGTTCAGTCACCGAAGGAAATGCTTCCAAAAAGCCCTTCCATCAGATGGCTTTAGGATTCTTGCAAACATAAAAGGTGTGGCACAGCCCGAGAATTCCTGTGGGTTACAAACTTCTCTAGAACGTAGCGGGGCAAGCATCAGCTAGTCATCATATTTTTTAATCCCTGCACAACCTTGGCCAAGGAGCCCAGCAGGGAGAGTAAGAAGAAGGCCGGGCCCAGTGGCTCACGCTTGTAATCCCAGCACTTTGGGAGGCCGAGGCGGGCGGATCATGGGGTCAGGAGATCGAGACCATCCTGGCTAACACGGTGAAACCCCGTCTCTACTAAAAAAAAATACAAAAAATTAACCGGGCATGGTGGCGGGCACCTCTAGTCCCAGCTACTCGGGAGGCTGAGGCAGGAGAATGGCGTGAACCCAGGAGGCGGAGCTTGCCGTGAGCTGAGATTGCACCACTGCACTCCAGCCTGGGCGACAGAGCGAGACTCCGTCTCAAAAAAAAAAAAAAAAAAGAAGAAGAAAGAAGGGGACCCACCCCTCTTCACAAAATCTTCACCACAAGGCACAGAGGCGTCCACAGCGTGGGCCTCGAACTTGAAAAGGACTGTCCTTAAAAATTGAACTATAAAACCAGCACACAGCTAAATCACGACTTAATTTCAGAGTAGAGGTAATGAAGGAGAGGACCACATCAGGGCCTGTGGGAGGGATGGGCGTTGTCCGCAGAGGAGGGGACAGTGTGGGCAAGGAAGTCCCAGCCTCCAAGGACCTTGGGCAAGGCCAGCCCCCGTGGGCATATGTCTGCTGGACAGTGTCCAGGAGGCAACAGGGTAGGCACGGTGTTAGTGGGCATTGAAAACCTGGCCAGGGTGCCTGGGAGCGAGACCACAGCCCCTCTGCTCCCCAGCTGCGGACGTTGGGTGCATTGTTTGGCCTCTCTTGGCCTGTTTTTTCATCTGTGAAATGGAAGTAAAGATACTTTCTACCCCTGAGGGTTACTGTGAGGATCAACTGAGTTATGATGTGTGGAAGGTTTAGAACAGGCTCAGCGCACTGGACGTGCTGTGGTGCATCGGCCATTATTATTTGGGGGACGGGCATGTCATACGCCTCTCCTAAGATCATCACCGCATCTGTCAAGCCCACAGCTCTGATCCCCGGACTCCTAAGCAACCTTCCAATGATGATCCACTCCCACGTAGGTTGAGAATGAGAGAAGGTTCATGCAGACTCAGTCTCCAAGGCCTGGAAAGTTCTCTGCCCATATCTTCTCATGCCTGGATCTGTTGCTCATTGCGAGTGCAATTCAGCGGTGCCCCGGAGCATGGCTTTGGGGGTCCCACAGTCTGGCAGAAGCCACACCCATGCTTCTCCACCTGGTTTCTCACATGCAGGACCTAGGCAGCTCTTTATCTGCAGTGGGAGTGTCGCCTTTCCGCACCCTGGCATGAGCCCGAGCATGGGCCTTCTCTCTCTGAAACACTCTTTGTCCACCATCACAGAGGAAGGCCTCCGTGCATTTTTGTTGGATTAATTGAATACATGAACGAAAATCAGCTTCCTTGCCATTGCAATGCAATTCCTACAACTTGTATGGAAAGCTGGGCATCCATCCTGGGCCATCCTGGTTCCCAGGAAAATGATGACCCTTATTTTGAATGCAGGGGGTGTGGTTTTTATTTATGGCCCACTCCCTGGGTCTGTCTATGACCTCGCGGGCAGGATAGGGCACAGTTGGCTTTGAAGCCTAAGCCTCTGAGGACCGAAGCCAGTGCCATAGTTTTCAGGGCATCTTCTGGGCTCCAGGAGCTCCCTGGCCTGGAGTTAGCAGCAGCCAGGCTCTGACAGTCCCTGTAAAGCCTTGGCCAGCCCTGCAGACTCACTGCAGAGGCTGGCAGCAGCTGCCCCTTCTCAACCTGCAGTGGCTCCCTGTGTGCAGCTCCAGGGCCAAGCTGGCCACTGCACCGTCCAGGTTGAGGCAGGGTGAGGGAGACTCAGGCCCCGTCAGGTTAGCTCTTGCTCTCCCCATTTTAGATCCGGCCTTTCTTTCTCCCAGGACCCACTGACCCCAGCACCTGTGGGCCCAGGAGCAGCCTTCTGTGGGTGTCTGAGCCCAACCCAGCTCTAGGACAGGGCACTGGGGAGCTCAGGAAGAACAGACAGGGACTTCTCAGGGTTCTGAAAACTGGAAGCTCAAGATCCAGGTCTCAGCAGATTCAACACCCAGCGAAGGGCTTCCTGGTTCACAGCTGGTACCTTCCCTGGTTCACAACTGGTACCTTCTCACCGTCCTCACATGGAGGAAGGAGGAAGGTCTCTCTGAGGTCTATGTTTTTTGTTTTTTGGGTTTTTTTTTTAGTTGGAGTCTCGATGTGTCACCCAGGCTGGAGTGCAGTGGGGGCACGATCTCAGCTCACTGCAACCTCTGCTTCCTGGGTTCAAGTGATTCTCCTGCTTCAGCGCCCTGAGTAGCTGGGACCACAGGCAGGTGCCACCACACCCAGGTAATTTTTGTATTTTTAGTGGAGATGGGGTTTCGCCATGTTGGCCAGGCTGGTCTCAAACTCCTGACCTCAAGTGATCCGCTCTCCTCGGCCACCCAAAGTGCTGGGGTTACAAGTGTGAGCCACCATGCCCGGCCTCTGGGGTCTATTTTATTAGGGCACTAATCCCATTCATGAAGACCCTGTTCTCAAAACCTAATCATCTCCCAGAGGCCCCACCTCCAAATACCATCCCTAATTCTATTAAACACCTGGGACTTTTGTGGGGCCCAAATCCAGCATCGCCCTCCCCTGTCCTAAGAGCATACAGGTTCCCCTTGGAGAGCTTCAAAGCCACCATGTGCCTCCAAGGGGCCAGCCCCAGACGCAGATCCCATGAGGGGCTCCGATCCATTCGGCCAAAGGCGCTAATCCCATCACAGGGGCCACAGGGTGTCATTCCATCCTCAGGAGCACGAGTGCCCAGGCCCAGGGTGGGAGTGGGAGAGCACCTGCCCCTGGAAGATGCTGTGCAGAGGTCCCTTGGGCCAGGCTCTGGCTGTAGGGGAGCCAGGTGGGGGTCAGAGCTAATCCTCAGAGGAGGGCAGAGCCCAGCTGAGAGCACCAGGAAGGACATGGCCACCTCCAGCCATTTCAGCGGCACGGGCCATGCCGCCTCTCTTGGTCAGCTCTGTCTGCGGTGTTTTTTTGTCCCTCACCATGGCCAGCATTCTAATAAAGTTAGATCAAGGCCAGAAAAAACAAAATATTCAAAAAAGCAACGAGAAACATACACTAATAAGAAACATACGGTTCTTAAATGAAAGAAAGAATAAATCTTCATTAAAATGAATGAAAGATAATTTGAATAAATAGAGCACAGTACTTTGTTGCTGAATAAAAAGAAAATATTGAATATTATTTTTGCTAAATTGATTTGCTATTTAATGTAATTCCAATCAAGATTTCCATGAAGATTGTTCTTAAAATGTGGTAAAAGTCATCCCTAAGTTTATCTGGGGGGAGAAAAGCATATAATAATATTTTAATATGTAAGTGAGTTAAGGATAATAAGGGGAATCTGTCCTACCAGCTACCAAACCGTATCCCAAAACTACAGAAATAAAGCTACTGATGCCAGGATAGGAAAACATTCCTGGAACAGGACCGATATCCCTAAAATATCCTTCGCTCAGCAAGGGATTGAGATTATAAAACAATCAGGCACGGTGGCTCACACCTGTAATTCCAGCACTTTGAGTGGCCAAGGAGGGCAGATAACATAGGTCAGGAGTTCGAGACTAGCCTGGCCAATGTGGTGAAACCCCATCTCTACTAAAAATACAAAAATTACCCAGTCGTGGTGGTGGGCACCCATAATCCCAGCTACTCAGGAGGCTGAGGCAGGAGAATCACTTGAACCAGGCAGGCAAAGGTTGCAGTGAGCCAAGATCGAGCCACTGCACTCCAGCCTGGGCGACAACAACAAAACTCCATCTCAAAAAAAAAAAAAAAAAAAGAAAAAGGGATGAAAGACAACAAGGGAGGGGTGGGTTATTCCACAAAAGGGATTGGGAACATCGGACTTCACAGTAAGATTCAGTTAGATTCTGACTCACACCATATGCAAAGATACCTTCCAAATCCATTAAAGAGTTAAAAGGCTGGCCGGGCGTGGTGGCTCATGCCTGTAATCCCAGCACTTTGGGAGCCCTAGGCGGGTGGATCACGAGGTCAGGAGATCGAGACCATCCTGCCTAACTAACAGTGAAACCCCGTCTCTACTAAAAACACAAAAATTAGCCGGGTGTGGTGGCAGGCACCTGTAGTGCTGGCTACTCGGGAGGCTGAGGCAGGACAATGACGTGAACCCGGGAGGCGGAGCTTGCAGTGAGCAGAGATCGCACCACTGCACTCCAGCCTGGGCGACAGAGCGAGACTCCATCTAAAAAAGAAGAGAGAGAGAGAGAGTTAAAGGCCTAACATTCATCAACAATGCACCACACACAGGTGAGCGCTTAGCCAGGCCTCAGATGAGGAAGTCAGCAATGGCAGGAGTCAGGCGAGGGCACCTTCCTCCCGCACAGGACTGGAGTCAGGACAGAGGTTCCCTGAGCACTGGGACATGTCCATCCTGGCATGTGGCATCAGTTAGGGTTTTTCTCTTTAAGTTTTTTTTTTTTTTTTTTTTTAACAAAAGGCCATTTCCTCCGCCATATCCGATGTAGCCTGCGTACACCCTCAGTCAGCTGGACTTGCCCCACCCCAGATGTGCTAGGAGCTTCTCAGACAACACTTCCTGCAGCTGCCCTTGGCTCCAAGTGGGACGTCCCGTAGGATCTAGTCTCGTAGGATCTACAGAATCTGGGAACGTGGGCTCGGGATAGAACTGGGGAAACTGGTGGAGGTCTCTTCCTCTATCATCCCTTCTCCTGGAGTCATATGATGTTAGATTTTGGAAAGGGGTCGATTTGAGTTTCACTTTAGACTTTCAACATTACAAAAGGAGAAAAAAATGCTCCCAACACCCCCCCAAAAAAAAGGAGAGAGAGAAAGAAAGAAAATGTCAAATTTGCACATGTGCCGCATTCTACATTATCCAAGCACTTGCTCTAATTAGTATTCCAAGCTAGGCAAGACCAGAAAGTCAAAATCTCCATTTAAATGAAGATCTCCCCAGCCCCCAGCTGGGGCTTCCGTCTGCACCAGGGGGTTCCTGGTGCCTCCAGGGTCTTAGAATTCAAGGCCCCAGGTGATCCTGGCTGGGCCCGTCTCCCTCTGCCTCTTGGGAAGGCAGAGGTGGAAGCCTCAGGGTGGGCTTGCTTTCTTCCGCGAGCTTAGATGCTCCGGTGAGAGGGGGCACCAGGTTATTCTGGCCACGTGGCTGAGATCACGCCTGTGCGTTGGTAACTGTGGAATTGATTTTGAATGCAGAGAATCTGGCATTCATTGAGGATTAGTTGATTGATTGCCATTCGCGCGCAGAAAAGGTTCTCTCTTTCTAAGGATTCCGGAGCCTGTGTGTTTACTCTCCCTCTCTATAGGAACCCTGACTACGGGGAGTCCCTGAGACACACCCATCCTCCCCAGAGCTGTTGCCCTGGAGCCTCTGCAGACTTTGCTGATTTTACGTTGTATTTAAGGCCATGGTGGGTGGTGCTGAGGTTTGGTCTACAGCGGTTCACAGACTGCCCAGGCATAGAGGCCAATGAAGAAGTGCGGTCAAAAGCAGCCCAAAACAATTGGCTTGGTAAATTCCTTTACCAAGGAATTTACTGGCTTGGTAAACATTTGAGCCCAAAGGAATAACTGGTTTGGTAAACATTTGAGCCACCCTATCTGGCCCTCGGGAGGCTCGAGCTCCAGCCCCGCCCATGGAGCCACCACCTCTGCACAGCGTGGAATCCCTCCAGGAGCCACTCAAGACCTCCTCCCGGAAGAGCCTCCATATCCAGACAACGTTCCCTCCTTGCAGGGAACTCGGCAGGGAGGTGCCTGTGGGGTACCAGCTGAGCGAAGGTCACCTGTTTCTGTTGTCATCTTCCTCCCCTCCGTGAGTGACAGATGAATGACAAGAGTGGCAATGACCATAGCTGCCCCCTACTGCAGGCTTCCCGTGCCGAGGCCCTGCCTGTGTGATCTCCAGTCTTTCCAGCTTCTCAGCATGAGGGGTTCAGGACTCCCATTTTCCAAACAGAAGAGAAAAACAGTCCTGGCCTTCAGAGCAGCTGAATGAGGAACTTGTCCAAGGTCACGCAGTTCAGCCCACAAGGTGTCAAGGATCAGACCGCAAATCCCTGGAATTTCTGCTACCTCCCAGAACTTCCAAAGCCAGTCTTAGGTATTTTCTGGAACAGGGAAAACGGTAATAAATCTCTGCAGTGTAGCCTTTCGCATTCATGTGGGTCTTGCCCGGGCTGAGCTGCGGTTTGCTGACTGATGGCCCCATGTAGGGGGACCATGCCCTGTGCTGAGCGTCTGCCCGTCACTTCATCCTCAGGCAGGGATGAGAAAGAAAACTGCTGCCTTAGGGATGCAGAAACTGACTTGCAGCAAGATTCAGTATCTTCTCCAGATGTCACACCCAATCCTTCCTGAGCCAGCCTCCAGTCTGCCCAAGGTCTTGGCCTCTACCTGGGCTCCCAGGAGCTGTGTGTCTACACTAGAACCACGCAAGCTATATGGGGTGTCAGGTCTTAGAGCCTGAGCAGGAGCCTGGGGTTCCATCTCCTCCACGGGACGTCTCCCCTTTTAGCTACACTGAGCGATATCAGATACAGGAAGATATTAGATGTTGGGTGTACTTTTTTCTTTTCTTTTGTTAATTGGCAAGGCTCACACATCTTTCTACTACCCAACTTACCTTTCCTATATCTCTCCCCAAACTCAGTCTCATTTTACCTGCACCCGCCCTTCTCCTTTTGCCCAGGGCCCACCTCACGTGTCATCACCTCTCACTCACTCATTCATCTGCTCATTCATTCCTTCAGCCAGCATGTGTGGACCACTGCCGAGCACCAGGCTGTTAGCTCCTGATGAAGGACACTGAGATCAAACTGAACATCAAACTGCAGGGCAGCAGCGGCCCAGGCTTGAAGGCATCCCTGCCTGGGCATGCACAATGCACTTGGGATCTAAACTCAGCTTTCTTTGGAAAAGCTGGGAGCAAAGACAGCAAGTTCACAATATTCTGACTGGCTGCTGCCTCTTTTTCCATCAGCCACTGTTATTTCCCCTGCAGGACCCTGGGCCTCAAGCCCACCTGGCCACACAAGGACCCCCGCTCCTCTTTCCGGAGAGACTGAGGGTGGGCCCAGACCAAAGCTTTTCTATGCATTATTGGAGGAGCTTTAGGCATCATCGTAAATGCTTGCTGGCCACTATGCCCACATCTGTGAACACATCACTGCTAATCATTTGTTTCCACAAGATAAGAGAGTCAATCTTTAAGTTTTTTTCCAAGGCTGGAAGCAGGGCTATTTGTGATATAAATAGGAAGTTCTGTGCCTGCAGCAGGACCAAGTTTGAACTGCTCTGATAGGAAACAAACATTCATTTGGTTAAATATGTTTTCCAGGCCCCTGGCGCCTCCACCTGAAGAAATGGCTTAAGAGACAAGACGCTCTTTAGCTCATCTAGAAATTCTCCAAAATATGGCCATTTACTAACAAATGTAGGATTTGGGGTGCTACAGGGCCTACAAGGGAGGGTCTCACCTAAGATGCCAGCCTTATATTTCACTGATGCAACCGTTGGCTCATTATATTTGGAGGGCTTTCGATGCATTGGAGGCCCCCCACCTGGCCCCTCTGTTTTGCACCTATCCAGGCTGCTGTTGGCCATCCTAAAGTCCCAGAACAGCGGGATCAGCCTCCCGGGTCCCAGGAGCTAAGTGGTGTTGAAGAGCCGCTCTCTAAAGCACACACTGGAAATAGGAACTGGTAAATGACTTGGGGTCCCTTGTGAGGGCCTCCGCATTCCAGCATTTAGCATAAAGACAGTGGCAGCAGCACAGCACGCTGCACTGAGGATGTCGTGGGGCAGCTTGGCTCTCTTGCCACTTACCTGGAAAGGCCTCCTGTCCACTGTGGCTTTGGCCCTCTGTGTACCTCTTAGATTCTACAGGAAGACCTCCACTGGCCTTCCAGCCCTGGGGGGCTCTGACTGCATGGAATACCAAAGGGAGACACATCTGGGAGGAAGGAAAATAAGGCTGGAATCCAACAGACTCAGAGAAGAAGGGGCCCAAGCCCCCGGGAAGTACCACGGATCCAGGACACTCTGTAAACCCGGTGTTCACCACTCCTGGCCTGCGTGTCCCATGGGCTCTGTGGCGTGGTGGGAGAGGCACAGCCCACCCTTGGAGATGGAAACATTTCTCCTGCTGACGAGGAGTCTGAGAACCGGGCCGCATCTGTAATTGTAAGGAAAGGGACCTCACCACGAACTGCTGCCCCCAGGAAGAACAGAAGTGTCAGATTCTGGATAGGCATATTGTTTTTTATTTCTACACATTAATTTTAATTGTTTTGAAATAATACACTTCAGTGCCAAATGCTTTAAAAGTACTTATCAGAACTGATGTAACTGTGAATTTGGCATTGTGTGCGTCCGTCCCACTGAACAAAAGCGTCTCTGTATTTAAACATGGTTGGCATCCAGAAAGGAAGGTGTAAGAGGAGCCCTCACTCCTCAAAGGCAGCGCCCCCTACTGAGGTGCCCTTGAGGGGCTTCCAAGGAAGAGGGGAAGGGGCTTCCAGGCCTGGATGTCCCAAGCAGTGGAAGACAGCAAGAAGGAGGGTGGACTTTGGGAACGGAAAACGGGGTTCTTCTGATGCAGTCCTGTCTGCTGTAGGGCAGCTCAGCTTCTGGAAGAATCCAGTGCCAAGGCCGTAGGGGAAGTTTTGGGTTCAGAGAGGGGCCAAGCAACCTTTGAGGGGACCACAGACTCAGGACACCACAAGCCACATTGCAGGATGTTTTATTTGTGTATTTATTTATTTACTTATTTATTTATGAGCTGAGGGATGTTGTCTTGGGTGTAACTCCTGAGGCCAGGACAGCAGGGGGATGCACCTGCTCACCAATTGCTCTCTCTCAGACAGCTCCTTCTGGGAACCCAGCCACGGGACTGGGAAGAGCTCAGGCCACAGGAAGGGGACCCGGAAGTGCTCTGGTCTGCAGTCACAGCTGGCTCTGGACTTCTTGGCCCCCAGCATCCCCTCCACCCATCACATCCTCCCAGCAGAGGTCCCGACATCAGGAAGCAGAGGCCATGATGACCTGCAGACCTGCAGAATCCAAATGCTAATAACAGACAACAGTGCCTGTTTCACCCCTGCATATTCGCATTGGCTTGTCACATCAAGGTAGGTAACAGGCACGCCACCCGCACATCTTCCAGGTCTCCTCTCCTGCCTCCCTTCTTCTCTGCCTTGCTCCTGGGGCTCTGGCGGGAGTCAGGAGCAGGTCAGTTACATGACGCTGAGGAGGCTCCCTCCACGCTCCCCAGCATCCAGCGTTCCTGCTGGGCCTCCCGGGTGCGCATTTATGATTCCCTCACCTGATCTCCTTCTTCCAGTCTTCCTCCTTCCAATCCCCTTCCCCACTCCAATGATCAAAGTGATATCACTGCTATCACCGTCACTTTTCTAACACTTCACAATGAAAGAAGTACTTTCAAATGTAATAATTCATTAAATAAAGCAAGCTTTAGGATAGAGATTCTTGTTCAATTTTTATAGAGACACCATGGCTCAAAAAGGCAACATGACTTGATGGACGCCACTTAGTATTCAAAAGATACATCACAAATCTGGCCCCTGGCTCTGGGCTATTTTCTCCACACCACTGCCCAGTGCTCACTGTGTTCATTCCACATGCTTTACCATGGCACTCAGGCACCCACAAAGCCTACCACAGAGTCGGGCCCAAATAAACCTGCATCTCTGTTTCTCTTATAGATCAGGTTCCTTCTGGGAATCAGCAAGGCCACAAACAGAAAGAGAACATGAGAACCAGGGCTGTGTTTTGCCTATGGGAAAAGCATACCATGTATTCATCTTATTTCCTCTTTTGCTTTGGTGACCAGGGAGCTCAGCATAGCCCCCAATACAGCTCCATTTTAATAACCATGCAGGACTCCAGGCTTTGCTGCCTGACCTTCACTTTCCCTGTACTTTGATTGTTTATTCTCTCGATATTATATTTCCCTATCCCAGCATCGTATTTATGTGGCACATACCTTATGGATTTTTGGTTATTCTGTCCACTGATAAATTCCCAGAGCCTAGGACTATGCCAGATGCAGAGTAGGTAGCTAGTGAATGAATGCATGAATGAACATGGGAATTGTTCTTCTTGGTATCATAAGCACCTATAAAAGCCACATCAAAATAGCTAATTTATTAAATGCATTGCTACATAGTGGAATTTAGTCATTTCAAAATGGGAAAACCTGACTCTGAATGAAGCTATTTTGGCTTCCACTTGGCCAGAATCAGGAATGTAGTTGCGTCCAGGCCCAGTGGGACCTCCTTCCTGGCCTTTTGCCCCAAACCTGGCAGCAGCAGGTCTCATGCTTAGAGCAGCCACTGGTCCCTCCCTCCAGTGCTAGCCTTGGTTTTAGCTCCTGGAAAGGGCTAGAGGGGTTGGGGGAGAGTGAAAGAAGACAAAACTGCCTTGAGGCCCTGTCCAAATAAATTTTAAAATCTGAAGTTCTGATATGCCTGAAAAGGGAAAACAACGTGATCATCTGCAAAAGTTAGGAAGGTCTACTTTAAAACACGGGATATCATTACTAGGATTAATAATATAACTCAGAATAACATCACTATCCCAAAGAAGTAACTGTCTTATACACCAAGAAGGACTAGCCGCACAAATCTCCATGCATAACAGCAACAAAACAAATCAAATATGTAGTCAACAACTAACAAGAAATATTCAGGACAGATACCGAAGAAGAGACGTGAAGAAAGATTTGAATAAATGGAAAGAAATATCGTGTTCCCAGAGGGGAGAGCTCAACTTTTTAAAGATGTCAAACCTGACAACATGAATTGATAAAAAATTAGAATTCCAATGAAAATCTCAGTAGAACTTTACAAAATGGATCTTTGATTTGAAATTTTTTTCTTGAAAAATAAAATGATAGATAACCAAGAAATGCTGTCTTATCAAATAGTTTTACATTAATAAAATAGTACACTGCTTAGAGAGAGAGATGGAAAGAGATTGATGGAATCATAGAATACATAGTCTAGAAACAGGCCCAAGAATCATCTGGAATAATTTGACATATGATAAAAACGGTATTTTGTTATCAGTTGGTGACAAATGGATTATTCTCTAAACTGTATTGAGACCACTAAAGAAGTATTTATAAAATGATGTTAGTTACCGATCTCTACAGCAAAATACATTCCAGATAGATTTAAAATGTACAGTTTATACAAAACATAAAATATTGGAAGCTCAAAAAGTTATCATTTTAAATAACCTCAGGATGGAAAAGCAGTTTACTAGGCAAAGACCAAAGGCAGAAGTCACAAGGAGAAAATACGGATGAATTTGACGATTCATGTTTTATTGAAATATGTTCCTCAAACTCAGAAGGAAAAACGATAAAGCTCCTCCATCTGGAGAAAAACGGTTAAAAAACGCCAATAAGCCAATATCAGAATAAAAATATAAGCATGCAAAAATGTTCATCCTCGTTAGCACTCAAAGAAATGCAAATTACAAAGCCCTGGGAGCCTCTTGTCAGCAAGGAGGAGGAGGAGGGAGCCTCGCACGCGCGATGGCTGCAGCGCGGCTGGACCAGAGGCTGGGATGTTCTGGCCCCAGGAGGGGCTCATGGGTGTTTGTGGGAGCTAAGAACATAAAGTACACTGATTTCTTTATTACGGCTAGAAGATATTTAAGAATGTTAGCACAGGTCTTTGAGTAAATTTTGTTCCTAAGAGAAGTTACTATTTATTCCTAATTACATGGAGAGGGAAGTCTTTGAAGAGGAACCTCTACTTTGCTTTTTACATGGGCATCCTTGCATTATGATGCTGTCTGATGGTATGTTATAGAATTATATGTATCAGGTATTAAGGGAAAATTAAATATAATGTTTACTGGCAGGAAAGACAATCATGAAAGTTCCTACAGCTTGACGCACAGATAAGGACTGTGCTGGCATTGCCAGCCTGAGCGGCCCCTGTCTCCCCTGGGGAGGGCAGGTGCACCATGTGGCCACGGGCAAGCCGCTCAGGACATGGGGTGGCAGTGCTCTCAGGCTTTGCTGACGGCCATCCCTGGACACATTGGTCACGCCGAACTTCCCCATGTGGGAATCAGGCTGAGGGCAGCTGCCCCCACTCAGTGACACCTTCGCAAGCACACAGCACCACCAAGGACACGTTTTGTCAAAAGAAAATGGGAACTTGGATCTGATGAGTGTTTTGGAGCCACCTTCCAGCTCACAGAAAATATTCAGGATAGAGGAACACATTAAATGACTCTCGAAAAAAGCTAATCGACAAGTGCAGCATGTGGAAAACCCTTCAGGAAAACTGTTCAGGTTTCGTCAACAAGACAGCGTCTAAAACGAAGGGGAGGCCCTGGTGTCGGGGTGAGTGGGGCGTGTTGGACCTCAGTGAGGACAGTGGGGAGGCCACGGGGGGTCCTCCCGGGACCAGCTGCCTCAGTATGCCCATTGCCCTCAGTTATCAGCTGACGCAGCCTGTGGGGAACCTGTCTTCGGTGTGAATGCAGGGATGAACTTCAGAGCAGGAACATGGCCCTTGACCATGCGGCCCCCCAGTAGCCGGGGACCGAAGGACACTGGCTCACAGGCTCCACAGAATGTGGCTGACAGTCCTTGAATCTGGTGATGGGAAATACAGGTTAAGTATCCCTTTTCTGAAACGCTTGGGACCAGAAGGGTTTCAGAGTTCTATTTTTTCTTTTTCTTTATTTTATTTTATTTTTTTTTTGGATTTTGGAATATTTGCATATGCATAACGAGATATCTTTGGGATGGGATCCAGGTCTAAACACAAAACTCACTTATGTTTCATATACACCTTACTCACATAGCCTGAAGCTAATTTCATGTAATATTTTTAACAATTTTGTGCATGAAACCAAGTTTTGACTGCCTTTGACTGCAACCCATCACACGAGGTGAAATTCCACTTGTGGCGTCATGCCGGCACTCAAAACATTTTGAATTCTGGAGCATTTTGGAGTTTGGATGTTCAGACGAGAGAAATCCACCCTGTACCAGAGCAGTTTGCTCTGCTTTTCTGAATGTTTGAAAGCTTTCAGAACAACCTATTAATGTGCGTGTGCTCTGCTTCAGGATTTCCGCCTCCTTATGCACAGGAGGAAATCAGACCCTTGAAAAAGGTAGAAATACACCGTTCACCCCAGAATTGGCCAAAGAACAAACTCTAGAGCCTGCCGTCCTGGGTTCGCACCCTGGCTCTGCTCCTGACGAGGCGTGTGACCTTGGGCAAGAGGCGTGTGACCTTGGGCAAGTTACTTCACCATCTCGAGCTTCAGTTCCCTCATCTGCTAAGTGGGGGTGATTGCTCATGTCACAGATAATGAAAAGTCAATCAGGGGCCGGCACAATGGCTCGCACCTGTAATCCCAGCACTTTGAGAGTCAATGAGCATCAGGTGTTCAGCACAGGCGCTGGCCCTCAGAAAGGGCTAGGAATGGGCAGAGGTGCAGCTGGACAGATCCTGCTGTCTCCCACTGGAGCACCAGGCATTCACTTGTGAAGGTAACACAGGAGGCGCCACTGCCCTGGGACGATGTTCCAGGGATATTACAAAGTTTAAGGAGACGTCTCCTAACAGAACCACTTTTCTTTAAAATCTGGGCAGGCAGGAGGCCGGGTGCAGTGTCTCATGCCTGTTGTCCCAGCACTTTGGAAGGCCAAGGTGGGCAGATTGCTTGAGTCCTGAAGTTCAAGACCAGCCTGGGCGACATAGCAAGACTTCATCTCTACAAAAATAAGAAATAACAAATATGGTATTGCATACCTGAGACTGGTTAATTTATAGAGGAAAGAGATTTAACGGACTCCAAGTTCTACATGGCGGGGGAGGCTGCCAATCATTCAAGGTGAGATTTGGGTGGGGACACAGAACCAAAACCGTGTCAGGTATGCACCATTATCTCTCTGATGGGGCAAGGGTTTTCTTTCTGTGTCCCTGCATTTCCTCACTTGTCTACCATTAGCATCTTTTTCTCCTGTGTCTAAGAAGGATCTAGGTGTCCATGAGGGTTGAGGTCTGAAGCCCTTCAATGGCCATCAGACCAGAGATCCTGCAGGTGCAGCCACGAAGAGCCTGGGCAGTGACCCTCGGTGCTGGAGGAAGCATGCAGATAAATGGCTCCCGCTGGCCTGAGTCCAGGGTGCCCACAGTAATGCTGGCGTCTTGCCCAGGGCTGGCGACCCCCATACCCCCACCATGGGGCACCATCATCAAGAGCACACTATCGAGGCACTTACTGCTGCTGGGGCCTCACTCGGTCCGCACCAGTCCTGAGAACACGGTCAGCGGAGGCCCCTGCGTCCTCTTCCATACGTGAGCAAAGAGGCTTCAGAGACCAGCACTGGGGACTTCAGAGTAAGTGGCAGAGTGGAAAGATGGGCAGAGCCAACCTGCCCCCTCCCCGCAGACTGGGCAGTCCCAGAGCCCCAGAGCTGGAGCAGGAACTTGGGGCCAGTCAGGGGCTGCGTAACAGGAAGGGGCCCAGGCATCCCCTGGGGGCAGAGATCTCATGCAGGTGAACCCCTAGGGCGAACCAGATGGCCCAGCAGGGTTTGAACTCATGGGACACACCAGAAACCCACAGGACAGTGGTAGAGCCAAAGGGTGGCCATGAAGCTGTGCTGAGGGGGTGCTTTTCAGCTGGTTTTTGGAGCAGGAGGTACTAGACAGAGGGTGGGTGGGAGCAAAGCTAGAGTGGCATAGTAGGACCTGGCTTGGTGAACTTGATCAGAAAGGCTAGAGATCTTCTTCTGACCCTGTGGTCCTGTCCACATGGCAGACTAAAAGGGGAAGGGGAGCCCTGTCCTGTAAGCCGCTGGCTGGCCCGGAAGCTTCCAGGCCCTGGGAAGGCCTTGACAGGCCCACCCCCTCCCAGTGGATGAGAGGAGGAGACATGAGACAGCAGCCAGGGTATACGAGGATACCCACACGCCATGGGAAAGGGGGACCCAGAGTGTGGGAGGCACAGGGCAGGCCCTGGAGTCTGCCTAGGCACCACCAGGAGAAACTGAGCCCCCAGCTCTGGGTCTGGCCTGGGCAGGGGCTGGAGCCACTCTTCCCTTTGCAGCCTCTGCTCTGCAGAAGCAGGTGTGGGCTGACTCCTGGGGGCCTTGTGCTGCCAATGGGGAGGTCCTCAGGGACACGCACCTTGGTGTGCAGGGAGACAGAACGGGACTGTCTCTGTGACATCTCAGGTGCATTGCCACCTTGGGATAATGCCCACCTGGGAGGAAAGCTGGAGGCAGCCCTGACCCCAGGCTTATAAGCCTGCAGGAGCTGGCAGGGGAGGCCCCAGATGCCCAGGGGTATGGGAGCCTCACCTGCTCTCTGCAGGGCACAGGCTCAGGTATGAAGAGAGTCGGGGTGCACACACATGTGCATGGGCTCAGGCTTGAAGGAACAGGCAAAGTAAAGGGAGTTCACTGGAAGCTTAAAAAAGAATGAATCAAGGAAATCAAGTCTCATTCCCAATCCCCGCACAACTAATAATCAGGGAAATATCGCATTTCTGTTGTTGTAGAAACAGTCATTTAACAAAATATTTCATGAGTATGAAAATCACTTGCTGTGCGTCTCAGGAATCTAATCACTGTGATTAGGCCTAATGAGCATGAGTCACCTGCGCAGAAATAAATGGGTGGCCGATTTCCGGTGAGAAGTGCCTTTGGAACCAAGTCCCTACCTCAGGCTTAGTGCCCCCGTGTTCCCCGTGCAATGCGGATGGACAGACAGGTGAAATGCAGATGGAGAAATGCAACTCTTTTCAAAAATGGCGTGACCAAGAGTGGAAGCAGGCTGTCTCTGACAGGCCTTGGTGATGGAAGTCTCACTGTGTAGGGGCCAGAGTTCCCTGAAGACTCTTTCGGTTTCACAAGAAAGCCTCAGTAAAGCAGCCTGATCAGGCCATCCCATGTCAAAGAGAAACAATAGCTACAGATGGCAGCAACTGCCTGAGACAATCGACCCAGCAGACAGCAGACCCAGGGTACAACCAACCCAAGAGACAATCGACCCAGGAGACAATCGACCCAGGGTACCACAGACCCAGGATGCAACAGACTTGGGGTAGAACAGACCCAGGACACAAGAGACCCAGGAGACAACCAACCCAGGAGAGAAATGACCCAGGGTACCACAGACCCAGGAGACAACAGACCCGAGGTACAGACCCAGTGTATGGTAGAACCAGGACGCAATAGACCCAAGGTACAACAGACCCAGGAGACAACTGACCCAGGGTACAACACACCCAGGGTACAACCAACCCAGGAGACAATCGACCCAGGGTACCAGAGACCCAGGAGACAACAGACTTGGGGTACAGACCCAGTGTACAGCAGAACCAGGACACAATAGACCCAAGGTACAACAGACCCAGGAGACAACTGACCCAGGGTACAACACACCCAGGGTACAACCAACCCAGGAGACAAACGACCCAGGATACCACAGACCCAGGAGACAACAGACCCGAGGCACAGACCCAGTGTACAGCAGAACCAGGATGCAATAGACCCAAGGTACAACAGACCCAGGAGACGACCAACCCAGGATGCAATTGATCCAGGTGCCCTTAGATTTTCCAGGACCCAAAAATACAACCATGTAACATCAAACTGTTCTCCAGCCTCAGAGAAACAAGGCAGCAACCACGAGTCCAAAAATAGACCAAAGAGTTAAAGCCATTGAATGTCAGGAATAAGAGCTTCGGGGTCCGTTTTGGGTTCAAATCCTGAAGAACGTTGCGAGGTGGACAAACAAGTTATTCATAATGTTGCCTGATCTTCAACATGTGAAAGATGGAGTGAGTCATAGCCACTGCAGCAGCCCCTGGCGTGAGTTATTATCAGTAAAGCCACCATCGAGCCCCTGTGTGGAACGGACAAACCCCACTGGCATTCCAGGACTCTGGTTTGGAATGGTGCTGAGGCAGATGGGATGGGAAAGACTTGAAGAGCAGGGGAGCGATTTCAGCCACCTGCAGGCGCTCCATATCCCTCAACTTGCCCGTAAGGGACCGCAGGAATGATTCGTAGCTGCCGGCGCTGGCAGCCCTTGCAGTCCAACAATGGAGAAGCTGGCACGCTCAGCTGGAAAGTCAGTGGACGCCCTTCTCAGTGCCTCTTGAATGTGTTTGAAATAGGGAAGAAATAAATAGCTGTCATGTTAGATCCACTCCCATCACAGTGGAAACAATCCATTTCTTACCAGAGAAACCTAATTAGGGGGCTGATAGGCTGCACATTCTGGGCGGGTGAACATTTGCTGTAATTCTTTCCAGGAGAAGGGACAGATGCCAGTGCAGCTTTTATTAAGAGACAAAAATACCAGCATCTTCAAGGAGTCGAGACCCCTCCTGCCTGTGCAGGTATAGTCACCAAACCCAACCCAGGTCCTATTTATGTCACCTGGGAATGTCGTGTGGCTTTCCTTGTAGGCTCAGGACTCAGGAGCAGACGTGAGCACTCACTACACAACAGTGGAAGTGGCCATCAGCCCCTCACCTTTGGGACGCCATTTGATCATTGATCATTTCCTTTATTTACGAATGTTTTGTTAATTGAAAGACTATGACTGAGCGTCTACCAGGGCTCATCTCAGGATCTGAGGAATACTTAGCCCTAAACTGAGCACTGCTCGGGACCTGCCTAACAAATCTTAAAAGCAAAGACCAAAAGGAATCAATAGTTTCCAACTAACTTAACTGAACCTCAAGGAAATTTAAGAATATTTATAGAAACAAATATATCCAGAACCTTAGAAGACTAATTTCAAGCTGGATGCAGTGGCTCATGCCTGTAATCCAGGCTACATACAGTCTATGTATAACACACTTTATGACATTCTGGAAAAGGCAAAGCTATGGAGGCAGTGAGAATACTTTTTAACTGCCGAGGTTAGTGGGGATGGAGGGATGAATAGGTGGAGCACTGGGGATTTGAGGGGCAATGAAAATACTCTGTATGATACTATAATGGTGGGTGCATATCCCTGTGTATTTGTCAAAACCCATATAACCGCACTACATAAAGAGTGAAACCTGAGCTATGGGTTCTAGGTAATCATGATGTGTCAATGTAGCTTCATCAGTGGTAACACAGTGGAATGGATGTACCATTCCAGTGGAGGATGTTGACATTGGGGGAGGCTGTGCATGTGTGGGGGCAGGGGATATATGGCAAATCTGTTCTTTCATCTTGATTTTGCTGTGAACCTAAAACCGCTCTGAAAAAGTAAAGTCTTTTTTTAAAAGTCAACCTAGAATTCTATAGTCAACAAAAGTATCTTTCAAAAATAAAAGCAAAGTACTTTTACCAGCACTCAAAAGCTGAAAGCACTCATTACAAGCAGACCTGCAGTGGAAAAGTGTTCAAGGAATTCCTTTAAGAACAAGGAAAATGCTGCGAGATGTAAAAAATAAATCTACACAAAGAAGAACAAGCAGAAATGGTAACTGCATAAGTAAGTATTTTTAAATTCATTCTTATTGTTTAACTGTGTTTAAAGATAATTACTTAAACAAAAGCATGTAACACAGGGGTCATAACATGTGTAAGCAAAATGTATGACAACCATAGCATAAAGGCAGGTAGTGGAGAAATTCAAGTACACTGTTATAAGGTTTTATACTATACATGATATAGCATATCATTTGAAAATAGACTGTGGTAAGTTATTGATATGTACTATAAACCCTGAAGCAACCACTAATATAGCAATAAAAGAGTTATATATAATAAGTCAACAAAGGAGATAGTCACCAATATCCACAAATTATCTTTAAAAGGTAGGAGAAAATTAAAAATGGAAAAAGAAAAAAATGCCAAAATTAAAAACAGCAAGAGCATAGACTCGATCTAGTAATATAATCACAATAAATGTAAATGGTCTAAACACTCTCATTAAAAAATACAGATTGCCAGATCTACATAAAAATGACTCAAATATATGTGGATGGCAAGGAACATACTGTAAATATGGAGACAAAAAAATAAAGCAAAAGAAAGAAAACAAGCTACGCCATCTACTTTAATCAGCTTTGGCTGCCATAGCAAAATATTCTAGACTGAGTGGCTCAAACAACAGAGATGTGTTTTCTGACAGTTCTGGAAGTTAGAAGTCCCAGATTAAGGTCCTGGACAATTTGATTCCTAGTTAGGGTTCTCTTGCAAATTATCTCTTTCTTCTGAATCCTCACATGGCCTTTCTTCTGCATATGTGTGGAGAGAGAACATTCTGATATCTCTTACTCTTTACAAGGATACCAGCCTTATCAGATTAAGACTCCCACCCTTATTACCTCACTTAACCTTCATTACATCCTTGTAGATCTTATTTCCAAATGCAGTCACATTGTGGGTTAGAGCTTCAACCTATAAATTTGAGGGTGGAAAAACGATATAATTAAGGCCATAAAACTACCTAACATCAGACATAAGAAAGCTATAGTGGCTATATTAATACTACACAACGTACATTTTAAAGCAAAGAAAATTACAGGAATAAATAAGGCCATGCCATGAAGATGAAGCAGTCAATCAAGAGAACATAGCAATTCTAACATTTATGCACCTACCAAGGAGGTGAAAGATCTCTACAAGGAGAACTACAGAGCACTGTTGAAGGAAGTCAGAGTCAGATTTCCACAAATCTAAGGAAAAACATTCCATGCTTACAAATTGGAAGAATCAATATTATTTAAATGGCCATACTGCCCAAAGCAATTTACAGGGTCAATGCTATTTTTTTCAAACTATTAACATCATTTTTTCACAGGATTATTTTAAAAAATTCTAAAATTTGTATGGAACCAAAAAAGAGCCTGAATAGCCAAAGCAATCCTAAACAAAAAGAACAAAGTTTGAAGCATCACACTACCTGACTTCAAACTATACTATAAAGATACAGCAACCCAAACAGCATGGCATTGGTACAAAAACAGACACATAGACCAACTGAAAAAAAATGTAGAACTCAGAAATTAAGCCACACACATATAACCATCTGATCTTTAACAAAGCTGACAAAAACAAGGAGAAGGGAAAGAAATCCCTGTTTGATCAATGGTGCTGGGATAACTGGTTAGCCATATACAGAAGAATGAAAGTGAGCCCCTACCTTTTGCCATATGCAAATATTAACTCAAAATGGATTAAGATTTAAATATAAGAGCTTCAAACTATAGAAAATCCTAGAAAACTTAGAAAATAACTTCCTTGACATCAGCCTTAGCAAAGAATTTTTGCCTAACTCCCCAAAAGCAATTGCAACAAAAGCAAAAATTAAGAAGTGGGACCTAATTAAATGAAAGAGCTTCTGCACAGCAAAGAAACTATTAACAGAGTAAATGGACAACCTACAGAATGGAAAAAATTGTTTGCAAACTATGTGTCCAATAAAAGTCTAATATACAGAATCTATAAGAAACTTAAACAAGTCAATACACAATAAACACATAACTCTGTTAAAAATGGGCAAAGGACTTGAACAAGCACTTCTCAAAAGAAGATACACAAGCAGCCAACACACATGCAAAAATGTTTATCATAACAAATCATCAGAGAAATGCAAATCAAAATTATAATGAGATACCATCTCTCACCAGTCAGAATGGCTATTATTAAAAAGTCAAATAATGACAGATGCTAGTGAAGCTGCAGAGAAAAGGGAACTCTTATACATTGTTGGTGGGAAAGTAAATTAGTTCAGCCACTGTAGAAAGCAGTTTGGAGATATCTCAAAGAAATCTCAAAGTACTTAAAACGGAGCTACCGTTCAACCCAGCAATCTCATTACTGTGTATACCCAAAAGAAAATAAAATCATTTTACCAAAAAGATGCATGTAGTCATAGGTTCATTGCAGCACTATCCACAATAGCAAAGACTTGAAATCAACCTAGATGCTCATCAACAGTGGATTGGGTAAAGAAAATGTGGTACATATACACCATGGAATACTACACAGTCATAAAAAAGAACATAATCTGTCCTTTGCAGTAACATGGATGAAGCTGGAGGCTGTAATCTTAAGAGAATTAAGATTCTCTTAAGGAGAATCTTAAGGAACAGGAACAGAAAACCATGGCTGGGTGTGGTGGGCTCATGCCTGTAATCCCAGCACTTTGGGAAGCTGAGGTGGGTGGATCACCTGAGGTCAGGAGTTCGAGACCAGCCTGGCCAACATGGTGAAACCTTGTCTCTACTAAAAATACCAAAATTAGCTGGGCATGGTGGTGCACACCTGTAATCCCAGCTGCTTGGGAGGCTGAGGCAGGAGAATCACTTGAACCTGTAAGGCGGAGTTTGCAGTGAGCCAAGATTGTACCATTGCACACCAGCCTGGGTGACAGAACGAGACTTTGTCTCAAAAAAAAAAAAAAAAAGAAAGAAAGAAGAAAACCAAATACTGCTTGTCCTCACTTATACTCACTTATAAGTAGGAGCTAAACAGTGAGTACACATGGACACAAGTGGGAAAAATAGACACCGCGAACTACTAGTGGGGAAGGGAAGGAGGGGGACATGGGTTGAAAACCACCTATTGGGTGCTATGCTTACCACCTGGGTGAATGGATCTGTACCCCAAACCTCAGCATCACACAATATACCCATGTAACAAACCTGAACATGTACCTCCGTATCTAGAATATCTAACATTGAAATTATACAAAATAGATAAATAATGAAATAAGCAAATTGGAAAGTGAAAGAAGAAAGATCAAAAATACAAGAAGCAAAGGCTCAAAGAACCAAAAGGAAAAATAGAAAAACAGACAGTTACAATTGGAGATTTCAATACCATTCTCTCCATAATTGACAGAACAAATAGACAAAAAATCAGTAAGGATATAGACGTGAACAACACCACGAGAGCAACTTGACCTGGTAGATGCTTGCAGTACCTTCTATCCAACAACAACAGAACACACGTTTCTCTCACAAGCATTTATAAGGATAGACCATATTCTGGGCCATAAAATAGATCTTGATAAATTGAAAAGCATTCAACTCATACAAAGTTTGTCCTGTCACCATAATAAAACTAAATTAGAAATCTACAGCCAAAAGATATCTGGAAAATTCAAACATTTGGAAACTGAGTAACACATTCCTAAATAGCCTTTAGGTCAAGAAGGAATCAAAGTGGGGAATAAGAAAGTATTTTGAATTGAATAAAAATGAAAACCCAACATACAAACATCTGTTGGGTGCCTTTAAAGCAGTCCTTGGAAAGGATATAAAACACTAAATGCCTATATTAGAGAAGAAGAAAGGTTTGAAGGGAACGACCTTAGCTTCCACCTTAAGAAACTGGGAGGAGACGGGCATGGTGGCTCACACCTGTAATCCTAGCACTTTGGGAGGCCGAGGTGGGTGGATCCCTTGAAGTCAAGAGTTCAAGACCAGCCTGTCCAATATGGTGAAACCCCAGCTCTACTAAAAATAAAAATAAATTAGCCCAGCAGGGGTGGTGCACGCCTGTAATCCCAGCTAGTCAGGAGGCTGAAGCAGAAGAATGGCTTGAACCCAGGAGGCAGAGGTTTCAGTGAGCCAAGATCATGTCACTGCGCTCCAGCCTGGGTGACAGAGTGAGACTCTGTCTCCAAAAAAAACAACTAGGAAGGGGGAAAAGTTAAATTAAACCCAACATACGCAGAGGAAAGTAAATAATGAGTATCACAGCCTACATCATAGAAATAGGATACAGGAAAAATTTAACAATTACTGACACTAAAAGGTAGTCTTTGAGAAGATGAATAACATCAGTAGACCTCTAGGGAGATTGATCAGGAAAAAACATAGCAGCGATGCCATCAAGGAAGAAAGGCGACATCACTAGAGACTCTACAGGAAGACGCATTATCCTGGGTGGCACACCGTGCTAATCCCACGCATCTACGCAGTAAAGGACAAACTGACTCCCTTGCCCAGAGGAACATGGTGTCCCAATGGAGGCTGTGGCAGAGAGTCACGGTGTTCCTACCTGGGTCCTCTTCCTGGGCACAGAGGAAAACCAGTCTTCCTTGTAGTTAGACGTGGGTCATACACTGAGTTCTGGTCCAGGAAATGCAGGTAGAAGAGACGTAAAGCACCTCAAGCCCTGATCCTTACAAGCATCCTACACAATTCCACAGTGCCCTCTTCCCTGCTCTACCGTTAGAAACACGGGATGGAAGGAAGTGTTATAGACTGAATGTCTGTGCCTCACAAAAGTCCTGGGTTGAAACTCTAACTCCCAATGTGTCTGTATTTGAAGATGGGGGCCTCTGAGAAGTAACTAAGGCTCCATGAGGTCGTAAGGCTAGGGCCCCGATCTTATGGATCCTTGTAAGGAGACACCACAGGGAGCCAGCGCCCATGTCCCCTCTCTCCTCACCATGGAAGGAGACAGAGAGAAGGTGGCATCTGCCAACCAGGAAGAGGACCCTCCCCAGGAGCTGGACTGACCGGCACCCGGATCCTGGACTTTCCAGCCCTCAGAACTGTGAGAAAATGCATTTCTGTTCTTTAAGCCACCCTGCCTATGGTATCTTGCTATGGCAGCCGGGTCTGACCACTGTGGAAAGTGTTAATGGTGATTCAGAGAGGAGTGTCTGGCGGGGCACCCAACTGGAAATGAACTTTAACCCACATCAGACAGAACTGCACTGGCCTGTGGAATGAGGAGAAATCAGCCTGTTTCAGTCAAGTTCCAGAGATGTGGGGATTGTGGTTTTGGCAGCGAGAGGCATTTCCCTGACTGATGGAGAAATTGGTACTTACCTTGGGTGTTTCCGTTAAATAAAGGGGGAGGCGATATCAGCTTCAAGGTCAGGCCACTGTCTGGGAGGAACGTGATGTACGAGTCCATTTTCACACTGCTGGTAAAGACATACTTGAAACTGGGTAATTTATAAAGAGAAAGAGGTTTAATGGACTCACAGTTCCGTGTGGCTGGGGAAGCCTCACAATTATGGCAGAAGGTGAGAGGCACGTCTTCCATGGGGGCAGGAGAGAGAGAATGAGAGCTAAGGGAAAGGGGAAACCCCTGATAAAATCATCAGATCTCGTGAGACTTACTCACTACCACGAGAACAGCATGGGCAAACAGCCCCCATGATTCAATGATCTCCCACCAGGTCCCTCCACAACACAAAGGAATCATGCCAGCTACAATTCAAGATGAGATTTGGGTGGGGACACAGCCAAACCCTATACCTGATTATCAGAAACTAAAAATACGTTAATGTGAACCAAGCAGAGGACACACATCTTGGAACTTTCACCTTCTCTCCACGTTCAGTCAGTCCACGTGCCCACTGAGTCCATATTTCCAGAGAAGGTCAGAAAATCATGTGAATGGTGAATGCTGACAATTTGGCAGTATGTGGCAAGAGGTTGCAAGACAGAGGTGGCCTCAGGAAAGCAATCAGTGAGAAGAGAGACATCCCTGAAGTTCTGGGATTCGCAGAGTTTGAGAGCTGGACTGCCTGCGTCTAGAGGTAGAATTTTCAAAACCTGAGCTACAAATATCAAGCGAAAGTCGTTTTTTCTCTACAATGTAATTAAGTCAGTCAGGGAGAGGTGAGAGTAAGTGGCATCCAGAAACAAGTATACGAGTGAGATAAAATGACTCAGGCTGAAGATAAGATGAAGGTCGAGGCTTTCTCCCTTGTCGTCCCAAATACACCGTGAGCTTCACCACGGAGTGGAGATGGATGGAGTTTGGAAGACCCGGGAGCTGCCTGGAGGAGAGCCAAGGAGTCTCCATGCTCACAGCAGGCGAATCTCCTTATTCCTCAGGAGAGAAAGAAACTGTTACTGTGCTAAGCCGCTGGGGTTTGGGAATTGTTTGTTAAAGCAACTAGCAAGTGTTACTCTAGAGAAGATGGAAGCAGAGGAGGGTGAGAGGCAGAAATGGGGGCCAGGAGTAGGCGCAGGATCCATGCAACAGCGCAGGGGATCAGGCTTGGGCGGCTGAAAAAGACTCCCTGGTGAAGAGGAGATGAGGTATAAAGGAACGTCCAGGGACCACGTGCTGCATATCAGGAACTGTGTCCCTGGCAACAGTGGATCAACACGCTGCAGGCAAGGACCTGGGGGTGGACACGGAGCCGGCTGTGATGGGTTCTAAGTGCAGGCTTGCTGGTTGGGACTGAGTAATATAATACAGCTCATTGCCTTTCCATTGTACCAAGATAGAAATGATGAGCTGGGTCCACCTTCTGTCGTCACTCGAGCAGGTATAATCTGAAACAATACATAGAATTTTTAATATCATAGATTTTATTTTAGAATACATTTTTGGAAACATCGAAAAGATGGCACAGAATGTTTCTGTACTCCCTGCAGCCGAAAGCCCCTACTGTGAGCCAGGTGAGTCCTGAGGGCTCTGGGCAGCTGAGAAGGTGGACAGTGCGGGGCTGTTTACAAGAGAGCTAGAGAACAATTGCAGAGATTACCCACGTTTAGAGTCAGGAGGAGAGGAGGGGAGGGACCAAGGAGACAAGCAGGGAGGGACTCTTAAAGCAGAGCCCACAACCAGAGGTCAGAAAGCTGGAAATACTCGGGCATAAGAAATAAAGAGCCAAGGATGAATTTTAGTAGCATTCGGGTTTGTAAATGTGGGCAGGAGGAACTAGCATCAGAGGAGGAAGCAGGTGCAGACACCTGTTGGGCCAGGTTAAGGGGGTGACCAGGAAAAGAGGGAAGAAGGGACATTCCGAGGGCGGTTTTCGACCTAGAATTCATTCATCTTCTCGTTCATTCATTCACTTGGTGTTTATGGGAAGTGCGGCTGTTTCACGCACATTCTGGGGTCATCATGTTTCTTTCACCCGACAAATATGGGGGGCTTTGCATGTCAGAATGAAGAATCTTTGATCTTCGTTTAATTGATAATGGGTCAAATTAAGGTTTCCAGGTAAAGGAGTGATAAAGCAAAATAAATCGCCCGGAAAGCAAGCTCCTGGCAACAAGGAACAATCACATAGCCGCCGTTCCTATGGTGTCCGCGCATCACGCCTGGCCTCGCCGTTAGGGAGGATTTAATAAGGGTTTGATGGATCCATGGATTATCCAAGTCTTGGCATGAAAGGGTAGATGCAGGTTGGGAGTGTGGGAAGCGTGGACCAGATAAGAGGAGGCCCTCAGGATACTGTGAGGTAACTCAGGAGTGCGGAAGATCAGCCTGGAGCAGGTGCCATGAGGATGCAGGAGACGGGACCCAACCCAGGCTGCTTCTGTGCAGGACTCTCGGATGTTTCAAGGATATGCTCCCCAGAGACACTGAGGGGTGGAGGAGGGATGACAGGAAGAGGAGGAAGCCAAAAAAGGCTGCAATTTCAGGAGAAATTTCACGGAATGCAGGTTCAGCCCAAGCCTTCAAGGCATTTCTGGACCACGCCTCAGAGATGTCCTGACTCAGCTGAGGAGCTGGGAGTTCCTACCCCACCCCAGCTAAGCACACCCGGGAGAGGGGCAGGACGCCAACTCCCAGACATCTCCAGCCCTTTGTGTGGGCAGCCGGTGCAGTGCCAGGGACCAGAGCAGTTCCCCAGAGAAGGGCTGAGGGTCCACCACAGCGACAGGGAGGAAAGAGCACCCGTGTTGGAGCAGAAAGGGGCTGGACGGGATCCCGGCAGAACCTGATAGTGTCGGCAACAATATGCATGTGCGGAACTGATGGACCGTGAAGGAGAGGCGTGGAAGGCAGAGCCAGACCCTGGAGCCTGGAGGCTGGGAAATGATATTAATGAGCAGCGGAAGATGTGGCTGGAGAAAGAGGACATTCAGGGCAAGATAACAAGCCCGACTTGGGAGAAAACCACCCACCTCTGTCCTATAAATTAGGCATAAACGAGGTATTTATGGAATGCCTACTGGCTCCTGGCACCCAGAAAAGTGATTTTTTTTTTTTTTTTTTGAGATGGAGTCTCGCTCTGTTGCTCAAGCTAGAGTGCAGTGGCGCGATCTCGGTTCACTGCAACCGCCACCTCCCAGGTTCAAGTGATTCTCCTGCCTCAGCCTCCCAAGTAGCTGGAATTACAGGTGCACGCCACAATGCCTGGCTAATTTCTTTATTTCTTTTTATTTTTTTGTATTGTTAGTAGAGACATGCTTTGGCCATGTTGGCCAGGCTGGTCTCGAACTCCTGATCTCAGGTGATCTGTCTGCCTTGGCCTCCCAAAGTGCTGGGATTACAGGCGTGACCCACCGTGCCTGGCCCGGAAAAGCAATTTCTATCACAACCCCATTTACTGTTCATGTCAATCCTGTTAGGGGAGGATGAAAAAATGGGACTTGAGTTTACATATTTTACCCAAGTTCAGAAAAGGCAGCAAACGATGAGGCTGAGATTCTAACCCAGGCCCAAGTAATTCCAAAGCAGGAGCTCTTAAACACGATGCAGTGTGAGTATTTATAGATTTTAAAATCAGTCAGCCCATCTGGCTTCCCCTTTCTGGGCCCGTGGTCTTCTGCGGCTTCCTCTCTGGGTGCTCACTTCTTCCTGGCATGGAAGGAGGCTTGGTCTTGACGTGGGGATTGGGCACGATGGACTCCTTTTTGTCGAAAAGCCCAGTGCTGCACTGGCTCCGGCACCAGACACCGGCCACCCTTTGGCTAGTTTACGAACTATTTTACTGTGATCAATTCCATGGCCAAGTGTCCAAAGCCAGAAAGGTTTTTGTGTCATAGTTTTGAAATATAAAATCAAAGAGTGGCTGGAATATAATCATCAGAGTCCATGGCTAGCCCGCTCTCTCTTTCTCAGAGTGAGGGTTTCCGCTGGGCTCTGTCCTGGGGCATTGGGAAGCTCATCACAGGGCCTCTTGCTCCCATAGCATCCTGATTTTGTGTTGCTTTTATTCTGATTTTTTATTTTCCCCAAAAAAGTGAGTGTCCCCTCTTCAGATAGAATTTCAATAGAGGGATACAGAGGAGGTATTGGAGGAAGCTGGGCAATTCTCTTCTCTGTGATCTACCTCCCTGTTTAGCACAAATAATTTTAGCTTGCTGTGAAAACTTGGTCTTCTAACTCAATAAAGAACCTGTTTTCCATATTTAAAGTATTTTTATTTTCAGGCTTCAGGAAAAAAAGCTTTCTCTTGGCTATTTGGTATTTTTCCCACAATTCTGCTTCCACAGGGGCCAGCGTCAGTCGAAGCCGGCCTCAGCGTGGCAGCATTCCACAGAGGTGTGCACAGTCACACCTGATGCTTTCATGCACACTGCAGTGTCAGAACACATACTCCTCATCCCAGAGTACTGCCGGGTCACCAGGATTCCCCATGCCCCAGCCGGCCAGGCTCCCCTAACCTCCTCCAGGCTGCCTTAGTGGAGTCCACTCCTGGCTATGGGCCTGGCATCTGACTCCTGGTGCCAGGCTCTGTGCCCCTGGGGCTCTTTGATTACAGGCAACAGGGTGTGGCTATGTAGCATCGGCAGGAGGCATCCCGGACAGCTCAGACAGGAGGGCTGTCCGGAGAGCCAGGTGTGGAGAGAGGCAGGGGCCAGGCAGCTCAGGAGTCCGGGAAGCAGAAAGTGCCTGATGAAAAGCCTCAGCGGCCCCCACACAGGGAGAAAAAAGTGACAGTCACCACTTTGCATCGTCACACTTTTGCACCCAGGATGAAAAGGCCTCAGGCAGTGGCTGCATTTGGAGAGGGCGAAGCATGATGATACATGCTCCAGAGAAGACAGGGGAAAGAGGAACCGATGTTACCAGGAGGAGAGGGGTCACTCACTGTGTGACTGAAGAGCCACCGCTGTTACCACAGAGCCAGGCTAGGTCCATCTGCCGTGGCTGTGCCCGTGTGTGAGCCCATGCCCAGTGGTGGATTCAATCCTGCTGCCCAAGTATATCAGCTCCTCTTCTCTCTCTGCTTGCCTTTCCCAGCCCCTGTGCACACACACACGCACACACATGTGTGTGCACACACATGCACATACACACACGTGCGTGTGCACACACGCACACACACGTGTGCACACACGCATACACATGCAGTGCATGCACACACGCATGCACACACACGTGCGCGCACACATGCATACACCCGCGTGCACACACACGCACATACACACGTGCGTGCACACACACGCACACACACGTGTGCACACACGCATACACATGCAGTGCACGCACACACACATGCACACACACGTGCGCACACACATGCATACACACGCAGTGCACACACACACTTGCACAATCCTTGTCCCCCAATACATAGTTTTCCCCAACTGCAATCACTGCGTGTGTGCAATTTTACACCATAAACATTTTATGTGGTTATGTACTTTGCTTCCTAATTATGATTTTGAATGCCTCATAATATTCCTTCAAATGATGAATCGTACTTCACTAGATCAGCTCTCTGCAGAGGGGTATTTGGTCCAGGTTTTCACCGTGTGGAGAACTCTGCGTTGAAAACGCCGCTTTCTAAGGCCTTGTCCTTCACAGATGAGCTCCTTGGGGCCAATTCCTCCGGCCGGGATTACTTGGCGGATGGTAGAGCCATGTTTATGTTCTTTGATGATACTCGTAAATATTAAATCCAATAGCCATGGTGTGCCAGGGACTTTTCCAGCACTGGTTCTTCCCAGGGAATGTCAGCTCCTCAGGGGAGGGCTGGGTGTTCTGCTCCTGGCTGTGTCCCCAACCCCTAGAACAGAGAGACTCTTAGGAGGCACCGGAAAGGTTTGTGGAATGAATACCGTAATGAAAAGCAGCCTGCCATTTCCAGCTGAGGACTCAGGCTCAGAGAGGCCTGAGGGGCCGTCTGACATCACGTGGCCGTAAGTGCTGCAGCCAAGCCTGGCCCCCAAACATCTGTCTTCCCTCTGGGTGCATGTCGCCCTGCTTTCTGAAGACATGGGGGGTTAGGTCAGCTCACAGCCTCCCATACAGCCTGACTGTAAGGAGCCTCCTGTACACTCCCGACACCTGTGATGAATGCCCATGCCCAGGCAGACCAGTACTTGGGGGACATTTGGGGAAGGAGGGAGGCCCAGGCAAACGTGTGGGGACCTGAGCTCATCCATCACCAGGAAAGTCAAGGGCACGAGGCAGCCCCAGTTCCCACTGGCTGGGTCCTGCGGGCTGCAGCTCCATCCCAAGGGACCTGGAACAGGGAGAAATAGTTCAGGGTGCATTCCAGAAGGATCCACAGGGCTCAGCATATAGTGCTGGGAGTGGGGAGCAGCCAGGTGTATGGACACCTCCCCTTCTCCACCCTACTCTGGCTGCTGGACGTACAGAATCCGGAAGATGCAGCCCCTGGGATGTAGTTACACCAGCCTTCCCTGGCCAGACCCCTGGCTTCCAACCTGCCCCAGTCGTGGCCATTTTCACCCTTACAGGAGACAGCGGCCAACCCCAGAGACCTGGGTAAGCCCCAGTCATGGCCATTTTCACCCTTACAGGAGACAGCGGCCAACCCCAGAGACCTAGGTAAAGAAAAACAAGCCAACGAAACAGACATCTGAGTTTTCAGAACATCCATGTGTCATCAGCGTGTTCTCCCCCAACTCTCAAAGGAAGTGCCGACCACAGCTAATGAGGCCAATGACTGTAACCGGAAGGTGGAGTCATGCACAAACAGAGAGGAGCAGAGGCCACCACTGCAGGGCCCGAGGGGCAGCTCCCAGGCCCAGGCAGAGCCGGCAGGGAATGAGGCCCCATCACCATCACAGCATTCAGGGGAGACTGTGCAATGGAACTTGGACTCTGACAGAGAACGGGGCAGGGAATCCACATCTCGTCCTGGGGGGCACCATTTTCAGCTGGGATTTGGGGCAGAGGCCACTTTGCCTCCTGAGCCTGAGGGGAAAGGAGCCTCCAGGGCTACTCCTGTCCCAGATGAGAAAGCAGCAGGGAGGGGAAGGGCCCCATGCACTGGTGTGGGCGGGAGCCCAGGGCAGGTGGCAAGTCTCCTCCTTCCTTTCAGCAAACTTGCCCAGCAGCAAGTAAGACACCCACCACCAGGGTGGGAGTGGGACTCCAAGAGCCGGAAGAACCGGCCTGAAGTCACACCATAGGAAAAGGCCCTGGTCTCAGATGGAGCTTCTGCTCCTGAGGTCCCCTGCCCGCCGGGTGACACTTGCTGCAGCCTGGGAAGCGTGTCTTCCGTGACTCTGTGCTGAGCACGGCCATGGTGCGGGGCCTGGGTTGGGCCTGTCTGCCACACCTGCTCACACCTCAGCCCTGCGCTGGAGCCAAGGTCCTCGGGGAGGGAGGGGAAGCCCAAGACACCCCAAGCGTGTCGCTCGATACTCAGGTCTCAGAGGCCCTCACTTTCTCAGACACAGGAACTGGGACCCGGAGAAGTCCCAGTGCCACCTTTGAGTGATGTGGCCGTGCAGAACTGGGGGGAGAGCGCCACCAGCCATTTCCTGGGCTCCTGTCCGCACCCGTCAGAGCACAGCCCCTGTTGGGATAGGAATCTCTGGGGAAAAAGCGTGAGGCCTTGGACAAATGCTCCAGAAGGCACCCCCAAAATTGTGCAAAGCCATTCAGAGCCATATCCCCGATCCTGCTGTCACGGGCAACACCTCCCTCCTTCCTTAAATTGGCCACCTCCCCGGCAGCTGTACAACTTCTTTGTTCTCCAGTTGGAGAGCACAAGTGCATGCTCAGACATGCACGCAGGTACAGGAACACATACCTGCACCCTCGCAGCACACACACATGCACACTGATACGCACACACATGTGCACATACACTCACACGTGCACACCCACAGATGCACCCACAGCTCTGCTCCTGAGCCCCCTGCCTTTCCATGTCACCAGCTCGCCTCCCCCTCGGACTGAGTTCCATCACACCCACCACTCCTTTCATGCATGGAAGTCCGAGCTCCAACCCAGAGCCTCCTTCTTTCTGCATTAGCGGTAGGTCTGGAACAGCCATGTGAAAGCCCACTACAGAGGCACAAACTAGTGGTCCCTTGACTTTCTTGCCTGCAGTGACCTCTTCTGCTCTACCCTTGACTGCCATGCTCAAGGTCACAGCTTAGCTTTGCCATCCATCCCCTCAGCTCCACCCCATCAATCTCCCCTATAAAAAGTGCCCCACATTGCCAATGGCCTTGTTCACTGGTTCCCGGGAATATTCCTCGTGGGTTTCCTGGAGAGCCATGGAGCAGATGGTTAACATAGGAAACCCTCTAGCTTCCCCTGGCTGCTCTCACCCTCTCAGTAGCTGAGACTCATGCTCTGAAGGTTAGTTCCATTCTGGACTACCCCTAACCGCCTTCACTCCTCTGTCTTTCTTCAAGACAAAGACCCGTCCTTGGGTTTTCCAGTCATCCTATTGGAGCCAGGAAGCCTGACTGAGAACATCACACAAGCACACAATCAGTTCTCATCCTGGCAACGTGTCCACCACCCTGGGCCACACCCCCACCCCATCCACTCCGGCCTCTTCTGAACCTCCCGCCCACTCCTCAGCCTTGGAGTTCAGCACCTCAGCTCACCCATACGCCCAGCAGGGGCCTCGCCTCTCCTTCACAAAACAAAGAGAAGCTTCCAGACATGGCTGCTTCTGCGTGCTGGTGTTCCAGACACCGGGCTGCTATTCATACCTGCACAATTTGATCCTCAGAGCTGTTATCCCATCTCCTAGATGCATGCCTGAATCTGACTTCCTTCAAAGCATCTTTTCAGCCATGTGCGGTGGCTCACGCCTGTAATCCCAGCACTTTGGGAGGCCAAGGTGGGTGGATCACGAGGTCAGGGGATCGAGACCATCCTGGCTAACATGGTGAAAACCCATCTCTACTAAAAATACAAAAAAATTAGCCGGATGTGGTGGCATGCACCTGTAGCCCAGCTATTCGGGAGGCTGAGATAGGAGAATCGCTTGAACCCAGGAGGCGGAGGTTACAGTGAGCCTAGATCGTGTCACTGCACTCCAGCCTGGGCGATAAAGCAAAACTCTGTCTCAAAAAACAAAAACAACAACAAAAAAACACCTTTTCTTCACGTTGTATTTTGGAAATGTTCATGTGTGTACAAAAGGAGAGAGAAATAGTAACATGAGCCCTCACTAACCACCACCCAGATATGTTTTGTTTTGTTTTGTTTTGTTTTTTGTCTCAGTCTCCCAAGTAGCTGGGATTACAGGCATGAGCCACTACACCCAGCTTTTAGTAGAGACAGGGTTTCACCTTGTTGGTCAGGCTGGTCTCGAACTCGTGACCTCAGGTGATCCACCCCCCCTCAGCCTCCCAAAGTCCTGGGATTACAGGTGCGAGCCACCTCGCTTATGTTTTCTTTAAATTAGTAATTGGATCATGGTCGGACTCTGGTTTAAATTTTGGCCAGAAGGCCTCACCAAAGAACCGTTCGTGTCCTTTTGACTGCGTCCCATTCATCAGGAAGGGTATCAGAAATTAACGAGCCGTTGGCCTGATGTGCCCAGCACACAGTTCCCTCAGCCTCTCACTGGGTCATTTTAGCAGCTGTTGTTGAAAATTGTGTAGATGTGTCATTTCATTAAAGAGAGTGGGTATGTGTGAGAGAGACAGAGAGAGGAGGGAGGAAGAGACTGGCTGGGCTCTGTCTTCCCAGCGGGGTCATGGTCTCGTTCATTGGGATGTCATCCTTCTTTGCCCACAGTGTCCAGAGCCCAATAGTGGCTCCATGAACATGCCCTGAAGAAGGAACAAAGGCATCCGATAAAGGCTCAAGGAAAACCAAACACACAATGAACCCTCTCTAGGTCACAAATAGTCACTTAAAATGCCATCTGCAGTGTTTGGCCGTTTATTTACGAGCATTCAAATTCTGCCCCTTTGACAACATCCACAGGAAGCACATTTCATCCTGTCCAGTGAGGAGAAACAGCGGTGAATATCCTCAGGAATCCAGTATGAGGAGTCAAAACTGGGGGCAGGGAAGGGTGGCATTCACTGCTTCTGTGTCCTGAGAAAGCACAATTCCACCATACAAGAGGGGCTTGGGCCTGCGGCCTCTGTGGGCACTTCTTTGAAACCTCATGTGGAGATATCGTTGAGAGACCCTAGCAGGAATTGTTATCGGAAATAATTTGCATGGAATTCCCTTGGGATCAGAAAATACCCTCCAAGCCGGGCACAGTGGCTCACGCCTGTAATCCCAGCACTTTGGGAGGCTGAGGTGGGTGGATCACTTGAGGTCAGGAGTTTGAGACCAGCCTGGCCAACATGGTGAAACCCCACCTCTACTAAAAATACAAATTAGCTGGGCGTGGTGGTGCACACCTGTAATCCCAGCTACTCAGGAGGCTGAGGCGGGAGAATCACTTGAACCCGGGAGGTGGAGGTTGCGGTGAGGCAAGATTGCACCACTGCACTCCAGCCTGGGTGACAGAGTGAGAACCAGTTTTTTTTTTTTTTTTTTTTTTTGAGATAGGTTCTTGCTCTGTCACCCAGGCTGGAAGGAAGTGGCACCATCTAGTCTCACTGCAAGCTCTGCCTCCAGAGTTCATGCCATTCTCCTGCCTCAGCCTCCCGAGTAGCTGGGACTGCAGGCACCCGCCACCATGCCCAGCTAATTTTTTGTATTTTTAGTAGAGATGGGGTTTCACTGTGTTAGCCAGGATGGTCTCGATCTCCTGACCTCATAATCCGCCCGCCTCGGCCTCCCAAAGTGCTGGGATTACAGGCGGGAGCCACTGCGCCCAACCAAGACCCAGTATTTTAAAAGAAAGGAAGGGAAGGGAAGGGAATGGAAGGGAAGGAAGGGGAGGGGAGGGGAGGGGAGGGGAGGCTCCAGATTCACTGCCCCCTGGGCTTGGTGGTAGAAAGCGGTCGAGGCCCCATGCCTGGATGGCCTCAGGAAACTCAGCCCAAGTCCTTGGGTTGGGGAACACTTTTCCCTGTGCGCCCCATCACTGTGGAGTTCAGACTGCAATTGCACTCACCAGCTCTGCCCGTGCGACCTCTGTGGCATCTAATTTAACATTTTTAGAAATCCTTAAGACTATTTCTCCTTCTAATAAATGTGTCTCCTAGCTTGAAATATATACAGTCCAGGGTTATTGGTTGTTTTTTTTTTTTTTTAGCATCTCACAATTAGCAATTCTTAATGAAATTAGTTTCTTAAATTATGTCAGCAATGCCAATTCTGATACAAAGTGCAAATGTTACTTTGGTTCACATTCATTGGCCTTACCCCCTCCAAATATAAACAAATCAATAAATAAACCCACAGAATTCAATTTTTTCTGGCAAGTTTATCTCACTATAACATCCCGTTGAAATGATGGGGAAATGGAACAGTTTATCCCAATGAGGTGAATATTATGGTAGGACAGAAATTGACTTGGGAGAGATCCGTGGAGGACGAAATAGATCTCCAAGTCTCAGCGTCCTCAGGCCTCGGTGTCTGTGCTCGACCGCGTTTCCATTCTTGTCATTTCCAGGACAAGCCGGGCACATGCTCTGGGGAAGCTGGTTACCCTAATGACTATTGCCATTTCAAGCTCCGGAAACCTGCTCGCTTTGCCCTCCAGGGGAAAGTCGTGTTCTACAAAAACCAAGCCACTGGCTCCAGCAAAGGAAAATGGAGAAGGAGGAGCACCTCCCTCACGTCAGCCTGTGTTTCCATCACACTCCGCATGCCCTCGAGACGAGGAGGGTGTCTGAACGCCGACCTGGGCTCGGTCCTCTGGGAGGGCCATGTTCACAGACTGTGTTCCAGAGCCGGTGCACCGAGGGCAGAGACATGGGGTAGGGCCCTGGGGTGGGTCTGCAGCCCACGCAGCCTGACGTGGGCATAAACCAGTCTTTGGAGGGGGTCCTCCCTCTGTCCTGCCCTGGCACTGACCCTATGCAGCAGCCTTCTGCCGTGAGCCGTGACTACGGCCACTCGCTGCCCGGGCCTGGGCACTGATGTCCGGAAGGCAGCCCTCTGCCATGAGCCGTGACCATGGCCACTCGCTGCCCGGGCCTGGGCACTGATGTCCGGAAGGCAGCCTTCTGCCGTGAGCCGTGACCATGGCCACTTGCTGTCCAGACCTGGGCACTGATGTCTGGAACATCTGAGGACAGGGAGCTTCTTTTCCTCACTGACCCCACGTGGGCCATTTGCTCAGCCCTGAACACACCTGAGGGGCCCTGGGGCACGTGCACCACTGGACAGGTGTCATCATCAGCTCCGGCTGCCATAAGTAAGTATCACAGACTGGGTGGCTTAAGTAGCAGAACTTTAATTTTTCACTGTTCTGGAGGCCAGAAGTCTGAGATCAAGATGTGGCCAGAATTTGTTCCTCCTAAGGCCTCTCTCTTAGGCCTGCAGACACCATCTTCTCCCTGTGTCCTCCTTGCCACCCTTCTGTGTGTGTCTGCGTCCTCATCTCCTCTTCTGTTGAGGACACCAGTGGGATTGGATCAGGGCCCACTCGTAGGACCTCATTTTCCTTAATCACCTCTTTAAAGACCCTCTCTCCAAACATTCGCATCCTGGGATACTGGAGGTTAGGGCTTCCACACAGGATTGCAGGGGACAGGATACAGACTGTGACACCAGGCAGGCAATGTGTGTCCCTGGAGGGCCTGGGTGGGGGGGGAATCTGCACCCAGATTGCACACCCCATGGAGCAGGGGCACTTCCGCACCAGAAACTTGGCACAGGTCCAGTGGTTGGGGTTGGTGTCCTGGGTGGTAAGGGCATTTACCAAGACAGTCCCAAGTAAAGAAAGGCAGATCGATTCGAGGAAAAGTGTGTTGCAAGGGTGCAACGGACAGTGCAGCAGAGAAGGGGGCGTCTGCAAAGAGGCAGGGGCTGTGGGATTTGACAGAGTCGTGCTGGAGGGGCTACCTACGGAGGAAGGTCCTTGTGGCAGTGTGTGCTGTTTGCAGTTAATGTGCCTCAGAACAATCACTGTCCCCCAACTGGAGGCCCCTCCTCATTGTCGCTGACTTACCAGGACTCCACAAAATTTTCGAGTGTTTTTACCAGAATAAGGGTGACTGGACTGCAGGCAGGAGAGATGACAAGGAGGACCTGGGCTTGCTAAGTCTAGGTTCCCAGAACTGAGAGAAGCAGGCAGAGGACAACACAGACCCCTGCGTGAAGGGAGGTGGAGGGTGCTCCTCCCCCAGCCAGCCAGAGAGCCAATGGCCCCAAAACCACATGTAGCTCCACGGGTCCCCATCAGCCACAAACAGGCAACTCCAGATGGGATCAGATCGGGTCTGAGCTGGTGCCTCTTCCTCAGTCAAGAAGGACTGAGCCCAGCCTTCACCAAAATGGTGTCCTGATAGCCCTGTGGAAATAGAACATCCGTGCATGAGACGTGAGCTTTGGGGTAGCAAGGCCCAGGTGGGTTCCCTGCTCACCACATAACAGCTCTGTGAGTGCGGGAAGGGGCTCACCTCCCGGGCTTGGAAAGTTGTGCTGCTTGTTATGAGTATTATATATTGTAGCTAAATTTCCAGTTCCAGCAATAGGGCAGAATAAATAAACTAAAACCATTCTTCTTAAAACATAATTCACCTAGAAAAGCAAGATAAAGCATAATAAACACATGCTTTTAATTGAATGGCTCAGCTCAAAAAGGAAAATGGCAATGAAGGGAAAGATGCAGGAGTGAGCCGAAGGGAGAGGAGAGGGTGGGAAAGGTGAGTGCGTCCTCTCGGCATGGGCACCCTTAGCTACTGTGCAGGGCACTGGGGCCTCTGGTGAACCTGGGAGGGCTCTGCCTCCATGTTGGCCAGCAGAGGAGCCCCTGTGAGATGTGAGTGCTGAAGTAACAGAGAGGCAGATACCCCCGACCCAGGCCCTCCAGGGACACACATTGCCTGCCTGGTGTCACAAGCTGTGTCCTACCCTACCCCTGCAATCCCACGTCGAATCCCTAACCAACTTTCCTGGCTCACTTCACCATTTCAGAAAGTTGAATTTCTATCCTGAACCTCTTCCCCCATGACACTGCGGACACTCCTGAGCCTGGGCTGGACATGCTCGTGTGCTATGATGGAAGCAAAAACTGATGCAACAGACTGAAGAGCAGTTTAGGAGCCTCAGAAAAAGATGCTGAGACCCAGGGAAGCAGTTTCTTGGAAACAACCTAAACCCCCAGCAACAGATGTTTGCAGAATGCGTGTTATATTTGCGTGAAGCTATACCATCAATGTTTAAAATGAATTAACTACATCTACATGAATATCTATGTACAAGCATAAAACCCAACACGTGTTGAGTAAAAATGGGCAAGTTGCAAAAGGGAAGATGACATAATTCCATTTACAGTGAGTCTTAAAACAATGAAAATCAATAGTGCATGTTGTTTATTATATACACATACATTATAGAAATATAAAGTGTGAATGTGTAACACAGAAGTGAATTTTAAGACAGAGGAAAGGGAGTTATATCCGATAAACAAAAGAAGATGGTGTTTAACTAAATTGTAATTTATTTTTTATTTTTAAAAATGCTTTGAAAGAAATAGGGAAGTGTCCCTAGCAGACCGGGATACCTGTTGTTACATTATCTTCCCACACTTGGAATATGCTACTAAACATTAACATCACACGAGCCATTCACAGCATAATCACAAATGCCAAGTGCCTGGCCCAGAAAAAGCACTGTACAAGAGTTACTTCTCATCTCTGTCATTCGATGAGCTAATCAATCACCAACTCAGCCAAATATCATGTTGCAATTTCCTCTGTTTTTAATTTTGCTCTTGTCATGAAGTAATTTCACGTTGTTAATCTTATTTATCAATTTTAAGAGGCGTGAAAGGATCCCTGTCATTTGACCCCAAACAAGGAATTTTGAGATGGCATCCTAAGAAATCATTCAACGGAAGAGAAAAATTATACTCACAGCGATGTTCACTGTTGCGTTGTGTGTAATAGAAAATAATTTCTCAGGGGAACACAACTCTGTTGTTACATTTTATAATTTTATTTTAAAAACAAGCAGCAAGGAAATTAGTAGGTGAACAAGAACAGTAAAATATCCAACTCTGAAAAATCTGCATCCAGGTGACCAGGTCAGGCCAAAAGCCTGGGAATGGAAACTGGCGAAAAAGATTTGCCACAGGGTAGACTTATGAGTGTGCAATTAACGTTCCTTTTTCAAAATTGTCATACAATACTTTTTGCCTATATAATAATTTTTAAATGACGTAACAAAAGGTTTTTGTCAGTTAAAAATTGTTGCTGTTAAAATATGCCAACCCTTTACAAAACTATTTTAATACACTTTTTATTTTTTTTAAATTTCCAATTTACAAACATGTTGCAAAGATCGTTACAGAGCATTTCCATATACCCCACACATAGTTTCCTCTGTTATTAATCTTATAGTCACATGATGTAGTTGTCACAAGAATTGATGTAATAATTACTAACCAGTGATGAGCCAATATTGTCATTCAATGACCCAATCGTGATACAATATGTTTTTTTGTTGTTGTTTGTTTGTTTTGTTTTGTTTGTTTTGCTTTGTTTTGAGACTGCGTCTCACTCTGTCGCCCGGGCTGGAGTGCAGTGGTATGATCTTGGCTCACTGCAACCTCTGCCCACTGAGTTCAAGTGATTCTCCTGCCTCAGCCTCCTGCGTAGCTGAGATTACAGGTGTACACCACCTAACCTGGCTAATTTTTTGTATTTTTAGTAGAGATGAGGTTTCACCATGTTGGCCAGGCTGATATCGAATTCCTGACCTCAGGTGATCCACCCACCTCACCCTCCCAAAGTGCTGGGATTACAGGTGAGCCACCTCTCCCAGCCAATACCATGTGATTAACTAAAGTTCCTACTATATTCAGATTTCCTTATTATTATTTTTTTTCCTAATGTTCATTTTCTATTCCAGGACACCATCCGTAGTACCTCATTACATGTACTCATCATATCTCCTTGAGCACATCTTGTCTCTGACAGTTTCTCAGATTTTCTTTCTTTTTTGACAAACTTGACAGTTGGGAGACGTACTGATCAGGTGTTTCGTAGAATGTCTTCCACTGGGGTTTGTCTGATGTTTTTCTCGTGGTTTGACGGGGGTGATGGGTTTGGAGAGGAGGACCACAGAAGTGACATTCTTCTTGTTACCTCAGATCCAGCACATTGACATCAGTAGGCGCTATCATCATTGGTGAGGAGCTGGAAGATCATCTGGCTGGAAGAATGTCTGTCAGGTGTCTCCACTATGCAACTATTCCTTTTCCCTCCTGTCCACAGCGGACTCTTTGGCAGGAAGTCCCTATGGGAAGCCCACACTTGGGTTGAGGAGCTTTCTCTACATCTTTTTGAGAGTGGAGTTTCTACATAAATTATGTGGAATCATTCTGCATGAGAGATTGGTCTCTTTCACCTTACTTGTCTATTAGTTTGCCTGTGTATGTATTTGTTTAATCATGTATTTCTGCCTGTATAGACTCATGGATATTTGTTTTACGCTTGGACGTCATAGAATACTCCTTTGTTTCTTTTGTTGTTCTTGTTGCTCTGGCTTTGGCCATTGGGAGCTCTTTCAGTTGGTTCTTGTTTCTCTTTAACATAGTCCCATCCTTGTTGGTTTGCTATGAGCGCTTCCTTACTTTATGGCACTACGAACTGCTCCTGGCTTATCTTCTATATTTCCTGCCCCAGTCTTGGAGTCAGACATTTTTCCTGGTTCTCTTTATTAGAGAAAGGCATGAGAAACCAAATTTCAGGAATCGGGTGCAGTCATTGCTGTGAGGGTACCATTGCTTCAAGGCCTTCTCATCTGAGGAGCAAAGGGATGCGCATGTGTGTTCTGACCCGAGTATGTGCATGAGTCCATAAATACTCTCTGTGTAACCATCTGTGTCTATACCGAGCTAAATGTGGATTCTTACTGATGCCACCAACTCTCATCCATTGCCATGTGGATCACTAGAGCCTCTTCTCCCTGCTTCTCTGTACACCCCCACTCCAACATTGTAAACCTTAGCACCCATTTTCTGCCACTGTTTACTTGGTTTCTCAGTTTTCGTGCACCTGTAGAGTGGTATTAGAATTGCTAACCCATACCCTTGTGGGAAGTAACTTTATCAGTCAGAGTGCAGCACTTATGTACAGTGTCTTTTACCCTTAGTCTACAGACTCCATCCATTTCCAAAGTTACTTACGTAGCTCCTTCTCTATCCATTCCCGAAGTCACTTACGTAGCTCCTTCTCTATCCATTTCCAGTTGCTTAAGACAGCTCCTTCTTTCGATAAGCTTCTTTCGCACATTGGTAATACAGTTGAATTCTTGTTGCTGTCTTCATTCCATCCTCACACCCCTTCACACTTAAAGTTATTTTTAAAAACAGGCTGGGCACAGTGGCTCATGCCTGTAATTTCAGCACTTTGGGAGGCCAAGGTGGGTGGATAATCGGAGGTCAGGAGTTTGAGACCAGCCTGGCCGACATGGTGAAACCCCATCTCTACTAAAATACAAAAATTAGCCATGCGTGGTGGTGCATGCCTATGATCCCAGCTACTTGGGAGGCTGAGACATGAGAATCACTTGCACCAGGAGGTGGAGCTTGCAGTGAGCCAAGATTGCACTACTGCACTGCAGTCTGGGTGACAGAGTGAGACTCTCTCTCTCAAAAAAAAAAAAAAATGATGATAATTTTTATTCATTAATATTCATTTCTTGTTCTGTGAAGACATGTAGGTTTTGATAAAAGCATGGTGTCATGTATTTGCTATTGCAATATCATACAGAACAGTTCACCATCCTAAAGATGCACAATACTTCATCTCTTCAGTACTTCCTCCACAGAACCTCTGACAACTCCTGATCTCTTCACCATCTGTCTAGTTGTGTCTTTCCCATTAGTCATATAATTGAAATCACGTAGTCTGTTACCACTTCAGACTGACTTCTTCAACTGAGCAATATACATTTAAGTTTCTTTCGTGTGTTTTTTGTGGCTTGATGGCTCATTTATTTTTATTACTGAATACTATTTCATTGTACAATGTAACAGGATTTGTTATCTATTCACCTACCAAAGGGTATCTTGGTCACTCTCAGCTTTTATGGAGAAAACAATTATGGAGAAAGTTGCTATAAACATTAATGTGAAGTTTTTTTGTTTTTTGTTTTTTTGCATGTGAACATATGTCTTGAAATCAGTTAGGTAATATCTAAGAGGATGATTGCTAGATTGTATGTTAAGACCATATTTAACTTTGTAAGAAGTAGCCAACTTGTCTTTTAAAGTGACTGGATCATTTTGCATTCCTTCCAACAAAACATGAATGTTTCTCTTTCTCCACATCCTCACCAATATTTGGTATTATCAGTGTTTCGGATTTTAGCCATTCTATTAGGTGTGTGTGGTATCTTACTATTGCTTTAAATTTTAATTATTTAATAAAAAGTGTTGGTGAGCATCTTTTTATATGATTATTTGCCATCTGTATCTGTTCTTTAATGAGATAGCTGTTCAGGACTTTTGCCCATTTTTTAAATTGGAAACTTAGTTGGCATTTTACAATTTGTATTTTCTCATTGTTGAGTTTTACAAGTTACTTGTATAATTTAGATACAGTCTATTTATCAGATACATGATTTGCAAATGTTTTCTTCTATTTAGTAATTTCTCTTTTCATTATTTTACAGAGCAAAAGTATTTAATTGTAATGATCCAACTTAACAATTTTTTTTCATAAACAATGCTTTTGGTGTTTTGTCTAAAAATGTATCACCAAAGTTAAGGTCAAATATATTTTCACCTATGTTTTCTTCTAAAAATTTTATAATTTGCATTTTATGTTTTTGTTTAGTATCCATTTGAGTCAAATTTTGTGTAAGATTTGAAATTTGTACCTGGGTTCTTTTTTCCCCATTAAATTGCCTTCAATGCCTTTGTCAAAAATCAGTTGACTATATTCGTATGGGTCTATACATGGACTCTATATTCTGTCCACTGATCTATTATTTTTCAAATCTGCTTTATTTCTGTAGCTTTATAATAATTCTTGAAATTGGGTAATGTGATTCTGCCAACTTTTTTTTTTCTTCAATATGATTTTGACTATTTTATGTCCTTTGCATTTCTAGGTACATTTTGGAATCAAATTTGTTAATTTCTACAAAATATATTGCTAGGACTTTGACTGGAATTGTGTTGAATCTATAGATCAATTTGAAGAGTATTGATATTGTGATGTTACAGACTATTCTGATTCACAAACACAGAACATGCCTCGATTTAGTTCTTCTTCAATTTCTTTCATTGCTGTTTGGTGCTTTTCCACATACAGATCCTGGACATATTTTGTTAGATTTATACCTAAGTACTTATTTTTATTGGTGTCATTATAAATTATTTTTAAAATGTTTCTGATTCGAAATGCTCAGTACTAATATGTAACGAAGCAATTGACTTTTGTAGATTGACTTTGTTTTACTATACTCACTTACTGATTCAAATAATTTTTTTCTACAGATTCTTTGAAGTTTTCTGCATAGATATAACATCAACTAATAGTAAAAGCAGATATCGTTCTTCCTTATAATATGAATGTATTTTATTTTATGTACTTGCTTTATGGGAGGACTAGGACTTCAAGTGTGATGTGGAGTAGGAGTGATAAGAGGGGACATCCGGCCTTGTTCCCAGTCTTAGAGGGAGAGAGTTCAGTCTCTCACTCTGGAATGTGATGTTAGTTGTGAGGTTTTGATAAGCTTCCCTTAATAGGTATAGGAAGCTCCCTTCTATTCCTAGTTGGATAAGAGATTTATTATAAATAAGTGTTTAATTTCTCAATGCTTTTTTGGTATGTTGATATGATCATATGGTTTTTTTTTATCTGTTAATATTAAAAGTTCCATTAAGCATTCCCTTTAAAAACTGGCAGAAGACAAGGGTGCCCTCTCTCACCACTCCTATTCAACACAGTATTGAAAGTCCTGGCCAGGGCACACAGGCAAGAGAAATAAAGCATATTCAAATAGAAAGAGAGGAAGTCAAACTGTCTCTGTTTGCAGATGACGTGATCCTATATCTAGAAAACCTCGTACTCTCAGCCCAAAAGCTTCTTAAGCTGATAAACAACTTCAGCAAAGCCTCAGGATACAAATTCAATGTTCAAAAACCACCAGCACTCCTATACACCACAACAGTCAAGCCAAGAACATACTCCCATTCATAATTGCCACAAAAGAATAAAATACCCAAAAATACAGCTAACTAAGGAAATGAAAGACCTCTACAAGAACTACAAACCACTGCTCAATTAAATCACAGATGACACAAACAAATGGAAAATCATTCCAAGCTCATGGATTGGAAGAATCACTATCATTAAAATGGCCATACTGCCTAAAGCAATTTATAGATTCAATGCTATTCCTATTAAACTACCACTGATATTCTTCACAGAACTAGAAAAAATTATTTTAAAATTCATGTAGAACCAAGAAAGAGGCTGAATAGCCAAGGCAATCCTAAGCAAAAAGAACAAAACTGGAGGCATCAGACTACCCAACTTCAAACTATACTACAAGCCTACTATAACTAAAACAGCATGGTACTGGTACAAAAACAGACACATAGACCAATGGAAAAGAATAGAGAACCCACAAATAAGACCACACACCTACAACTATCTGATCTTCAACAAACCTGACAAAAACAAGCAATGGGGAAAGGATTTCCTATTCAATAAATGCTGCTGGGGTAACTGGTGAGCCATATGCAGAAGATTAAAAATGGACCCCTTCCTTACACCATATAAAAATTAACCTATGATGGATTAAAGACTAAAATGTAAAACCCCAAACTATAAAAGCCTTGGAAGACAACCTAGGCAATACCATTTAGAACATAGGCATGGACAAAGATTTCATGGTGAAGACACCAATAACAATCACAACAAAAGCAAAAATTGACAAATGGAATCTAATTAAATAACAGAGCTTCTGCACAGCAAAACAAACCACCATTAAACAGACAACCTACAGAATGGGATAAAAATGTTGCAAACTGTGCATCTGAGAAAATTCTACTATCCAACATCTATAAGGAACTTAAACAAATTTACAAGAAGAAAAAGACAAAGTACCCCATTAAAAAGTGAACAAAGAACGTGAACAGACACTATTCAAAAGAAGACATATTAATATATGCAGCCAATAATCATATGAAAAAAAGCTCAAATCACCTATCATTAGAGAAATGCAAATCAAAACCACAATGAGATAGCATCTCACACCAGTCATAATGGCTGTTAATAAAAAGTCATAAAACAACATACATTGGTGAGGTTGTGGAGAAAAAGGAACGCTTTTACAGTGGTCATGGGAATTTAAATTAGTTCACCCATTGCGAAAGACAGTGTGGCAATTCCTCAGAGTCCTAAAGATGGAAATACCATTCAACCCAACAATCTCATGACTGGATATATACCCAAAGGAATATAAATCATTCTATTATAAAGACACATGCACGAATATATTCATTGCAGCACTATTCACAATAGCAAACACATGCAATCAACCTAAATGCCCATCAGTGATAGATGGGTTAAATAAAATGTGATATATATTCACCATGGAATACTATGCAGCCATAAAAAAGAATGAGATCATTTTATTTGCAGGGACATGGATGCAACTGGAGGTCATTATTCTTAGCAAACTAATGCAGGAACGGAAAACGAAATACCACGTGTTCTCACTTATAAGTGAGAGCTCAATGATGAGAACTCATGGACACAAAGAGGGGAACAACAGACACTGGGGACTATAGGAGGATGGAGGGTGGGAGGAGAGAAAGGATCAGGAAGAATAACTGATGGATATTAGGCTTAGTACCTGGGTGATAAAATAATCTGTACAACAAACCCCCATGACACAAGTTTACCTGCGTAACAAACCTGCACATGTACCCCTGAACTTAAAATAAAAGTTAAAATAAATAAATAAATAAGAATTCCCTGGTTTGATTTATGAGTGTTAACTAGTCTTGCATTCCTGAAACAAATTCTACTTGGTCATGAGCCTTTATGTTTTCTTATATATTACTGGATTTGGTTCGCTAATGTTAAAATATTTAGATACATGTTCATGACAAATATCGGTCTGTATTTTTCTGGAAAGAAAGCTCAGGTGAGCACATCTGAGCTGTGTCTCTCTGATGTCTCCAGCTCTCCAGATTTTGCCCTGTGACCTCCATTTTCTGATGAGTCGTGAAAAGTTGTTGATTTTAGATTGCTCAGGTTTTCTCGTAAGGAGGAATGACAAGTCTTGTAGGCTAAGGACTCACTTGTCACCCCAACATGTAAAAGCAGGGAGGAAGGAAATTATTCCAAGTGGACAGGGTCACAGTCAGGAACATCTTGTTTGTGCTGTGAGATGCTAGAAATGGATACAAAGGCCCTGTTACAGAGCGAGGGGTTTTGCAAAGGTGAAGGCAAGTCAAGTGGGTGCTTCGGTCTTTCTTCATTTCACAAATGTCTTAGGCGCCTTCCACGCTGGCGTCGTGCTGGTGGCTCAGCAGTGCTTCTCAGAAGCCTAATTAGTCTGCGGTGGTTGTTTGGATAAATCTTTTGATTCAACAGTCCCTTTAGGGAAGTGGTTTTTGTTTTTGTTTTAAATGGTGTTTCACTCTTGTTGCCCAGGCTGGAGTGCAATGGTGCGATCTTGGATCACTGCAACCTCCACCTCCCGGGTTCAAGTGGTTCTCCTGCCTCAGTCTCCCGAGTAGCTAGGACTACAGGCACCCGCCACCACTCACGGCTAAATTTTTTAAATTATTTTTTATTTTTGATAGAGATGGGGTTTCACCATCTTGGCCAGGCTGCTCTCGAACTCCTGACCTCAGGTGATCCACCCACCTTGGCATCCCAAAGTGCTGGCATTACAGGTGTGAACCACCAAGCCTGGCTGTTGTTTTGTTTTGCTTTGTTTTTAACTTTACAAGCGATTCATTCTGTGTGAATATTTTTAAAATTAATTTCTGGTTTAATGCATTAGAATGACTGTTATTTTTGTGGCCTAACATATAATCTCTATTTTGCATATGTTTCACAGCAGCTTGAAAGGATAAAACAATAATTCGTGCAATACAATATTTGATAGAGGTGCTCTAATGTAACATTTTTAGTCAAACTATTCAAATTCATTAGGTCCTTAATGTATACATTGTCTATTTGATCAAAGCCTGGGAGACACATAATCTCCTATAAATGGATTTCTGCCCACTTATATCTACATTTCTAAAAGTATTTTTAGTATATTTAGATGTTGGCATTTAGCACAAAATATTCAAGACTGATACAGCCTTGTTGAACAATATCCTTTCTTTCCAAAAAACAATGTCTCTCTTTTTTCATTAAATGATGGTTGCTTTGCATTTGGCCTTTGTTGTAAATGACTATTTCAAGCCTTCCTTTCTTTTCCTTTGCTTTTCTCCACAAGCTTATCCTGGAGTTTCCTCCTGAACCTCCAGCTGTTGTGTGGTGGATGCATTTTGTGGTCCCTCAAACCGGGGCTTCCATTCTGGCCGAGCCACTTCAGAGACTCGTGGTTTGGAGGAACATCGCTTCACTCTCCAAGCTTGTTTCTTTACTTATAAGATGGGGGCAACATGGCCGGGCGCGGTGGCTCAAGCCTGTAATCCCAGCACTTTGGGAGGCCGAGACGGGTGGATCACGAGGTCAGGAGATCGAGACCATCCTGGCTAACACGGTGAAACCCCGTCTCTACTAAGAAATACAAAAAAGTAGCCGGGCGAGGTGGCGGCGCCTGTAGTCCCAGCTACTCGGGAGGCTGAGGCCGGAGAATGGCGGGAACCCGGGAGGCGGAGCTTGCAGTGAGCTGAGATCGGGCCACTGCACTCCAGCCTGGGCGACAGAGCAAGACTCTGTCTCAAAAAAAAAAAAAAAAAAAGATGGGGGCAACAATAGCTATACATAAGATGGAATTAAATGAGCGAATGAATTTAGGGTTCATCTGTGAACAGTTACTGACTGAGTGATTCAGTGGTGAACAGCACACACACACAGTTTTCCAGGAATTTGAAACCCTGCAAGCCGGCTGAAAGACAAGGTGCCGTGGATACAAACTAAGGGGTCTCAGGAGAGCTTCCAAGAGAGAAGTCCAATCAAACAGGCTTTGAGGAAATGTACCATGCTTCACACGGTAAATCGTGGTCCATACATGGGAACTTTTTCTTAATTGAAATTATCATTAAATTACCATTTTGTTTTATGTATTCTTCTTAGAAATGGGCCTAACGGTTTACCCTAATATGCTGGTCTTTGTCACAGAATAGGAGAGTTTAACTTACTAATATTTATTGTCACAAAGTAATATTTTTGTCTTTCTTCTGTCATCAAAAGACAAAGGGCATATTAAGAAAAACATTAGCAACAACTATGGCAAAGTCTTAATATCCCCCACATTTCAGGAGCATTTACCCACCACCAGGAGACTAGTGGTATGAACGGGTAAGTCACAGACGTTCTAAACGTGTGAAAAACACTCAGCCTCGCAGGGATTTTAAAATGCAAATAGGAGCAATATGAAACTTTTTCACCTTTCAAATTGGCAATTTAGCAAGATAATATGTGATGTTGGGAAGAGTGAAGTGAAATGGCTACATTTTTCCTTGCTGGTGGAAATAGAAACTTGAATTGCCTCTCAAAAGGAATGTGGTAATCGAGGAGATGCGAGTTAAGAATTTACACTCTTTAATGCCACCATCACGCTTCCAAAAACCATCCTCGGAGTAGCTCAGAGATGCAGGCAGAGACGTTCACGCAAGGCTGTTCACTGCAGCTTTCACAGATGAGCTCTCAGCCACCTGGAGGAATCTGTCTGGGAGAAACAGCCCAGCACAGCACAGCCTTCCAAGGGGATATGTAGCTAAATATTAGGGACCTCCCTCTTCCTGCCAGACACCAGTTTATAAAAAGTGTACATAGATTTGCAAGTAAAAGATTCAGAATTCTGATGGAATGTGCTCAGGAGATTGTAGATTCCTGCTTTCTACTCAAGAATTCATCCAGTAATGATCAGATACGAATCATCCCCACTGTTTCCTGAACCAGTGAACACTTACAGAGGCCCACACAGAATTGAGGGCTTCCCAGTCCCCTCCCCATCTTGGGAGAGGAGGAGTTCCTCTAAGGCCAAGAGCTGTGGGCCATGCTCTTGGCTCCTGCCCTGGGTGAAATCTTCATCCTTCCTGAAAATGATCATTGATTTCTCCTTTAGGACAATCAGAGGCAGTCTCAGTCCTGCCCTCATGTGAGGCCAGCAACTTCAGAGCATCCCTGCTACCCACCACTGGCCCAGAGTAGGACAGTCCTCCTTTGTGGGCAGGGGTCCCAGTCCCAGCCCATTCCATTGGGCAGGACACTGATTTCTGCCCGGTGGCCCCCAACATGTTCTCTGCCCACAGCCTTTTCCTTCACTTCCATGAGGTCCCTGGAGGCACAGGACAGACCTGCAAGCAGGAAGAGCAGTGGGGCAGGCCAGAGGCTGGCACCCAGGACCCAGCACCCAGCACCCAGCCCAGGTGAGGCTCTTCCACCCCCAGTGGGGCAGGCCACAGGCTGGCACCCAGCACCCAGCCCAGGTGAGTCTCCTCCACCCCCAGTGGGCAGGCCACAGGCTGGCACCCAGTACCCAGCCCCCAGCCCCCAGCCCAGGCGAGGCTCCTCCACCCTGGCCGCAGTCCTGGCCAAGGCTTTGTGTGTCTGAGGATTCTAAATGCAAACTTCAGCTTCCAGGCGGTTATGGTGGCACATCCGTCAAGGCTGGAGATCAGAACACAACGCACCTAGTAGATTCTTAGCTCAGATGTTCAGACATACACATGTGGGCCTCTTTTTCTTCTTTTTGTCCTTTTTCATCAGGTCCCAAAAATGTCACAGCCAGACCTGCAAGAGCGGCCCCCTAATGTGAGACACGGCATCCAAGCGTTCTTTATGACATCGTCTAAGATCAAAATATGTAAAAATTAAAGGTCTGCTCCTATGTCTTTTTATAAATACTTTCCAAGTTATCTAAAAGAATTTATTGTTTTTCATGCTCTATATTTCAGCAGGCAAGTTCTATTTAAATGAAGAAAGAAAGCACATTCCAGATCCTTTTGTTCATCCGGAGACTTCAGGTAAAAACTGAAGCATTTAAATTATGCAGCCTGGCGGCCTTCTCTCACCGTCAGCATGTGAGTCGAGATTTTTTTTTTGAGAAGTGACACATTAAATTCAAAATATATCTCAAGTCACAGCATGATGGTTTACCAGATGAGTGGAGAGGAAGACCTCCCTCCCTTCTGCCATGGGGGCTGCCTGAGGAGGGCACCGGCCGGTCCTCCAGCGGTCAGGTCCCACAGGCTGGAAGCCTTCATGTCATCCCGAGGCCAGATGCCCAGACACGTGGAGGAATTGCGTGGACAAGGAAGGCCGGTGCTGATGGGTCTTGAATGCCAGGCTAAGCCGTTTGAATTCGATTTTGTGTCTAATTAGTTGGCTTGCCGTCTCTCAGGAAACTGCAAAGACTTTCACAAAATGCAGTTTGATATACAAATTCGTTTTGTTATACAAATATATATATTTGTTATACAAATAAATATAAATATATATATGTTGCATTTTAAAAATATTGTTCTTATGTCCCTTAAACCGAAAGTGTAGGTTGGGACTCAAGCCAGGGAACCTTCGCACCTCACCTGGGTTTTTCTCTTCCCACTCTTGTGTTCTCAGGGCAGCAATTACACAACTATTTGATGAACTGATTAGGTGCGAATTCCAAGCTGATAGCTCTTCATCACTTAGCATTACAAAACTGTATCAAAGCCCCATGTATAAACGTGTTTTTGCACTTTTCTTCATCTTTTTTCATACTTTCTTGCCCCAAGAAAAACTTTTTATCACCTCCCTAAGGAATTTAATAGCTGTGAATTACAAACCCAACAGCTAGCATACCTGTCTTAACATTTACTAAGGTGCCAGAGTTGATTGTTTTTCCTTCTGTAAATTCGATGTCAAATGCTTACAAAGTCTCAAGCACCAGGCAGTACGGAGGCTTCCAATGAGAAGCTTCATCTTAGGAGCAGCCAGGATATAGGAGACTTCCATTTTCAAACTGGGTTCATTTTGTGTGTCCACGGAGGTGTGCCCCCAAACCCCTAAAACCCACAAATGCAACGATGAAGCTGCGCTCTCTCTTCCACCCTCCAGAAACACCATTTGACTTACAACTTTGTGTCACCACTACTTGTAGAACTGAGCAAACAGGAAACACAGCCTTATCTTCACATACGCTCACACAGTCTGTAGCGAGCACACCGTACAGAAATCCGGGATTTTATCAGGGAAAGCTGGAGACAGGGCAGTTGCTTTGTTTTCTCATCACAGACACCTCTGGATTCACAGCTCATGTCGACTTAAATTCCAGCCTCATGAAGGTGTGGACATCCGAGCCCGGCACCCATCCTCTCATTCATCAGACAAACCTCCAGCCAGCACCTCTGACAGCCTTTCAGCAGCATCTCAGAATAAATGTTGAAAACCACAACTTCCTAACAAGTAGCAAGCAGGTTGGGCTCACTGCATTAATCTATTATCAATTAGATGATTGCCATCTGCAGTCTGTGCTGTTGTCTGGAGTTGAATAAAGTCAAGGCACATGTGTCGACGTGGTCAGGGAACTACCTGCTGTTTTCAATGGGCTCCTTGAAGCCCAGCCTGAGAACTGCTGTTCTTTCCTGTTTCCTGTCTGCAGATACCAGGTTAGCTAATGTAAGCTAACCAACGGGTAAGCTAATGTAACCAATGGGTAAGCTAATGTAACCAACGGGTATGCTAATGTAACCAACGGGTACGCTAATGTAACCAACGGGTAAGCTAATGTAACCAACGGGTACGCTAATGTAACCAACGGGTAAGCTAATGTAACCAACGGGTAAGCTAATGAGCACGTCACCAGCCTTGGGACACTCAGCAGGATGATGGCAGAGATGAACTCCTTGAACTAGGACCAAGCAAAGGGCAGCTCCCTTCCCGACGGCTGGGCCAGAGGCGGCTGTTGTGACTCTGGGGAAAAGTTTGAACCACACCCCTGAAGAGCCCTCCACTCAGGACTGGGAAGGGCAAGCACGAGGGGCTGAAGGGGACTCCCTGTGGCCATGGCAGTGCCCTTGGGCAGCTGAGGCCCGCAGCCTCCCTGGCTTCATCGCCTGTAGCCCCTCCTGTGGCTTCTGGTGGAATCTGCAGGGGAGGGGCGCTGAGGGCGGGTGGCCCACTCCATCAAGTTAATACACACCGCAGCCGGCAAAGGGCCACATCCATCATGCAGGCACAGACACAGAGCAGAGCCCCAGGAATCAATAATCAACGAGGCCGCAGAGGCTCACTGGGGGCCGGCTCTGGCCACAGACCATCATGCACCATCCCATTTAATTTTCAGCAGCCAGGGAAGGGCCCTTGTGACCCTGCCTTTGATGGTCAGCCCCTCCAGGGGTGGGAGGTGGGAGGCTGAGCATCTGCCCAAAGCAGCTTAGCTCACCCCAGCGGCTGGAGATGGGCCTGGCCTCGTGAGGCTGAGGCCTATTCCCCGTGCTCTGCTTCCTGCCTCCCCCAAAGAAGGCGTCTCTGCAGGAGGCTTGCAGCCCACCTTCGAGGGCAGAGCCCGGAAGCCCATCCTCCGGGGGACTGGAGCAGGACTCACTCCGGGCACCCATCCTCCTGGGCTTCTTTCCATCGTGCCATGTTCCCAGCTCACTGAGGCCAGTGGTTCCTGTCTCTGAGTTTCTCAGTGACCATGTGCAAATATTGGCCATGGTGACCGGGCTTGCAAAGCCAACGTGTTTAACCTGGGCTGGCAAATCCGGCAGGGGAGAGGTACAAGTGTTGTTCAGTAAAGAAGGCCAAATAAAGATGGGGGAATTTGAGCTGATTTCCAATTGTAAATAGGCATCAAATCTAGGGGCCACACAAGGGAGAGGAGCTCCAAGACTGAGGTGGTTCTAGGGTGTGGGATCTGTGGCCAGTGATGTGTTACAGAGCAAACCGGGCCAACACGCTAAGTCCCCAACATGCCCCTGGGACACTAGGTTGGGTGTATTCGTAGGTGCTATTTTTTAAACATTAGTACATGATGAGTTGAACAGAGTTAAAATGACTTTTTAAATTGCAGAATGTCTTGGAGCTCTTGCAATACTAATGTGCACAGTCATCTCTAAGAAAGGGGCATTGCATGCTCTGATTCACAAACTTATTAGGCCAGAAACCCTGCTTTCTGGTGTCTCCTGTGGGATGTTTCTGGAAGATATCGAATGAGGTCTTCTCTCTCCATTGTGAAGCGACGTGGTGTCAGGGGAGACTCCTCGTTGGACAGTCCCGAGTCAAATCCTTTATCCTCACACAACTGACGATACGATCATGAACTCTGGATCACCAGGTCCTCCTCGGGGGAAAAACCATAGTATCTGTTTGGCAAGGTTGAGGTCAGACTTGAGGATGTGCACACAGCACGTGGTGGGTCCCCCAGGGACAGCACCATCCTCCTGGGCTCACTGAGCAAGAGATGAAATGGTACAATTATCCTTCGGAAGGCAGGGTCCCTCTCCATCCCTATATTCTGGCTAAACACTTTTAACTCAATGCCTACTTCTGCTGTTTTTATTTTAAAAGGATTGGGAGCCAGGGGAGAAGTAAATTTACCCAGCAGATACTAGGAGTCCATTAGATGAAATGTTGATTGTTTGATAAACTCCTTGAATGAAGGTGAGGGCTGCCCTCTGCACTCACCAGCAAGCTCCCTGGGGACCAGGTAACCCCTGCACCAGGTCCCGAGGAATCTGGGCTCCAGACCTTGGTGCTGGGGGAACGGCCTCGCCAGCAGGTATCAACACGGAGGAGCAGAGATATTTCCATGGCGCTTCAGAAGATTCTTTTTTTTTTTTTTTTGCAGGAAATAAATCTTCAGAAGCGAGAATTATAATTGAGCCGAGTTCAGGATAGCCAAGTGTAATTTTAGCAACAAAAGTAGAGGGTTCCAGAAAAAGCATCTCAGGAACAGTCAAATTAAGCTGCAGGGAGATAATTGGATGGAAGGTTTGGTTACGCAGCGCTTTGAGTGTTGAAAGGAAAAAAGAATCTTTGGGCAGGAGGAAGTGATGTCTTCAATTGTAAGGATGGGAAGGGATACAGAAGAGACGCACACTGAAAGTTTGAGGCTTGGAGAACTTTATTCGAAGTTGTAACAGTCTCAGCTGAAAATTATCCATGAAAATGTGATGCACTTAAACCTGCCTAGTGACAGGGTCTGTACCTTCAAAGTTCTCATTTTGACATAACTATTCCTGCTCCCAGCTCAGACCCCAGAACTTGCCTAAGGGACAGGACCCCCTCCTTCCCTGCTGAGCAAAGTCGCTCCTCCCAACAGCCGTGCTCCAGGGCCCCGCCATTTGTCCTCAGTCACCTGGATGGCCATAGGGAGGCCTTGAACTGACCAGAATGACTTCATCCCTTCACCTCATCCCGTCATACCCAACAGAGTGCCTGACATGCAGCAAACGTTCAAGAACCTTTAATAAATAAGGGGCATCATTCTCATCATCATAATATAATAAATAATAATTTTGTATTATCAGGTTTTTGTCCAAGGAATTCAAAGAGACATTTTATTTCTCTTTACCTAGTTCTGCTGTTCTTATTTTAAGGTGGGTGGGGTTGGAGAAAGAAGAAAATATACGTACATAAACTGTAAGTCCATTTGGTAAAATACCTACTATTTAATAAACTCCTTGGAAGCCAGCTCGCGTTCTGAACCCAAGGGTTTTGGTGTTCTATCTAGAGTGATGTCAACTAAACAAATGCTTGATCCATGGTGCATTCGCTTCCTAGGGCTACCATTAAAACTTACCACAACCTGGGTAGTTCCAGAAGCCAGAAGTCCAAAATCCAGGTGTCAGCACGTTGGTTCCATCCAGAGGCTCTCAGAGGCTGTGTTCCAGGCCTCTCTCCCAGCTTTCAGTGGTGGCCGGCACTCCATGGCACCCCTTGGCTTGTAGATGGAGAACTCTGGTCTCCCTTGCCATATCTGTGTGACCTCCTCTTCTTTCTGTGTCTTCTCCCTTCTCTTCTTCTGTCTCTCAAAAGGACACCTGTCACTGGATTCAGGGCCTGCTTGGATAATCCAGGATGACCTCAACTCAAGATCTTTAACTTCTTAGCATCAGCATGGACCCCTTTCCAAATAAGGCCATATTCACAGGAGCAGCAGGTGGACAGATTGTGGGGGTCCACCATTCAATTCAAACCCATGGCTGAATTATTCACCAGTTAAACCATGATTCAACAAGACGATAAGAAGGAGGGTCCAGGTGAGCCTCATGTCACAGCTCCACACTCATTGTTGAGATGACAGCCCTCGGGGACTGGAAAGCCTGCATTATGGCATTTTACAGAGACACAGGATTTCATTATTTCGAGCTCCCTGGAGTAGATCCAACAAGGCCCAGAGACCACTCCTCCTGACATGTGACCTGTCGTGGTTCATGGTGTCTTTCCGTGCTGAGAGGGGGTGTCACTGCAGCTGCAGAGGAAACTCTTGGCGTGGACCCCAGGGACATGCCAGAGGATGTTATCTGCTCTGTGATTGCCCCAGTGAAGCGTCACTGTTGAAAAGTTTTCAGACCTGAATGCGAAGCAAGGATTCACTTTTCTTACTGGACTGGTGTGTTTTTCCTAGCGGAGAGGAAAGACACGTTGCTGGCTGAATTTGCTTTCTCCAGTAAGAAGCTCAGTGCTGGCTGGGCGTGTTGGCTCATGCCTGTAATCCCAGCACTTTGGGAGGCCGAGGCAGGTGGATCACCTGAGGTCAGGAGTTCAAGACCAGCCTGGATAACCAGGTATCAGCACATTGGTTCCACCCAGTCTCTACTAAAAATACAAAATACAAAAATTCAAAAATTAGCAGAGTGTGGTGGCACACGCCTGTAGTCCCAACTACTCGGGAGGCTGAGGCAGGAGAAACACTTGAACCCAGGAGGCAGAGGTTTCAGTGAGCCAAGGTCGCGCCACCACACTCCAGCCTGGGTGACAGAGCGAGACTCCGTCTCAAAAGAAAAAAAAAAAAAAGCAGCTTAATGCTGCATGTGGGGCTCCCATTAAATGCTAATCCAGGGCCTAAATATTTTATTTCCCATCTTCCCATGGTCTGACCTCTAATTCTGACATTTTTCCAGATCCTAACAAATGATTATTTTGTTATACTTTTTCTTCTAAATGATTCAGATATTTTTGTGGAATGAATGAAAGGTTGGCTGGATGGACCAATGCATGATTATGTGGATAGATGGATGGGTGAAGGGGTAGGTAGATGGAAGGTGGATAGATGGTTGAGTGGCTCATGGTGGGGTAGATGGGTGGATGATGGATGTATAGATAGAAGGGTTGATATGGGTGAATGGATTAGTGGATGAGTGGGTAGGTGGGTGAATGAGTGGATAGGTAAATGGATGTAGAGATGGATAGACGGATGGGTGCATTAGTGGATGGGTGAATGGATTTGTGGGTAAGTGGGTAGGTGGATGAATGAGTGGATGGGTAAACGGATGTAAAGATGGATAGATGGATGGGTTGGTTAGTGGATGGGTGAATGGATTGGTGGGTGAGTGGGTAGGTGGGTAAGTGAGTGGATGGGTAAATGGATGTAGAGATGGATACATGGATGAGTGGGTTAGTGGATGGGTGAATGGATTGGTGAATGAGCGGGTAGGTGGGTGAAGGAGTGGATGGGCAAATGGATGTAGAGATGGAGAGATGGATGAGTGGGTCAGTAGATGAGTAAATGGGTGGAAGGAGGGCTGGGTGATGGAGGGGGTAAAGGGGGTAGTAAGGTAGATGGCTGGATATTTGGATGTTTGGATGGTTGGATGGTTGGATGGATGGCTAGTTTCCAGGAAGAGGATACTTCAAAACCATATGGACATCTGATTCCATTTCAATGAGTATAAATATTCAAAATAGAATTATAACTGTTGGTCAAGATTTATCAAATTTTCAACTTACCATAATTCTTTGATTTATTTTACACAGTTCAAACAGGTAATTTTATTTTCATTTTTGTTTTACTGACATTAATTTTGTGAGAATCAATTACTTTGGTTTGAATTTTACAAGCATTCAACAACAATCAATGTGATCATACACATTTTCACCAATTATACCAATGATAAACACTGTACATTTTCTTTTTAGGTGCATTCTTTCTACACAGTTTAAAATGTCCAAGTTAAATTTTGCATATTTAAAGTTTTCAAAAATGATAAGAATACATGTTACTGTGTGAAGTTTTATTGCCTGACAGATTTATTTTGTGTTACTTCTACCAGCAATATCATCATAAAATAAATGAAATATGCCTCTCTTATTTCTTTTATTTCTTCCTTTCTTCCTTTCTTTCTTTCTCTTTCTTTCTTTCTTTCTTTCTTTCTTTCTTTATTTATTTATATGTATTCTTTTCTTTTTTTTTATCTTTATTTCTCACTCTGTCACCCAGGCTAGAGTGCAGTGGCTCAATCTTGGCTCACTGCAAACTCTGTCTCCCGGGCTCAAACGATTCTCCTGCCTCAGCCTCCCAAGTAGCTGGGATTACAGGTGTGCACCACCACGCCTGACTAATTTTTGTAGTTTTGGTAGAGACAGGGTTTCACCATGTTGGACAGGCTGGTCTTGAACTCCTGACCCAAATGATCCATCCGCCTTGGCCTCCGAAAGTGTTGGGATTACAAGCATGAGCCACCGTGCCCAGCATGTCTCTTATTTCAAAAGAAAGTTGTGAGAAATTTATCTCTGATTTCCAGAGTTACTCTTTGGTTCAGGATCTATTTACTTTCCTGTCAGCGTTTGGGGTTTTTTTTCTTACTTGTTTGTTTGTTGTTGTGTCTGAGGGAGTTTTCGAAGACCAAGAAGGGAACAGAGGAGTTGAACAGTGGTGTTGGCACAGCAGGGTCAGGCTGGCTGGGCAAGGGTTCCTCTGGACTGACTCCCCTGGGGCTCATCTGTGCAAAGCCCCAGGGCTGATTGTGAAGGGAGGAGTGAGGTGCTTGTTCCTTAGAGGGACAGACAGCAAATGTGGTCAGCCTAGGGGACAACAAGATCTTTGTCACCACTACTCAGCTCTACCTTTGTAGCTCCAAAGCAGCTGTAGATAGATGGGGAGGGGCTGTGTGTCAATAAAACTTTATTTATAAAATCAGGCAGAGGGCCAGACTTGGCCCACAGGTCATGCTCTGCAGACCCCTGCTCTAGAGGGTCCTCGAGGGTCACCAGAGGAGCTTGTGAAATGAGGCCACATGTCCCAGTCACTTTCTGAAGAGGAAAGAAAGGGTCAACAGAATACATGCATGCATCCACACATGTAGTGGTATGTCTGTCTTCAGGGACCATGAGACAGAAGCGAGGACCGCCAGGAAGGCCAGCACGCTCCTGCAACCTCACTGTCTTCTGCCCCTTGCTTCTTGCAGCCTTCATGATTATTAATGCCACGTGGACAGCCCTCACAGCAGAGACGCCGCCTGGGGCTGCAGCCAGGGATGGCAGAGTGCCTGGGCACTTCAGTTGGAGTGGATAATGGAGCAAGTGAAAAGAATGAAAATTTATCTTCCTCTTATTTTTCAGTCCTGTCCGGGATTAAAAAGCACTCCGGTGTGGAGCCTCTGATTCATGGCTTGGCTATTCTTTGGTGGAGTTCCCTAAATATTTTGTAGCCAGCTTTGACTTGGAAATGCAGCCTTTGAAATATCTTTACTTGACCGAGAGGCCCCCAAGTGACATTAAAATAATGATTATCACATATTTTGCATTTCTTTGAAAAGCGTATTGGAATAATACCACGCGCATCGGTCTCACCAATGAAAGTGATTTAGGAGCAAGGCTCTGATTTGGAATGGATGGCGGTGGGGCCTCCCTCCACCTCCCATAAAAAGCCTGAGAAGGAGGACTTCATCTTTACCACAGGGCTCTTCTGTCTGGAGGGAGCCTTATTTCTCCTTTATGCACTTTCAGGAACTCTGCTGTTTGCTGAATTTATGAAGTAGAGTGAAGAGGCCTCTGTGTGCCTGGAGCCATGTGACCCTTGGAGCTTCCCTCTGCTGCAGGACCAGGGCGCTTGACACTGACATCCTCCATTGCCGAGAGTGTCTCCAGACGGGACGTGAAGGCGGGTGATGGCTGGGGTCTTCCCGCACAATTGCAGTCCTCCATCCGCTCACAGACGCTTGACGCTTTCTTGACCACCTGGATGCAGCAGTGACACTTCCAGGCAGGCGCTGTCGGAGCAAATAAGCAGGTCCAAATCCCCGCCCACAGCCGCTGCCCATGCTGGGGGAGACACTCAGGACACAGACAGGCAGATAATCTGTGCCGAGGGACTGGAGGACAACCTGCGCCGAGGGACTGGAGGACGGGAAGGGCTTGCTGGAGAAGGTGTACAGCAAGACGGGGCGGGACCCCGGGGCAGGAATGCAGTTGTCAGCAGGACAGCCAAAGCATCCCTAGAAGGTGGCACTTGGACCAAACCAGAAGGGAGTGAGGGGTACAGGGAGGCTGGCCACAAAGGCGAGGGAGCAAGCACCAGGGTCCTGAGGCAGGATGGGGGGTGGTGGGTGCCCTGGACTGGTAAGGATGAGGACAGAGAAGTGGCAGGCCCGTGAGCATTGCTGAGACCCCGCAGGTCCTCAGGGAGAAGCAGGGGCCAGGGAAGGGCTTGGGTCTGACAAGCACAAGACCCGGCTCTCTTGGTTCCCTAGAGAAGCCAGAGAGAAGGAGAGAATCCCAAGCAGCCCCCGTTCCACCCACACAGCCACTCCCTCCAGCTGACTGCCCCTGTCAGACTGAACTTCTTCCAGCTTCCTGACTGTTTTCTCCACCAGGGCCCATGGGCTTCCCTCCTTTCACCCAGCGACTAGCTCTTCCACAGGCCACAGGAGTCTCACAAGGGTGAGCTTGCTGGGGGTGGACATCCACAGCCTGCACGCAGCGGGGACAGGAGATCAGCTCTTCCGGGCGCCCAGGCCTCCCTATGTGCACTCTGCCGGCCCGGCTGCTCCTCCAGGATCGAGGAGGGCAAGATCCACTCTCATGGGCTGAGGACCAAGTGGGTCCCCAGGGGGCTCTCAGGGTCACTGAGGCTTGCTCAGATCCTGTCACCATATCCCCAACACTCCAAACGTGTGCCTCGGGCCAGAGACCTGCTTGGACCAGCCCAGCAGGAGAGCAGAGGACATACGGCTGATGGCCTGGTTCTGGTCCAGTGGCGGGCAGCCTGGAGTGCCCGCTGAGGAGGCAGAGGTGCCCCGAGGGTCCCGGGGAGACACTGCCACGCCGAGGGTCCCGGGGAGACACTGCCACGCCGAGGGTCCCGGGGAGACACTGCCACGCCGAGGGTCCCGGGGAGATTGTGCCACGCCGAGAGGGACCCAGACGGGAGGGAGACACTGGGTGTGTTTTCTTCCGCATCGGCCCCGGGCCATTGGGGGTTCAGAGAGGTCAGCTCCTGGGCTGGCTCCTGGGAAGTGCCCAGGAGGGCTGAGGATGGCCCTGATCTGAGTGTCCCCTTGGCTCACCAGGTGGCCCAAGAAGCCCTGTAGATGCTCATCCTTGGAAGCCTAACTCTAGGCTCTGTCCACTCCGAGTCGATGTCTCTGATGACCAGCAGAGTAGCCGGAATGGATTCAGAATGGCTGTTCAGGGGAGCGTGTTGGCGTGCGAGTGCAACCTCGAAGTGGGTGGAAACCTGTTCATCATTGTGTCGCAAGCTCGACTTGTAGTGGCTGGAGCAGGGAGCAGCAGCCAGAGGCCTTGGTCTATCGCAGGCACACAGGAAGGACCATCCCTATTTCTCTGAGATTCCCAAGTCCTTCCAGCTGCACTTCGGCTGGGTCAGAGCCACCCTTCAGATGAGTCCTCAGTGGCAGTTCACCCCCAGGAAACGTGACCTTGAATCATGAGGATGGCGTTGGACCTGTGATCAAGCCCAGGCTGTAATAGAGAAAGCTCAGCAGAGCCTTGGACCCCGTAATGGAGAAGGCAGAGCATAGACAGGATGCCTGGCATGCTCTGTCCCCAGGAACACAGGAAGGGGGACACCTGGCTCCTCATCAGGGACCTCCAGGAAGATGGCATATTGGACCCATTCTGACTGCTCTGCTGGTCAGAGGAGACATCAGCTCAGGGGTGGATCGATTCCGCCTTCCTTACCCACTTCCTGTCCCCAAGGGCTGCCCTCTGCTGTGTATCCCACTGCATGGCAGTGAGCACACCTGGGCAGGGCACACCTGAGCAAGCACACCTGGGCAGGGCCTCCCTGGCCTTCTGGTGGCCCACCTGTTCCATGTACACCCGCTGCACAGGGTCTGGCTGAGCGCTGCTGCCTGTCCCTGGGGTGGGTCTGCTAGCGGTTGTAGACACAGGGGATTCTGCTCTGCAGATCGAACAATCATTCCTTCCCTGCAGTCCTCCTCAAGAACAAGAATTGGGGGCAAGCAGGGACTCCCCCTCTGAAGCCTCAGAACTCAGCTGCTTTCATCAAACCAACTCTTGCTGCAGGCCCAGCATGAGGCCATCTGTCCATGGTGGGTCCTCTGGCTTCCAGGTCTTGGCAGGCGTGCTGTCCAGCCAGAATCCCCGTAAGAAACAGGTCAGTGTGCCTGAAACCCCTCCCATGGTGGAGGGAGATGGAGGGACTTCAGTCCCAGTCTCACATCATCTCACTGCCTACCCTGAGGCATCATGGGCAGCCACCAGCATCTCTGCATGTGGCCTGGGACCCTGTGGCCATCTCCAAAGGGTGGGGGTCACAGTGTCGTGTGCATGCCTGCACCTCAATGCTGAGCACTTTTTGGAACTCTCATAACCCCGGATGGATTGCACGTGTGACCTTCCAGGCAGTGTCCCAAAGCTCTGTGTGTGCTGAGTCCCTTAACCTTACTACAGCCCAGTAAGGGAGGGACCGTGTGACCCCAGCTGCAAAGCAGAGCACTGAGGCACAGGGGAGTGAAGTCCCCAGCCTGACGATGAAGAGGACGAGCAAGGATGTGAGCAGAGGCTGCTGAGGTCTGGTGCGCTTGGCCACAAGCCATGCTGGAAAAGCGCTTGGGCTAGATGAGTGGATGCGAGCGGCCCGCAGGGGGAGGGTGCCCACGGGTTTAGGCTCACCTGGTGAGGAGGCCACTCTGCTCCCTGCGGGTGGGCGGGAGGAGGATTTTAGACGCTCTATCCCTGCCGTGGTAAAACACCCCTGCCTGTCCTGCCTCTCCCCGCCAGGCCCTGCAGTGACTGCTCTCTATGCCTGAGACCTGCAGAGAACGGGTCAATAGTGCTGGGAACAAAGGCCCCTATTGATGGGCAGAATGGATTTCTGTCAATCTCCAACCAAAACAATGGCTTTGCCAGTGGGGTTTCCATGGGCAGGAGCTGTTCTCTACAGAGAGCGTGAAGGGTTTGCAAAGGCCAGACCTGAGGACCTGGAGCCCGAGAGTCACAGGAAAAGCCAGGATTGTGGGGTGTCACCTTCTAAGCCAGTGGCTCTCAGAGAGGGTCCTTGGACCAGCTGTCAGCATGACCCAGGAACCTTCTAGAAATGCACATTCTCCTATCCCCGGCCTGGGGCCCACCCCAACTCCCCATTCCTGAGAGGAGATCAGGGCAAATGAAGAAAGCAGAGGATGCTGAGGCCCCAAAAGTCCACCCCGAGATGCCCCTCGTGGTCTGGAGAGAGTCCGTTTCTAGTCCATTCGGCATATTTGGAGGCTCAGAGAGGGGAGGACGTGTTGGTCTTGTTAAACACGGGACGGTGATCCACACCCCACGTCACAGCCTGGAGGAAGTGAGGCCGCAATCAGTGTGTCCTGGGACCGACGGCTCCCAGCACCCTGGACCTAGCGAGCCTCAAGAACACAGAGGGCCTGCAGCCCTCAGTCTGCACACACGGGCCGGGCGTGCCCCTCACCACCTCCAGGGCACCAGCACGTGCACTGGCGCTGTCTGGGAACTCCGGGTGTGGAATGCGGGTGCCCTGTAGGGTGTTGAATCCCAGGCAGGCTTTCCGGCTGCATTGCTGGGAAGAGGCACCAGGAAGGCACACGTGGCCTCGGCCAGGCTGCCCTGTGAAGCAGGATGAGTGGCCTGGGGCATGGTGTGTGGCCTGTTGACCTGCCCTGTGTGGACAGAGGCAGTGGGCAGCCAGGCCTGCGGGGCCCTGTGTTCCCTGGGCCCCTGTGCCTCTCGCCTATGATTCCGCCAGCCTGCCACGCCCCCTTCCTTCTCACCCACACCTCCACCCCTTCCCTGTTCCAGAGGGAAGTAGGGCTTTGGAAGGAGCTGCTGAGGAGATGAGATGCTGCAGCTACCTGGCCCCCCTCAGCATATTCCCCAGAAAGGAGCATTGGTTGAATGGGAGAAAGGCAAATAAGAGGAACAGGCCCAAATCCATCATGCGGGGTAATGAGTTGGATTTATAGAAAAGGAAACAACATGATTCCACGTAATGGCTGTTGACAGAGATTTGGGCTGTTTGTTTTAGGATATGAAACTGACAAACAGCGAGGGTTGCTGGGCCCCTGTCTCCAATGCGCAGGTGCCTGTCAAAAGGTGTGCGTTTCTGGGCGCCAATCAGGGGCGCGGAGATTTCCAGATAGGGAGAACATGCAGAAGGGCCTAGGAGGGCCCTCTGTGACCGAGACCGGCATCTCCAACGCCTCTAGAGAAGCCCCACGCCACAGATGAGCTAATTCGTGAAGGAAGTGGGGTGGAAAAGCTGCCTCCGTTGTTCCGAGAGAGAACAGGCCACATTTTTGAATGACGAGATGACTGAGGCAGGATAGATGAGATCCCAGGACACTCCAGACAAGGCATTTGAGAACTTCACTGACATCAGATATCATCTATTTGTTTTGTTTTATTTTGTTTTATCTTAGTATTATGATGAAAGAGCGAAATAAAACACGCATACTCGTGATCTCAGATCGCAGTTCGCCACAAGCTACTCCAGCTGTGATCCCGCCCGCCGCCACCCAGCTGTGATCCCGCCGCCCACACAGCCACCCAGCTGTGATCCCGCTGCCCGCCACAGCCATTCAGCGTGATCCCGCCGTCTACACAGCCATTCTCCAGCTGTGATCCCCGCTGTCTGATACACAGCCATCTAGCTGTGGATCCCGGCTGCCCAATACACAGCCATCTAGCTGTGGATCCCTGCCCACACACAGCCATCTAGCTGTGATCCCGGCTGTCCACATTGCAGCCATCTAGCTAGGATCCCGCTCACACAGCCATCTAGCTGTGGATCCCGGCTGTCTACACAGTCATCTAGCTGTGGATCCCGGCTGTCTACACAGCCATCTAGCTGCGCATCCCGGCTGTCTACACTGTGATGCAGGGGCACTTGTCATTTCAGAAGGCTGCTAATGAAAAGTCACAAATTTCCCAGAGACCCCACAAAGGCTAGAAAAATGGGCCGTTTGCATGAGAAATCCTCCGCCAGCGATAATAACTTAGCAGGAGAGATTCCCTACGGTGGGAAGTGATTGTTTGGATGGTAATTTGCTTAGGGAAATTAAAAGGAGGAAGAGCCCCTCAAGCTGGAGTCAGTTTTGAAGGAAAACCAGGAGGACTGCATCTGGTTCTTTAAGGTAGGCATGAGAGTTCTTGGGAGAAACAGGAGGGAGGCAAGAGGGCTGGAAAGAGGGAAGGACGGAGGACGAGAGAGAGCGGCAGGTGGCAAAGACCTTGCAAGCCAAAGGAGCAGAGAACCTGAGAGCCTCAGGTGCAGAGGAACCTCTGCTGGGGTCTGAGCCCTCATCTCTGGGGCCCTTGGGCCATGTGACTTTGAGAAGTCGATGGACACATTTCTGGGGAACAAGCGGAGAACAGGAGAACAGTATGAGCCACCTGAGAACTGGTGGGCAGAGAGACGCCTTCCTGAGGCACAGAACTAGGAGAGTCTGGCTGGGAAGGGCCGGCCAGGGAACTGTCCAAGTCCCCCTCCTCGAGGGTTTCCGCTGCTCTTCCAGGCCGGGCCTGGCACTCGATAGTTGTATACCAAGAGACCCCCAAGGTAAACTGAGGCCTCACTGAGCAGGAAGGACTTTCCTGTCAGGGCCATTCAAACGGGGTCAGCTTTAGAATGTGTGGAAAGGCTCAGGCACAAACGCTGTGTGGGCGCCGTCTGTTAGCAGTGCTGACGGGAGACCCATAACAGAAGAAAACCAAAGGAAAGGATGATTGATGTCATTCTCTGAACCCCAAGAAGATGGGGAGCAGTCTCTGAGTGAGAACAGCGTCCTCCACCTCTCATGGCCCTAACAAACACCTGTGGAAAGGAGCTGCGTTACCTCTTAGAGACACTCTCACCTGAAACGCCTAGGCCAGGCTGCCAGCTCCAAGGTCTCACAATCTCAGGGACACTGGGACGCTCAATGTGTGGCTTGTCCAGGTAGCAGCGGGCTATGATCCTCCTGTCTGTGGGCAAATGGGCCGTTCAAGAGTTTCGGGGAAATTTGCGATTTAGATGGATTAAACACTCACTCTGGAATAATACTTACATCAGAAAATCTCAGGCCAGGCGCAGTGGCTCACTTTGGGAGGCCGAAGCAGGCAGATCACCTGAGGTCGGGGGTTCAAGACATGCCTGGCCAATGTGGAGAAACCCCATCGCTACTAAAAATACAAAATTAGCCGGGCGTGGTGGCACATGCCTGTAATCCCAGCTACTCAGGAGGCTGAGGCAGGAGAATCGCTTGAACCCGGGAGGCGGAGGTTGCAGTGAGCTGAGACCGCGCCATTGCACTCCAGCCTGGGCAACAAGAGCGAAACTCTGTTTCAGAAAAAAAATAATAATAATAATAGAAAAGAAAAAAAGAAAATTTTTACCTACAAAGCACAAGCTGGCATTTTCCACTTCTCAATGCACCCCCAGACGCCCACCTTCCCATCTTCCCTGCTGGGCATCCCTGCCCTCCTCCCTCTCTTGTTCAGGCCCTCCCCTGCCCCGTGCACACATAACCTCTCGAGAGCTCCTAGAATCATGCGTTTGAATTTTTTGGCAGAGGATTCAAGTGCGCGACTCCACACTTTGGCCACAAATGTCTACCCACCAAACGAACTGGTTGGTCGGACACATGGATCTGTTTGACTAGATATGGCCCCAACATCCTCAGAAACCAGAGACCAGAGCCACCTTCTGAACTGTCACAGTGAAAAAGCAGTTTGAGGGAATCCACAGCTCGGGCAGGAAACTGGTGGAGAATGAACCTGAGCGAAGGGTTTCTTCCCGGAGGGTGGGAAGGTGGCCAGGGTCCGCTGAGGCTGGAAGCGCCCTCCCCATTTCCCAGCGCGCCCAGTTCCAGGGTGATTTATGGTTGTGTTATTCATAAATCTGTTCGAAGATGTAAACAGGGAGATTGTGCCTCCGTAAGATATTAATAACTTAATGAGTCTGTGCTATTTGTTTATGTAATGGATAATAGGGTCTCTGCAGGGGCCAGATATAATATTACAATCTGGTAATTCAATGACTGCTATTCAACACATACACAAATAGTATAAGTTTGGATCCCTAATGGCATCATTACCCAGCACAGGTCTCCTCAGTGGCTGTCAGGAAACGCTTCCTCTGACAACTTCCCTGGTGAAGCGGCAACTCCCAGGGCCAGGCCAGGCCACAGGGAGCAGAGCTGGACTTGGGCCTCCCTGCCCATCCTCCCAGGACCTCTCTCAGCCAGGACTCTTGGGCGCCCACCAGCCCTCAGTGCCACCCCAACCCTGCTGTGCTCAGCCGCCATGGGCCCTGCCGGGATCCCCACCCCACCACTCTCATCTGATCATTTCTCCCCTGCCGCCAGGCACAGCCGGACCAGCACCTGGCCCACCCCCTCTTTCTCCAAACCCCACTCATCCTCAGGCCTTCCTGCCTGCTCCCTGGGTCCCACCCTTTGGCTCCACCTCCAACTGTCCCCTAGCATTCGGGCATTGGAGTGAGGAGCTCCAGTACCTGCCACTGTGACCTGGCTTGGAGGGAGGGTCATTGAACAGGTGGTTGAGTTAAGATGAGTCATTAGGGAGGGTCCGGATCAAATAGGGAGGTGTCCTATAAGAAGAGGTGATTTTGACCCAGATAAGAAGGGAGCGGGAGGGGACGTGAAGACTCAGGGAGAAGGCAGCCACCTACACACCAGGGGAGAGGCCTGGGGCATGTTCTCCCTCAGAAGGAGCCAGCCCCGCCCACACCTTGATCTAGAACTCTGGCCTCCAGATCCACGAGGCAGTCCCTTGCCGCTGTTTAAGCTCCCTGTGCGTGCATGGTACACGGCCCTTGGCCCCCTGGTCCCCAGTGGCTCACTCTAGGCTCCCTGAGCCCCTCACCGGGGGGGTTAACAGGAGGCTGCACTCAGAGAACTCATTCTCTGTGCAGCCCCAACCATGGAGACCAGGCTGGTGTTGGAACCGGGTACAGGGCCTCCCTTGGCACTGAGACCCTGGGCCTCGATGCACCCAGCCTGGCGCTGTAGGACTCAGGGCTCTCCTTGGGGTCTGGCCATTGCATAAACCAAACCGGGCGGGGTGGGTGGGGAACCAGGTGGTTGTGGTCCTGGCCCCTCCCAGGAGGAGAGACAGATGGGCTGGAGGCTCTGATGTGAGGGGTGGGAGATGGTAAGGATCCCATCAGAGCGCTCTGCAGGCTATCATGAGAATTAAGCAGCTTCAAGCCCAAGAAGTTCTGTGCCTGTGTGCGGGGTGAGTGGGGTAGAGGGTGCCTGTCCTGCAGGGGAACAGGCAGGTTAAGTTAAAAGACTCAGCCTTTTCCCTTTCCCGAGGGCAGAGGGGGTGGTCAGCAGTCTGTCCCCAGCCTTCTGCCCACCCTCCAGCTCTCACCACACCCCTTTCTGCCCTTTCTGCCACTGAGGGGCCACAGCTCAGCTGTGCTCTGGACCCCGTCCCCACTAGCCTCAAGGGCTTCTCTCTGTATCCAGAAAGAAGGATGACGGCTTCCTTCAATTACATTCATCTGAAGTTAAGAAAAGAAAAATAAAGGAAAAAAAAATACCCAGTCACCATTACTCAGAATGACAAGGCTGCTTTTGATCAAGCTCTGAAAACGCGAGATCCTTTATTGAGAGATTCTTTCACTGCTCAGCTGCAGCGTACAGCCTGGGAGGGGCCTTGTCACTGGGGGCTGGTGACAGCCTCCTTGAGGTGGCGTCCGCCTCCCTGGTGCGGTGTGCCCTCCTGCCAGGGCACAGAGGGTTTCTCATCTTGGCACTTCTGACATTTGGGGCTGGACCATCTGCCATTTTGGGCGTCCTGATGCTCAGATCATCCCTGCCTCCACCTACCGGATGCCAGTCACCCAGCAGCACAGCTGCCCCAAGTCCTAACACCAAAAATGTCCCCAAACCCTGGCAGGTGTCGTTTGGAGCAACATCACCCCGCTAGGGCATCCTTCCCATCCCGGGCCCCGCCCTGTCTTCCAGCCTCATATCTCTCCATGACTCCCTCCTCTGGGCTGGGTCTGACCCCTGCACATACACCCCTCTTTTCTTCTCCAGGCTAAGTTTCCCCATCTGTAAAAAGAGGGTGACGCTGGCCATCTTACAGGACTAAGGTGGAGGTGGACTGAGGGTCTGACTGCCCCATCTGGACTGTAAGGAGAGGGTGCCTTGTAGGACTCTGCCCTTCTCATTACGAGACTTTGCACCGTGGTCCTACTGGGTGCCGGATACACGGAGAGGATGGAACGCCTCCGTCCTCAGGAATCTGAAGGCCCTGAAGCAGCATCGTTTACATGATGATGAGTGTCGTGATTGTCTCCTGATGGGCTGGGAAGGACCCAATGGCAGGAAAAGGAAGACTGGCCACTGGGGAGAACTCTGGCTACAGCAGGACGGCCTGGGCTGAGCCGAGGTTGGCTGCTGTGTCTCTGGGGATCTCCTGTTCTTCGGTGAGGCTAGGCAGTCATGGGATGGGACCAGGGCTTCTGTGAGTCCCCCGTGCCCACGGCTTCTCCAGCGCCGCCGTCTGAGGACCGTCCTCCTGAGCCGACCTCCTTCTGCCTCTTTCCAGGGCTCCTCCTGGCTGCCCGCCTGCCTGGTAACGTCGGGGTTCATTTTCTTTGAAGATGGCTGTTGAGTTGTCTCTTTCCTGTTTATTTGTGAGCTGCAGTGTGAAACAGCTACTAATTCAGATTTTTACTGTGGATAAACAAATACAGAAAATTAACAGATGTGTTTTGCAGATGCACTCAGCAAAAATAACATCCGTCGTGGTGGCAGGCATGGAGGACGGAGCCATGAGGGGGCCCTGAGCGCCCGAACCCAACATCCACAGTGGGAAACGGGCTCACCTGAGACGCCAGAGAGGGTGGCAGAGTGTGACGTGGCCAGGTTAGCCTCCTGGACCAGGAGGCAGAGCTGGAGAGGGACACAGGGCAGGAACACGTGGAGCCCAGAAGGGCAGGGAGCCAGAGCGCTGGGTTGGACCAGGTGGCCATGAGTTCATCTGGAATCCAGCGTGGCAGAGACCCCAGGCTAGAGGCAGGGGAAGACTCTGCAGAGGAAGTTGGACCGGAACATGTGGATTTCAAAGTACATCGGGAGGCCAACGGCCTGCAGAGGTTTGGACCTCAGGAATGGAATGGGGACCAGACCTCTAAAGGCAGGACAGAGGCCTCGGGGATGCCCCAGCCATGACAAGCCAGGACGGAGTCCTTGGAGATACCCTAGCCACAACAGGTCTGTATCAGCATCCCAATTCAAGATGCAGAGAAACCTCCGAGCTTCTCGTGCCTCAGGAAAGGGGGTGAGCAGGGCAGGTCCCTGGAAAGGACTGTGGAGATCGAGGCAGGTGCATCCCACAGCCCTGGTGCCTTTATCAACTCCTCCTCGTATGCTGGAGCTGGTGTGAGGGTGTGAGTCTATTTCTGATTCTTGAAGTTTAAAGGACTCTGCCCAGAGCCTCTTCCCTGGGAGGCTCTGAGCAGCAGGGACCTTATTCTGCTCTCTTCCCCCAGCTCTGGCCAGCACCGGGTAGGAGAGGGGCCCTGTGCTGGGCTCTTCTGACAGCCAGCCACAGGATGTTGGAGGGGCCAGGGCCCAGGCTTGAACAGAGTCCAAACCCACATGCTACAGGCAACCCCACAGATCCACAGGGTTCTCACAGCAAGGGCAGAGCCAGGCCATGCTGCAGACACAAGCCCGGCTATATTCATAAGTTAGGGTTCTTCTGCTCATTTATTTGGTTGTTTGCATATGGACTTTTCATTTCGCTTGTATTTATTTATTTATTTATTTATTTTTGAGACTGAGTCTCGCTCTGTCATCTGGGCTGGAGTGTAGTGGTGCAATCTTGACTTACTACAACTTCCACTGCCCAGGTTCAAGCAACTCTCCTGCCTTAGCCTCTTGAGTAGCTGGGATTACAGGCACCCGCCACCACACCTGATTAATTTTTGTATTTTTAGTAGAGACAGGGTTTCACCAAGTTGGCCAGGCTGGTTTCAACCTCCTGACCTCAGGTGATCCACCCATCTTGGCCTCCCAAAGCCCTGGGATTACGGGCATGAGCCACTGCTGTATTCTTACTCTATTTATAAACATTTGCCGTAGTCTCCTAATTGTAACAAGTAAGCATGTGGGACTTTTATCTTTCTCTCTTGCTGAAATTTTTTTTAAAAAGGCTTTTACCATTAGTTTCCCTTCTCTGGGTCATGGTTTCCATAAACATCAGGTCTCTGTCTTTCCCCCAAAATATCTGAACCCCTTTACTCCCCCACACAATGTATAACACACACACACAACTATGTACATGCACACTCACAAACATACACATACATGTACTCACACAGATTCCCTTACGTGTGTGCATTTGCACAGGCATAAACACACATACAACACACACTGGCACCCATGCACGCAGACATACTGTCACTTGCCCGTGCACGCAGGCATACGGTCACACACCCGTGCACACTCACACGCACACACTGGTTTATCCCCTGGAGCCTAGAAGCACTGAAGAAACCATCAATGAGTGAATGGAGGGCCCTCTTCCTCTTCCTCTTCCCTTCCTCTTCCTCTTCCTCCGAATGCAGGTCTGGGCTTGGGGAGGAAACATTCTCCACGAATTGTATTTCTCTCATGTGAAAGGAGACATAGCCTCCTGGGGATTCTTTAATTTGCCTTTTCTTTCAGAAGGGACTGTCATGCAGAGGGAGCTTTCTTCTAATCTAATTTTACCCCCAAATAAAATAAGACTCAAAGCATATGAGAATTAGGGAGAAAATGGCTTGGTTCAAGCCTGATATCCAGTGCCTGTGGAAAGGGAGGGGCGGAGGGGACAGCAGGGATGGGGGATCACGCGCCTCAAGGCCTCTGTGCTGGCGGCCCTGACTCTTCCTGCCCATGCAGCCAGGAATGGGAGAGTGGCCAGGAGCGGGCAGCCACGTCCCTGTTCGGGGAGGCGTCCCTTGCTGGGCAGCTCCTCAAAGCCTGCCCCGGCTCCGATGCAGAGTCCATTTATCACAAACACAGGAGTGAATTCCGGCTGCGTCAGTCATCGCCCCTGGCTCTCCTTCTGGGTCTTGGGCTGCTGTGCCAAGACCTTGCCTGGGACAGTCAGAACCCTGGGCAGGTGATGCCTGCACCTTCTTTGGGCAAAGCTGAGATCAGCTCTACCTAACCCGTTTAAAAGCAGTCGGGTTGCTCTCCGTTCTGTGGGCATCACAGGGCTGGAGCCACGAGGGTCCGCACCAGCCGTGGGTGGACAGACTCCATGGTGGTGACAGACCCCGCGTCGCGTGGCTGGGATGCGAGGGGTGTGCACAATTGTGACTGTGGGAGCGCACAGCCCCCGGGATCCTCCTATTTTCCTTAACATCATCCCCGAACACGGTAGCATTAGAAATTTTCTCAAGGCCGGGCCGCCAGGAGCCAAAAAACCTGTAATCCCAGCATCTCTTTGGAGGCCGAGACGGGTATGGATCACGAGGTCAGGAGATCGAGACCATCCTGAGCACACGGTGAAACCCTCATTCTACTAAAAATACAAAAACTGGTAGCCAGGCTGCAGGTGGCGTGGTGTCTGCAGTCCCAGCTACCGAGGCTGGGAGGGGCAGGAGAATGGCGTGAACTCCGGGAGGCGAGCTGCAGTGAGCCGCGCATCCGCCACTGCACTCCAGCCTGGGCGCATAGACTCCCCTGTCTCAAAAAAAAAAAAAAAAAAAAAAGAAATTCTTCAAAACACCATGCTGGTAGCTGCCAAGGATGGCAGAGTACAGGTGGGATTCTGATGCAAAAGCAGTCGGCTGGAGCCTGGGGTTCTGGTGGGCATCACAGGGGATGGCTTCGCCAGGGTCCGCACCAGCCGGGTGGACAGACTCATGGTGGTGACAGACCCCGTGTCGTGTGGCTGGGATGTGAGGGGTGTGTGCTGCACAATTGTGATTGTGGGGAGCGTGCATAGCTCTGGATCCTCCTATTTTCCTTAACATCATCCTCTGAACATTTGCAGTTAGAAATTCTTCAAAAGGCCGGGCGCGGTGGCTCAAACCCTGTAATCCCAGCACTTTTGGGGAGGCCGAGATCGGGCGGATCACAGGTCAGGAGATCAAGACCATCCTGGTTAACACGGGTGAAACTCCCCTGGCTTCAAAAATGCAAAAACTAGCCGGGCGCAGGGCGGTGTCTGTAGTCCCAGCCACTGGGAGGCTGAGGCAGGAGAATGGCGTGAACCCGGGAGGCGGAGCTTGCAGTTAGCTGCGATCCGCCACTGCACTCCAACCTGAAGCGTGAAGCGAGACTCTGTCTCAAAAAAAAAAAAAAAAAAGAAATTCTTCAAAAACACCATGCTGGTAGCTGCTTAAGGATGTATAGAGTACAGGTGATTCTGATTAGTGCCTCTTCATTAATCTGATGAAAATTCACTGTTTTCTTCCATGGACGTACGAGGTGGCAAAAGTGAGGGGAAGGTAGATAGAAGAGAAGCCCACCCTCTCTTCCGGAACATCAATCCCAGAGGGAGGAGACGGAGAAGCAAGTGGACAAATAAGTGCACAAGGTCCTCCTTTGTCTGTGACCTGTTACGAAAAGATAACACAGAATAATGAGGCAGAGATAAACCAGAGGACTTTAGGCCAACAGCCATTATCTCCTGCTAAGTATTGATGAGTTAATACTTTGTAAAACGTCTCTGAGTGCATCTCAGATTATGTCCTCAAGATAAATTCCTAGATGCGATATTACTGGCATAGAAGTACGAGTATTTTATGGGTTGTTTCTTTGTTTGTTTGTTTGTTTTGAGATGGAGTCTTGCTCTGTCACCCAGGTTGGAGTGCAGTGGTGCGATCTCAGCTCACTGCAACCTCCACCTCCTGGGTTCAAGCAATTCTCGTGCCTCAGGCTCCCGAATAGCTGGGATTACAAGCGCCCGCCACCACACCCAGCTAATTTTTTGTATTTTTAGCAGAGACGGCGTTTCACCATGTTGACCAGGCTGGTCTTGAACTCCTGACCTCAGGTGATCCATCCACCTCGGCCTCCCAAGGTGCTGGAATTACAGGCATGAACTACCATGCCCGGCCATGTGGTCCTTAACAGACATGGTTCAGGCGACTCTCACACCTGTCCATCCTCTGGTGATCACTTCCGGGAAGACACCAGCTCGTCTGAGCACCTACTTTCCTGTTTGACACTGTCCTGTGGACTCCCTGCACTTTGTTTTACACATGGACCCAAACCTCCACCGCGGTCTCTGTAACAGGGCTCCACCCTCTGGGGACCCTCCTGTGCTCCTCCCGCAGGGTCAGGCAAGCTGGAAACCGCGGTCAGATGTTTCTAAGCCCACATTATCATTATTCAAATCCATCCGTTGGTGGCACATAAGGCAGCAGGCACCAACTCTCCCACCAGCTTGATTCTTAATAAAACAAAACCCACCTGGTCGAGTGTGGCAGGTGAGCCACTGTGTCCCTCACCTGTGCCGCCAGCGAGCATAGCTAATCAGTAAGAGCACCCCAGTCCACCGTCCTGAACAACGTTGGAAATGAGGAATCATGCGAGAAACCTCATCTAGTAATGGGATGAAAGCAAGAAACCACATTTCTGGAAATAACCAGCCTGTAATGCCCAGCATGGGAAGATCACAGCTATGGTGGAAACCACATAATGGCACGCCAGTGGGGACACCAGCACAAACACTGGGGGAAATTGTTTCAGTGGACAGACCAACAACCAGAATTCAGATCCAAGAACCCCAGGCCAGGCCATGGAAGAAGACAGGAGAAATGCCTGGGAGGCCCCTGTCCATGACAGCAGAGTGTCGGCAATGCAGCCTGCCCATTAACTGTCACGGGGACAAGGTGGCCCGGTCATGCCTGCATGGCTGCATTCTGCACGCACTGGGGTGAGGGAGCATGCATGCCACACACTGCACAGCCAGGATCACTGGGACAGCAGGAAGCATCACAGAGAGAAGAAGACCTCAAGTCACAGAAAAGAACAGAGTCAAGAAGCGGGTCCCACCTAGAAGATAAAGTTTTGTAGCATGAATGTGTATTGTTTATAGATAACAATCAACATGGCGAGACTAAAGACAAACAAAGAGATAGCAAGAGGATTCCATTGCCAGGATGGGGGCTTCTGCCTTTGGCGGGGATGAAGAACAGAGGTGACACTCAGGATCTCGTAGAGATGGCGCCAAGTGCTGATCTCAGACTGTGTGTGGAGAGGGTTGGGTGTACTCACAGCTTCCCTGACTCCGACAGCCTATATGAGTCTACACATAGACTCTTTTTATCTATGAAATGTTTATTAAAAGCAATAACAAATAAAATAAGGGGAAAAAGCTCTATCTGGGAAGAGCTGCATCATTCTCAGAAGGAGGGCATGGAAAATTGTTCCTTGGCACGAGAGAAAGAAGAGGCGGAGGCGATGAACAGAAGGACATAGCCGGGCCGCGGTGGCTCATACCTGTAATCAACACGAGGAGGGAAGCTAAGCCGAACAGATCCCTAAAGGTCAGGAGTTGAGAGACCAACCAATGCTCTCATCAATCCTAAACAAAATCTTCGTCTGGTCTGTCAAAACAAATTGATCGGCGGGCTCGAGTTGGTCGTCAGATGTCTCAATGCTCGATGTCGACAAAATATGAATCTTTTTTTGCGCAAAGAAAAAGAAAAGAAAGAAAGAAAAAGAAAGAAAGAAAGAAAGAAAGAAAGAAAGAAAGAAAGAAAGAAAGAAAGAAAGAAAGAGGAAAAGAGGAACACGAAAGATAAAGTTGGGGTGTGGGAGAGAGGAGATGGGGGAAGAGAGAATGTTGGAGGCCGAGTCACAAGGTGGGTGGAAGGCACCTGAGTGCTGGAAACAGCTGAGGGAGCTTTAGCAGCAGGGCTGTCCCATGGCGTCAGCTACCTGCGATGCGAGGATGTGAAGTCTTCCTTTCCTCAAAGCCTCTGTCAAGCTCACCATCCTCCTTAGCTCCTGTGTGGGTGCTTCTGTGGACAGTATAGGGGGCCGACTCCCCACCTAGGTCCACCTGTGCTGGAGAGAGTTGGCTTACACTGCCCGCAAAGCCGTGCTGACACCAGAAATTACCTGGACAAGAGGCTGCAGGACACAGGAGTTCCTACAGGCATGAGACCAGGGTTTACGAAACACACACATTTCTCAATTAAAGTCTGGGTGATAGAATAAGATGCCCACATTGGACAGTAAATGAAGGAGACTGTAAAAGTGCACGCCTCTGTGGCGCCCCCTAAGGGTCCGGCAGTCCACATCTTGATTTTTGGTAGGAAAACCGTTTTCAGCAGCGGAGGCCCCGGCGGACGAACAGTCAGTTGTCAGCCTTGGCCGCCTCCTCTGAGGTCGCATCATCGCAGAGGCGAAGCGGGTGGAGGGTCCGTCTTTTGCTTCTCCTCCTAGGCTGGACGGAGCCCCGGGTCCCAGTTCTACTTGTGAACATACCGAGCTGGTGCTGAAATCACACGTAATCCCTCTGAAATCTGAGGAGCAGAAGTGAACATTCTGCTCCTCGAAGCAATAATTTGATTTTGAAGACTTCCCTATTCCCCTTCTCCCCACCCCGGCCCCCAGCCCATCACCAGCCGCCTCCTGGGTGCCTGCAGGTTGAGACCCTCCACACCTGACCCCTCTCCCCTCCACCCTCGGGCTGTAGCTGACCTGGTCTTCTAGAAATCCAGGCTCCTCGGACAGCCCAGGCGATTCCCACGTGACAGCTGGGATCACCCTGCACACGGATGAGCTGTGTGGTCCCAGGGAAGTTACTTGGCCAACCCCTCTGACCAAAATGTTCCCGTGGAGACTGGGGGCTGCGATGGGGGTCTTCCCACCACAGGAAGCCCTGCGTGCAGGTTCTCCATGGCCCGGCCCATCCTAGGCTCACAATTCCTAGTTGCTGAGAGACTTGCATGAATAAAAGAAAAAACAGCAAAATGACATCTTTTTTTTTTTTTTTGAGAGGGAGTTTTGCTCTTTTTGCCCAGGCTGGAGTGCAATGGCCCGATCTTGGCTCACTGTGTGATTCCGCCTCCCGGGTTCAAGCGATTCTCCTGCCCCAGCCTCCCGAGTAGCTGGGATTACAGACATGTGCCACCATGCCCAGCTAATGTTTTGTGTTTTTAGTAAAGACTGGGTTTCACCATGTTGGCCAGGCTGGTGTCAAACTCCTGACCTCAAGCGATCCACCCGCCTCAGCCTCCCAAAGTGCTGGGATTACAGGAGTGAGTCACCGCACCTGGCCGCAAAATGACTTCTTATGCAAAGCTGAGACGCTGTCACTTACGGGTTTTGATTATTCATAGAACTAGAAAGCTCCATCTCATACATTCTTGTGGAGAGCATCCCTCCCAACTCCTCCTCTCCTCTCCATGCCAGGGTCTGGCAACAAGAGCTTGGGGGTCCCTGCTGGCTTCTTGCTGCCATGGCCCCAGCAACAGAATGGCCCTCTGCAGGGAGAGGCAGCTATTCAGGGCTGTGGGTGTGCAGATAGGTCTCCCTCTATCTGCATCTGCCTGAAGGTGTGCTGAGGGTCTGGCTCTGCAGGTGAGTTGTTGCACCATGGACTGGGCCAAGAGGAGACCCCGCAGGTGCAGCCAGGCACAGAGGCCCCAACCCCAGGCTTCCGCCTCTCCGTCCCCCACCCCTGCCTGCTCACTTCAGCCATGAGCCTTGTCTGTGGGCCCAAGCCCCCTGCTGTGGGATGATGGCTCCACACCTGACCTGCAGCTGCCTCCTGGCTTTGAGAGCCTCCTGGTGTCTGCACAGACTTGTCCTGCTCATGGAGGCCTTCGGGACAGGACTATGTGCTCCAGAAGTTGGAAGGGCAGCAGAGGACAAGCCAGGAGACGTCCTGGGCCCCAGGTGCTTCACATTCTGGGAAACTCCATGATAATATGCAAGACCATTGTTACTAGATTCGCATGTTTGGATTGTGTCAATGCCGTATCAATACTGAGACCTCGGGAGAAAGATGGCAGGGAAGGAGAGCCAGGAGTCTGAGTCCTGAGTCCTCATCCTGAGCCCTGAGCCCTAATCCTGTGCCCTGTGCCCTGAGCCCTCATCCTGAGCCCTGAGCCCTAATCCTGTGCCCTGTGCCATGAGCCCTCATCCTGAGCCCTGAGCCCTAATCCTGTGCCCTGTGCCATGAGCCCTAATCCTGAGCCTTGGGCCCTGAGCCCTAACCCTGAGCCATGAGCCCTGAACCCTAACCCTGAGTGCTGAGCCCTGAGCCCTAACCCTAACCCTGAGCCCTAACCCTGAGCCCTGAACTGTGCACCATGAGTCCGAAACTCCAGTTTTTTTGTGCCTGGCTCACATAGACTTAGCCGGCAAGGCCCTGGAAGGGAAATTAACTAGTTTTTACTTGTATATAACTCTTAATAGTTACATTTTCTCTCTGTTCTTAATTATCGTAACAACCCCATGGTCAGATGCAATGATCACCCTGTCTTACAGGTATGTAGGGGAGGATGGACTCAGCGTGGCCCCAGGACCTGCTCTGGGCTCTGGCCTAAAAGGGGTGAGGTTCAGGCTCCCATCCTTTCTCTGTCCTACTGCTGTGCCTTGAGCCAAGCCCAGCAGGACAGCCGCAGCAGGGGCTCCCGGGGATGGTGCCGTGTCCTGTTTTCGAGTGAGTCTCCAACGGGCAGGGTGACTGTGAGCTCCCAAGATGGCTCCAGGCCGGGCTGAGGATGAGGGGAGGGGCATCCCCACTCGTGCCCACTGTACGTGGAGCCTGGGGTGGGGCTCGGCTTAGAGCGATGAGTCCTGAGTGAATGGGTGAGCAAACAGGCTCATCACACATTACAAAACTTAACTGACTGTGTCTTTACCCAACCCAACCCATAGCACCTTTTTGAGATGAGTTTATTCTTGTTTCAGGCTGGAGTGCAATGGTATGTCTTTGGCTCACGTAACTTCCGGCCTCCTGGTTCATGTTAGACCACTTTCCGTATCAGCCTCCCAACGGTATAAGTAGCTGGGATTACAGGCCCTGCTACCATGTCTCAAGCAAGACTAATTTTAGCTTTTAGTATATGATTTCGCCATGTTATTCAGTTAGTCTCTAAACTCTGACTTCAGGTGTTTGTCCGTCATGGCTCCCATGCAGGTGCAGCAGTTGGGATTAAAGGTAAAGGGGCATGATCACTGCACCCAGCCTACATCTCGATGGATGAGGAACGTTAGATTTTGTTTCTGCACCTAGAGAAACACCTCTATAATATTAATGAAGCAGCTATGGGACGCTTGAGGGAGGAAAAGCAAAATAGAAGGAAGGGAAGGGAAGGGGAATAAGGGAAGGGAAGGGAAGTGAAGGGAAGGAAGGGAAGGGGGGAAGCAATGGAAGGGAAGGAAGGGCTACAATGGGAAGGGAAGGAAGGAGGGGAGGAGGAGGGAGGAGGAGGGAGGTAGGGGAGGGAAGGGAATATGAGGCAGGGAGGAGGAGGGAGGAAGGAAGGAAGCTGAATGGGGCCGGGAAGGAAGGGGAAGGAAGCTGAAGGCCATAGCTAAGAGGAGGGTGCTATGAAAGGAGGAAAGGAGGGAAGGAGGGAAATGAAGGCATGGGGTCTCATCCCCAATCAAGGGCCCTTGTCCCAGTCATCAAGGGAGGATGTCCTGGCTCCCTTCAGCACACCTGCCTCCTTTTCCCTCCCCAGAATTTGAGGCCCTTGTGATGGATCCGAACTTAGCAGCAGCCTCCAGGAAGGGAGCAGAAAAAGTAATGTTTGGTAGCACAGTGCACTTTTATTTAAACTTTTTCCATGTAAATAACCAATACTCATAAAAAGGAAAATTGCATTTGCTTTGAGTGGGCAGAAGATACATTTAAGTCAAAATGAGGAATATTCTCCAAGCGTGGCTTCAGCTCATGAATAACAACACTATATTCCTTTTTTTTTCCAGGCTTTCGGCTCGACAGAGCTATTTGTCCTTGCATACCAATGCAACAAATTATATTATTTAATGAAAAATGCGCCAGCCCCAGCTTCTGAGGCAAAGTCTGCCTGTGTCAGCGACATTATCATTAATGCATCAGAACCCACGGATCAACCCAGCCTCTGTCGATGGCCGTGCCGAGAGGGACAGCTCATGGAGCCCAGCGCCCAGCAGATGCCTCCCAGATGCTCGTGTGCTCACCGATGCAGACCTGGGGCTGCTTAAGGGAAACTCCTTGTGGCAGAAGCTGCCCCAGGGCCCCAGGTGACCAGCCTGGCATTGTTCTGGTAGCAGCAGAAGTGAGGCTTTGATCAGAGCTTCTCTGGGATTCCCAGGCGCCCTTCGTTTCGGAGGTCTACAGAGTGGGGCTCTCCCACTTCTTCCCGCAGTTGTTGGCTCACTCACGCATGCAACCCCACGTCCTCGGCCAGCTCACGCCTGCAGCACTCACATGTGCTTACCGATCTTCCCGCTGGAGGACACACCTGGGAGGGCAGGGCCGGGTCTTGTTCAGCTGCAAAACGCAAAGACGCGGGCCCACTCCATGCAGGACACTGAGTGCCTGCCGTGCACCCTGAACTGGCCTGGAGGAGGCACTCGGGGCACAGCCAGGCCAGGAGCCACTGGTCTGACTGCCCACCTGCCCAGGGAGTCAGTCCTGCCGCAGCTGGGAGGTCAGACAGCAGCACCTCGTCTGGAGGAGCTGATGGATTAGCATCTCCAGGCAATTCCAGCCCTGTGGTCAGTGCCGTGAGAGGCCACATTCGGGCCACGTTTCCTGAGCACCTGCTCTGTGCTGGGGTGGGGTAAGAGGTAGGAGGGAGGAGGCACAAGACACAGGCAGATGGTGGCCACCCATGGAGGCTCTGCTACCCCCTGCAGCCCCAAGCCATCCTTCCTGGAACCCTCCAGACCTGGCTGAAATGCAACCGCCTCTTCCAGGGAGCCCTCCAGGACTCCCACTGGCAGTGACGTTTTCTCTACCGTCTGCTGCTCCGCAAGCGGAAACCTCCTCTGCGAGGGGCAAGTCTATGGCACATTTTAACTCCTAGTTACTTGGCAGAGTTTTACTCCCGTGAAATAGATGTGAAAACTGAGACCCGGCAAATTCAAGCCCTCCTTGAGGACGACCACTTGCACACAGCAGAACAGGGGCAGGACTGCACATCTTCTGTCTCTGGGCAAGCTGGTGTGAGAGGTCGGTTCACAAAACTTCTCTTTTCACACCTGCATGGCTCAGGGCTGAGGAGGGGTGCCCAAGATTCGGGACTTCCAGTTTTATAGCCAGGGAAGTCCTTGGAAAACCCGGATGCATTGATTTTCTCTCTTTCCTCGTTCAGAATGACTTGAGGTATGAAGAATCCAGGAGGATGGAAGTTAAATAAAAATACACACAAATAAACAAGCAAGCTACCATCAAAAGGCATGCTCACTGCTGCTGGAGCGAGGTCCACAGGCATGCCTAGCTCTGCAGCCCCGCTGGTCCCCCAGGGCTGAGCACGAAGAAGGCTCCTCACTCACACCAGCCCAGCGGTGCCAGTGAGGAGGGGCTGGTCAGGAGGAGTCCTCACCTGCAGGCACCAGCTCCCAATGGTGTGAGTCACACTTGCCCAGCTTCCCCTCTGCCTAGGAAGGCACCCCACTGTAGCCCTGGCAAAAAAACTAGTGTGAGGGTTCAAGAGTGGCATTGTATGTAGCCCTTCATGGAAACCAAAGTGTGGGGAGAATGTTTCTTCCCAACCTCCCCTGACTTTGTGCTACCTTTTTCTTTTCTGGTTTTTTGTTTGTTTGTTTGTTTGTTTGTTTTTGAGATGGTGTCTTGCTCTGTCACCCAGGCTGGAGTGCAGTGGAGCGATCTCGGCTCACTGCAAGTTCCGCCTCCCGGGTTCACGCCATTCTTCTGCCTCGGCGTCCCGAGTAGCTGGGACTACAGGCGCCCACCATCACGCCCGGCTATGTTTTTATTTTTTTTTAGTAGAGACGGGCTTTCACCATGTTAGCCAGGATGGTCTCGATCTTCTGACCTTGTGATCTGCCTGCCTCGGCCTCCCAAAGTCCTGGGATTACAGGCATGAGCCACCGCACCCAGCCTTCGTACGGGACATTGGCCAACAATAGTTTTAGAAGATGCAAGTGCTGCCTGTCTTCCGACTTTGATGCCTCGTGGAACACTGCAGCCTGGATAGCTCCTGTTTGAAAATAGGCAGATCTGGAGTCCTTCACTCCTTCCTGCCAAGTGTGCCCAGATCAGAGCGTGCTGACTGGCGGCCAGCGGTAGGCTCTGGCTGCAGAAGTGACAGGTAGGGAGGTGAGGCCCGCCGAGAGGCTCTGCTTCTCCCAGACCCCCCGCCCCTTCCAGGGATGGAGACCTTCTGTGCCTCTGACAGCCCAATTCTGACTCCTAAAAATTTACACCGTTCGTCATAAATTTCCACAACTAATGCTTTTCCCTTCAATAAGCGTTGAAATTTATGGGTGATCATGGAAATCTCTCATCACATGTGAGTCAGAGCCACGAAAACGGTGAAGCAGGAATTCTAATTTTTAATGAAAGAGCTGACCCAGGCTGAGTCATTAAAGATCAGACGCTGCCGTGTCTGTCTGTCTCGGGGTGCACCCGTTCCTTCTTACCCTGGTGAGGAGTGGTCTCGATTCTGTGATTCTGCCGGCAACTGTGAGCTCTGTGCTTCTCTGTGGAACCCACTGCTGAGCCAGCTAAGGCACCAGGAGGCGCAGAACCAGGGGCCCTGGGTCACTGTCTCGGCATCCCATGCTGTCCTACCCTATGGAGGGGCTGCAGGAGACCTTGACACACCTAGGCCTGTCCCTGGAGCACAGTAGGTCTTCAACCCCCTTAGCTGAGCAACGTGCCTGCACTGCAAGCCCAGAGCACTGCCCACAACACCGAGGACAACGAGAGCCATTCTATGCTCCCAGTCATTCCTTCCTCAGCTCAGCCCTCTCTACCCTGTTCCCGCCAGCCATCGAGACAGTGAGGTCTTCATGGCCAGAGATCTCTGCCAAGCCCCCCACAGCAGAGCTTCCATACCAGACACACAGTGGGTGCAACACACACATCGGGAAAAGACGTGAGGGCGGGACTTTCTCAGGCCTGGCTGGAACCCGGGTGCCACACTCACTGTTCCAAGAATCCACTTAACCTCTCTATACCTGTATTTCCTCACCGGGAGATTGAGGTCACGAGGCCAACACAGGGTCGTTTCTGGGATTTAATGGAACAATATGGATCAAGGCCCAGCCCACCATCAGTGCTGTCATGAGTGGCTTTCCCCTGCGTGTTCTGTACTCCTGAACATCTGCTAGCCCTGCTTTCCGATGTGAGCAGGGAATTTCTCTACCTGAATAATCCAACCGCTGGACCACGGCACACTGACGCTGAGAAAGTCAGCATGTTCTGTAACCTCAGTACCACTGAACAGGAACTTAGACAGATACAGGGTACTCAGGAAGTGCTGCATGACCATGTAAAGAAATGGATGTGGACAAATCCACAGATTCCGTGAATAATATGGAGCTGAATTAAGTATACAGCAAAGCCCTCATTTTACGGGGTATTGAAAGCAAATATCTACAGAGATTGGATCACTCACCCAATATGGCCGAAAGAGACTGGCAGAGCCAGTGCTGGGCTGACCAGGGGAAGTCCCACAGGACTCCCAACATCCGAGACAGCCGAAATTATAAAGGAAATGCACTTTCAAAAATAATCAAATCAGGGACATTTCAGTGAAGATTCAGCTCAGGCGGCAGGCTTCTTTTCTAACCCCAAACTCCATGGTCAGCAAGTAAACACCGCGTTTATTGGCATCCTCCATTCCCAGCTCTTCTACAGACACCATACAGCCAAGACAACTGTGTTTTGCCCTACAGCCTGCCTACAACCTGCCTTCCCATGATGTTCTCTCTGCAGCCTGATGACAGCCTTCCTTCCCATGATGTTCTGCTTTACAGCCTGACAGCAACCTCCCTTCCCATGATGTGCTGCCCAATAGCCAACAAGCCTATCTTCCCATGATGTTCTGCTCTACAATCTGACAACAGCCCTTTCTCATGATGCTCTGCTCTACAGTCTGACAACAGTCTTCCTTCCCATGACGTTCTGCCCTACAGACTAACAAGAGCCTTCCTTCCAATGATGCTCTGCCCAACAGCTAACAACAGCCTTCTTTCTCATGATGCTCTGCCCAACAGCTGACAACAGCCTCCCTTCCCATGATGCTCTGCTCAACAGCCAACAACAGTCTGCTTCCCGTGATGCTCTTCCCTAGAACCAGTAACAGCCTACCTTCCCATGATGCTCTGCACTAGAACAAACAAGATTTTGCCCTCCCATGATACTCTTCTTTAGAACCAACAACAGTCTGCCCTCCCATGATGCTCTTCCTTAGAACCAACAGCAATCTCCCCTCCCATGATGAAGGAAGCATCCCATGATGCTCCGCTCTACAATCTGACAACAGCCCCCTTTGCTTTGCTTTATAGCCTGACAACAGTCTTCTTCCCATGATAATCTGCCCCACAGCCTGACAAGAGCCTCCCTTCCCATGATGCCCTGCCCAACAGCTGACAACAGTCTGCCTTCCCATGATGCTCTTCCCCAGAACCAACAACAGTCTGCCCTCCCATGATGCTCTGCCCCACAGCCAACAACAGCCTTCCTTCCCATGATGCTCTGCCCTACAACCGACAGAAGCCTTCCTTCCCATGATGCTCTGCCCTACAGCCGACAGCTACACCTCCCTTGGCACCAGGATTTACCCCCAGTCTGACAGCAGCCTTCCTTCCCAGCATGCCTTGCCCTGGCCTGGGCAGCGTTGTCCGAACCCACATGAGGGTGGTGTCAGTGCTGCCCACGTCCCAGCTGTGAGGTCAACCAGCCACAGAAGCAGCAGCTGTGGGGACAAGCTTCTGTGCGCAGCTCTGCCATTCACCAGCTGTGTCCTTCAGAAAGCCCTGGAGCTCTCTGGGCCTCAGGTGGCCTTTCGGAGTGTAGACAAGGCCAACAGCTCTGACCTCAGATGGCCATGGCAGGCAGGGTCCGTCAGTGACTAAGGATACTTGCAGCAGAGACATGGCGGGAGCACAAACCATCTTGGGACCCTGGGAAAGAAGAGAGGGTGGGCGGATTCCACAGTCTTATGGGGTCACAATGCACAGGGCTTGCTGGGTGACTGGGTGCAGAGGGTGACAGAGGAAACAGTGAAGGAGTCCTGGGTCCTGAAGTGGCAACTGTGGGGGTCGCTGTGTTCCATCCTGTGCTGCAGACCCAGGGCCGGGCCACAGAGCTCGGGAGAGGGGCGGGAAGAGGGTGCGGGGAGGAAGACGGGCCAGGTGCTCTGCCCACACACTGAGTCTGAGGAGCCGTCCAGGAGCAGAGGGCTGGAAGGTGCTGGGACCTGGGGGGCTCGTGGCTCAGGAGGGGGCTGAGCATCCTCAGCAGAGGGAAGCCCCGGGATGGGCAGGCCGAGGAGGAGGCAGGCCTGGAAAGAGCCCTCTGCCCTACTTTGACCATGTGGCCGGGGAAGGACCCCAGCGTTGCAGCTGCCCCCACCAGCGCTGCAGAAACTGCTTCGGAGGCCTTCTCATGGCAGAGAGGGAGGGCAGGGAGGAGCATGGGAAGAGCAGAGAGCAGGCTTGGCTTCAGAGGCCGGGCCCAGGCTCTGCTCTGTGGGTTGCTAACTCCGCCCCCAAGAAAGCCATCCTGGCCCTCCAGCCCTGGGGACAGAGACACTCACACGGGTGGCTGTGCTGCCATCACATCTGGGTGTCTTCACACATGAACATGACCGTGGAACTCTCTCCCCCCAGGCTTTCTTTCATTTCAAAAGCTCCTCTCGCTTGAGTGCTGGTCCTGGGCTGGGTGCCGGTGCCAAGCCACGCGTGTGTTTTCTTAATGCACGCACCCAAGCTCTGAGGAAAGTCTCATTGTTCCTGTCCCACATCACAGATGAGTAGACTGGGCTGGGGAGCTCAGGTGGGAAGTGGAGAAGCCAGGGTTCAGGCTCAGGTACCCTCACTCTCCCAGTGGGCCACTCTGCCTCTTCCCGGGGCCTACTCGCCCGTGGGTGTTTAGGGGGTGCCTGTGATGTGCGGTGCCTGGAACCTGGAGCTGGGGAAGCAGAGAGGAAGTCAGATCCTTCTCAGACAGGAAAGAGACAGGACTCCGCAGCGTGGAGAGGATTTTCTGGAGGACGAGGGAGCACTCCTTTCTTCCTGGGGCTGGAGGCAGGTGGGCACCCGGAAGCCTGAAATTCAAGACTGAGAAGATGCTCCCCAGTGGGGGAACTTGCCTGGGTCAGCGGCTTTCCAGGAGCAGAAGTCAGTGAGTGCAAAGGAGGAAGCAAGAAATGCTGGGTGCTCTCGGGGAATCACATTCACTGCCTTCCCTGTGACCTCCAAAGCAAGACCCTCCCTCTGGGTGGATGGCGCTGCCCTGAGACTCACAGGAGGGGAGAGGGCTGGGTGAGGTGATTCTTCCTAGCAGGTGGCCTGGGGAGGGTGGCAAGGCTGACCAGCGCCCCTGCCTGCTGCTGCCTGTGACGATTTGCTCAACATTGTGTGATGAAATTTCATTATCCACCACACTTATTTTTGTCTTCTCTATCTATTCTGGGAAGCGGATTCTTAGATCACCAATTAGAAATGTCACTTGAGCTTTTGAGAAAGGGGGGGTAATTTGCAAAGTCTATAATTGAGAATAGTAATCAAATTCGTTGACAACTTCAATGATACTAAAATGGTAATTAATTGTACATTTTTGACGGAATATATAATATTTATCTATTTTTGAACTTTTTACTGATTAGCAACAAGCTCTGGTATATTGGTTCTTTTTAAATCTGATTTCTATAGTTAGCATCATCTTTTTGTTTTCTTTTATTTTTTTCCACTGAAAGTTTCCTATGAAAGAGAGAATCCACTTAAGAATAAACTTCAGGGCTGGGCACAGTGGCTCACGAGTGTAATCCCAGCACCTTGAGAGGCTGAGGCGTGTGGATCACCTGAGGTCAAGAGTTCGAGACCAGCCTGGCCAACATGGTGAAACCCCATCTCTACTAAATGCAAAGAAAATCATCTGAGCATGGTGGCACACGCCTGTAATCCCAGCTACTTGGGAGGCTGAGGCAGGAGAATCACTTGAACCCGAGAGACAGAGGTTGCAGTGAGCCGAGATCGTGCCACTGCACTCCAGCCTGGGCAACAAGAGTGAAATTCCATCTCAAAAAAGCAAAAACAGAAACAAAAGAATAAACTTCCGGTTCAACTCATCCCTTAGTGCCTGCTTAGCGGGAACAGTGAAAACAGGGTCTCCTGGGCCTCGGCTGGGCAGGATGCAGGTGTGGGAGGAGAGAGAGAAGGGCCAAAGGCCCTGTGCAGTGAGACACACCAGGCACAGCCCTGCAGGAAGCTGAGTAAGGTACGGGGCACTCATGGGAGCATTGACCATCCAGGCTTGGTGGTGAGCACCTGGTGTTAGCACCAGAAGGCCTGGACCCTGGACCTGTGCTCAACCAGAAGGCCTGGACCCTGGACCTGTGTTCAACCTGCTCGGGCTGCTCCATGCATGTAATTTACTTAACGCAGGCCACTTCCAGAATGACAAAACCACATCTGAGATGGACTATGAGTTGGCTCGGGCGGTGATGACAAAATACCACAGCCTGGGAGGCTTTGGCAACAGGAATTTGTTCTCTCCCAGTCCTGGAAGCTGGAAGCCCAAGATGAAGGTGTCACAGGACTCCTCCCCAGGCCCCGTGCCTGGGCTTTGCAGACGGCGTGTCCTCCCTGTGTCCTCACATGGGCGTCCCTCTGTGGGTGTCCCTTCTCTCATCTCCTCTTTTTTTTTTTTTTTTTTTTTTTTTTTTTGAGACGGAGTCTCGCTCTGTCGCCCAGGCTGGAGTGCAGTGGCCGGATCTCAGATCACTGCAAGCTCCACCTCCTGGGTTTACGCCATTCTCCTGCCTCAGCCTCCCGAGTAGCTGGGACTACAGGCGCCCGCCACCTCGCCCGGCTAAGTTTTTGTATTTTTTAGTAGAGACGGGGTTTCACCGTGTCAGCCAGGATGGTCTCGATCTCCTGACCTCGTGATCCACCCGTCTCGGCCTCCCAAAGTGCTGGGATTACAGGCTTAAGCCACCGCGCCCGGCCTCATCTCCTCTTCTTATGAGGCCCCCAGTCCTGTGGGATTAGGGCCCACCCCAAAGATTCCACTTTAACTGAATTGTCTCTGGAAAGGCCCTGTCTCCACATGAGGTCACAGGCTGAGGTCCTGAGGGTTGGGACTTACATGTGAAATTTGGGAGAGGAAGGTCGGCTGGAACAGATGACAGGCAGATGAGCAAACTCTTCCCCCAGGATGGCGGTGGGTGTCCACGGGAGGCTGCTGAGAGACTGTTCTTGATGAAGGCCAGGTCCCCTTGGGGCATCCCAAAGGGACTGAGGCCATGGAAGACACATGCCAGGGTGCAGCTCTGGGCATGGCTGCTGGGTCTTCCTTAGCTTCCTTTATCACAGGAACAATGCTGCGAAGGATAGGAGGAAAGAGGAGGATGCCACCAGTCACCCTTGCTTGTCGGGATGCCGACAATAGCCAGGACCGAGTGGAGGAAGTGGTGGCATCGAAAGCCGAGGGTGTTCTGGGATTTGCCACTGAGGTCACACGGGAGCGGTCCTGCGGGCCTCTGCCTGTCACCCCTCCTCACAGATGGGAGCTGGGGGTGCTGCTAGTGAGCGGTAGATGCAGCAGTTAAGTCCAGCCCCCTACGGTTAATGATTCTGCTTGGGGAAATGGATGAGATTGGGCCCACAGCACATGATTCTGATGTGGCTTCGGTGACTACAAATGAGGTGCCAATAGGGTCAGCAGTGAGCCTGCCTCCCAGTCTCCTTTATCCAGGTGCCTGGCTTCCAGCACCCACCCGAGCACCATGGGGACTGAGGCACCAGGAGCTGCAGTCTCTGCCCCCTCCCAGGGCACCGTCTATGCTAAATCTTGTCTTCAGCATTGTAAGTTGAGAATGTGCTCTCAATCTGCATTTTAATTATATCTTCAGATCTCGTCTTTTGCTTCCCAACAAGTCAATGGCACAAATTTTCTCTTTCTACCACGCAGTCCTCAATCTGTTGTCTTCATCAGCCCATAGATTACCCACAGCAGTTGAACTCTTCCTGCAAAGACATTGACAGAGGAATTGAAACAGAACAGTGAACAAAGTTTAAGAAATTTGGAATAACAGACTTTCTGCTGGAAAAAATAAAATCTATTTGCACTTATCGAGATACGCCGTTGCCTCAAGTAATGAGAACAACCTGTTCACTGCACCAGGAGCTGCCTTCTGGGGGCTTGGAGGATCCTCTCCATTCTGAGGGAAGATTCCAACAGTTACCCAAACCCCAGGACACTGAGACTCAGTTCAGACCTCACCCTCTCCTGGGGCTGATGAGCCCCAGAGGAAACATGGGAGATGGCGTGTGTAGCCCCCAGACTGCACCTGAGTCCTGCGGTGAGGGCCTGTGCATTGGGACGGGGCAGAGCGGGGACTGAGGAGAGATGGGCTTCCTGGGAGCCCAAGAAGCACAGAGTCCAGAGCAGGCTGGCTTTCCAGGCGCTGATGTCAGTGAATGCAAAGGAGGAAGCAAGAAGGGCTGGGTGTTCTCGAGGAACCACATTTGCTGCTCTCCCTGTGACTTCCAAAGCAGGACCCTCCCACAGGGTGGGTGGTGCTGCCATGAGACTCATGGGTGGGGAAGAGGGCTGGGTGGGGCAACTCTTCCTAGCCGGTGGCCGGAGGAGGGTAGCGAGGCCAAAGCATCAAGCGCAATGAGGACAGAAGCTTAGGTGCCTCCTCCCTGTGTTTGCAAAGCACACAGCTGAGACCAGACTAGGCACCCTGAGATTGCAGGGCCACAGCTCCGGCAGTCCCCAGAGACGGGCTGTGTAGCGCAGTTCTCAGCATTTAAAACACAACATGCTGTGGCTGGCTCTGTGGAGGATGAGACACCCCATGAGTTCTCCCGGAAACAGCTAGATAAGATGTGAGAGAACAGGGACTCTGAGAGCAGATGGGGCAAGGTCCAGGGACATTTGGATCCTTCCTGGTAATGTGGCCCATCCTCATAAGCCAGAGGGAGGTGGCGAGCTGTGCCTGCCAGCAGCCAGCACACGTTCCTTCCCCTGCAGCCTCAAGAGCATCTCGCTGGCCTCTGATGAGCTCCCTGGTGCCTCCCACCCCTAGGACCTGCACCCCTTTATCATGTGAAATCGGGGCACCAGCAATATTTGTCACTACTGACCAAACGCAAGATGGGCCAGGCAGAAGGGGTGATGGATCCAGGCCAGGAAGTCAGGGCCTCATCCTGTAGCCAACAGGAGCCACTGCTAAGCCCCTGCCTCCCCGTGTCTCCCACACAGAAAATGAGGGAGCCGGTCCCTTGGCTCTGAGCAGGGTGGGCCATCCAACAGCCATTCCTGCACCGCCACGTCCCTAATCACCGCAGTCAGACCTCACGCCCCCGCCACCACGCAACACGTCCCAAATCCAATTGATAAGATGTAAAACATCGCCTCCCCCACCTTCTGTGCACAGCGGGTCAAAAGTAGGTGACGTTCATTGCATTACTTGGCATAAACATGATTTTAATAATTACCATGGGCCAGAACCCGCGCCTGCTCTTGAATAATGAGCACTGAATTCTATTATAGTTCAGGATTAAATATCTTCCAGCTCAGTTCCTGCAGCAGGCTGGCGAGGCGATGTCCGTGGCCCAGAGCATGCCTCCATGGTGTATACGGCCCAAGATGAAAAATCCCTGCTGCTATTCTGAGCCCCTAATAACATATCATTTTGCAGCCATATACAGCCGCATCTGAATTGTATTCTGTATTTTGTAATCAAGAGGACTTGCTGGAATTTGTTATAATTTTAGGTGGTTTTCTTGTTCACTGAAGATAATAATTATTCTCTACCTGAGGACACATATTAGTCTTATGACAACATCTTCACATTGGAAATGGTTTATTTATAGTTCTTATCTGCAGTATCAATATCAGGCAGCTTTAATATCTGCACATCTTGGTGAGCTGCGCCCAGCATCCCAGCCCCAGAGCAAGACAGGAGCTTGGAGACCACTCCCAGAGCCCGTCTCCCAGAACCTCTTCCTCTTGCGAAAGAGGACTGTGAGGCCCTGGGAGGTTAATTGGCTCGCCCAAGGTTACCTGAATAATTTAAGGCCCTTTGGTAACACACATTAACTCTGCATTTCAAACACCTCCCCCTGCAAGTGTATTTCACTGGTCAGTTTGCTTCACTAACCCATATGTGAGGGAGACAGAGGAAGAGAAGTGCAGGTGGTAAGTCACAGGTGACCAGACACTTGTGTTAGGAAAATCCAGAGTTCCCCACGCCCCACGGAAGCAGCCAACAGAGAATCGCCTCCGTGGTATGGGTTTAGAAAGCTGAGTTTAGAGATTTCTCCTGAGAAATTGTGTGGAAGGATAGTTATTTGAGATGTTCATGAAGTGAGAAATGCATGGACACACACACACACACACACACACGAGAGAAGCGGAAACCCCCTCCCATCCGACGTTGCCCCATGATGTTGATGCTACAGTCATAAAACCTTATTTTGCAGATTACAAAACAATTTCAATAGAATATCCCATTTGATCCCTCCAAAACAAAACCATATGTGGTAGAGAGACAGGTATCATGATTACCATTTTTCAAGAAAACAAAAGAGAGATGGAGATCCTGGGAGTTGAGAACTCACTCCCCACACTGGCTGGGGCCTGTGGGATGTGGGCACATCTCCTGGTCTTGGCTCCATTGTTCTTTCCTTGGTGCCTCGCCCTCTACCCCAGGAGGGTTTGCAGGGTCATCCCTGTCCAGGTGCCTAAAATCCCACCATCCGGAAGCAACCTGTATCTTGTCATTTATTCGGATGTTATCAATTCTATATATGTCTTTTTTTTTTTTTTTTTTTTGAGATGGAGTCTCACTCTGTCACCCAAGGTGAAGTGCAGTGGCGCAATCTCAGCTCACTGCAAGCTCCACCTCCCAGATTCAAGCGATTCTCCTGCCTCAGCCTCTCAAGAAGCTGGTATTACAGATGGGCCCCACCACGCCTGACTAATTGTTTGTATTTTCAGCAGAGACGGAGTTTCACCATGTTGACCAGGCTGCTCTCGAACCGCTAAGTGATTTGCCCATCTCCGCCTCCCAAAGTGCTGGGATTACAGGCGTGAGCCACCGCGCCCAGTCTGTCTGCACATAAGTCTTATACTTTACTGATTAAATGTACCCTTAGGTATTTTAGAAAGTTAATTCGTTATGATGAATAGATTTTCTGTCCATCTCCACTTGAAATTGGATAGTTCTGAAAGAATTGTTATTATTCTGTTGTGAATTGACCTGCTGCCCCAGCGACGTCACCACAGTCACGGGTGGTGTTTGTGGTACCTTCAGCCTTTTGGTTTTCTGGAGATACAACCGTATCCTGAAACAGTGAGTGAGTCTTTTCAATGCTAATTATATATCTATTAACATTCCAACCAGATTCCTCATGGATATTTTGGCAGACTGGACAAAGCATCTTCAATTGCACATAGAAGATAGAATGTCCAGGAATTGCTATTTGTTTAATTAAGTATAAATAGCTCCTTCCATCAAGACAATATGACGTTTCCACACATAGACCAAAACAGATCAATGGAGCATCACAAAATACCCAAATTTGTCTCTGCCATGGCCACTTTTATGTGTCAACTTGGCTGGGCCAGAGTAGCCAGTTACTCAGCCCAGCACACACCTGCGTGTCGCTGTGGAGGTATTTTGTAGATGTGACTCACACCTGCTACCGATGGGCTTTAGGTAAAGGAGAAGACCCTCAATCATGTGGGTGGAACTCAGTCAATCAGCCGAAGGCCTTCAAAGGAAAAACTGAGATTTTCTGGAGAAGAAATTCTGCCTCCAAACAGCCGTGCTGACTCTCCCTGAGTCTCCAGCCCGCCAGCCTGTCCTATGTATTTTAGACTTACTAAACCCTGTGATCGTATGAGCCAATGCCTTAAAATAAACCTCTCTTTCCACACCTCAAATTTTCTGCATTGGTTCTCTAATCGGATTAGATTTCAAAGCCCTAATGACTCCATTCCAGGGGTGAAGCGTCTGTAACACGATGTGGCGATGGAGACAGACAATCCCACAACCGCATGCTCCTCACCAAACGCCCAGAAGAGCCAAGGTTCTGGGTGGCCACTTATTTGGTGCCTCAGAACATTTTTGTCAAACTAAAGAGCATAAGGAGATTGGTTCTCCTAGTTGTGCTCAGCAAAGTAGGAAAAAAAAAGAGATGAGCTCAGGGATTAGAATTCCCAGCACAAGCACCCCGTAAGTGACCTAAAACTGTCTGGGTCTACCCCGAAGGAAGCCTTTCTCTCCTGTTGCTGCAGAGCTGAGATTTCTGAAAACCGAATCTAGAGTCTCATCCTACAAGTGGCTGAATTGCAACCAAAAGTGAATCCCACCTTTTTAGGGAGGGTGTTGGTTGGTGGACAGAACTGAATGCCCTCAGGACCCCCCACCCTCTTTGTTTCCAGGCCTGTAACTAGTCCCAGAAGAAGCTGAGAGGTCAGGGACTCATGCATGGGTGTGACTCCTGTGAGAAGGTGCACTACATTTTTTTCTTTTTTTCTTTTTTTTTTGAGACAGAGTCTTGCTCTGTAGCCCAGGCTGGAGTGCAGTGGCAAAATCTCTGCCTCCCGGGTTCAAGTGATTCTCGTGCCTCAGCTTCCCAAGTAGCTGGGACTACAGGTGCATGTCACCACACTCAGGTAGTTGTTTGTATTTTTAGTAGAGATGGGGTTTCACCATGTTGGCCAGGCTGGTCTCTAAATCCTGACCTCAGGTGATCCTCCCGCCTCAGCCTCCCAAAGTGCTGGGATTACAGGAATGAGCCACTGTGTCCGGCTGCACTACAATTTTAAAAACCCACATTTTTCCAATTTTTAGGGACAGAAATCTCAGGACTATATGTGGAAATGGACTGTGAATATGTTGGATAATGGTGGAAGGAAAATAAATTCAGGCTGAATTTGTTGATACAGGCTCTGTAAGCAGAAATTCTCAATTCAGTGCTATAGCTCAGAGGTGGAGGGGAGGGGGTGGAGGGAAGGGGATGGAGGGGAGGGGGTGAAGGGAAGGGTCTCTGACCATGTGTCAGGCTGGTTGCCTGAAGCCTGAACCACAGCATGTGAGCCGGAAATGCTGGGCTGGAATTCGTTTACTGTAGAAGAAGGGATTCGAAAGTCTGGAGACGCTGGAGCATGAGAGTGGATATGTCAGTAAGATCCGCTCTCACCCTGGGAGGGCTCAGAGGCCATGCCTTTGCCTGTGGCCATGATAAATGAACGCATGCGGGATCCCAGCTTTGCCGAAGTGCCCTGTCATTGTTCTCTTCTGTAGGTCAGATATTATGGTGGGAAACGCTGCCAGGGAACTGAGATCCAAAAATGCAGTGGGGGTCATTGACCCCTGGTGTGGCAGGGCCAGGGGCCAACATTTCATAGCCAGGGAACAAGGGGGCCTGGTTGTAGTGATGGACGGCAGAGTCACTGCACCAATTAGAATAGTCTGACCTACAGAGACCCATTGTGTTGGCTGGTGGACTACGGTGTCCATAAAACAGAAGTAGATGGGCAGGCCAGGCATGGCTCACACCTGTAATCCCAGCACTTTGGGAGGCTGAGGTGGGCAGATCACCTGAGGTCAGGAGTTCAAGACCAGCCTGGCCAACATGACGAAACCCCATCTCTACTAAAAATACAATAATTAGCTGGGCGTGTGGCGGGCCCCTGTAATTCTAATTACTTGGGAGGCTGAGGCAGGAGAATCGCTTGAACCCAGGAGCAGAGGTGGCAGTGAGCCGAGATTGCACAATTGCACTTCAGTCTGGGCAACAAGAGTGAAATTACATCTTTAAATAAATAAATAAAAACATACATAAGAATTAGATGGACAGTCTACTAAGTTTTTACTTGACCTGTATAAGTGGAAACGTTCCATCAAGTGAACAAAAATGTAACTTGAATCACTCAGCCACAGCCCCGCCATCAATTTCCAGTCTTGAGTCAGTTTACAAACACAAAATCCCTTGAATAAAGGGGAGGCCTGTTCCACTTTAGGAAGGACCCAGCTACGCTGCCAAAAATTTAGTCAATTTTTCTCCCATCCTTCCCTAGAGGATCTGTGGCCTTTTATTGGGGTAGATGTACATTGGAGAAAAGAAACTAATCAGAGCTTTGCGGGACTGCTGGACACTAGCTCCGAACTGACATTAATTCCGGGGACCTCAGAGGTCACTGTCACCCTCCAGTCTGAGTCGGGGCTTAGGGAAGTCAGGTGGTCAATGGAGTTTTTGCTTATGTTCATCTCACGGTGGGTCCAGTGGGTCCCTGAACCCATCCTGTGGTTATTTTCCTAGTTGCAGGTGCATCGTTGGAATAGACGCCCTCAACATCTGCAGGGTCTCCATGCGGGTTCCCTGACCTGCATTGGGAGGAATGCTACTGTGGGAAAGGCCACAATGGAAGCCACAATAACAGCCTCTACCCAGGACAATAGTAAACCAAAAGCAATACTGCAACCTTGGAAGCACTGCAGACATTGGTGCCACCATCAAGGACTTGCAGGATGCAGGGGTGAGTCCCACTGCGTCTTCATTGCATTTTATTTGGCCTGTGCAAAGGACAGCTGGATCCTGAAGAATAACACTGAATTCTCAAGTCACTTAACCGAGTGGGGACTCCACCTGTGGCTGTGTCCTAGATGTGGTTTTACTGCTTGAGCTAATGGACACACCCTCCGGTCCCTGGTATGCACACCCAACTTTGTGGCTTGGTGGGTCAGATAACACCAGGTCATGATGAGCAGCTCTGGTCACGTGGTAACTGGGGGGGCCCTGGTGAAGGGTTCCATTTGTGCTAAGGCCCAGCAGTAAGCCAAGAGCTGTTTCTCAAAAGGACAGCAGTGACAGGGGATGGTGGGGCTTTGCTCCCATATCCTAAAAGATCCTGCACTGTGATTTACCTCTGGGGCCTGCCAAAGGCTCCACACACAATCCCTGTCCGCCACTGACACCTCCAGCAACACTGGATCTGCTGGGTCTTTTTTTTTTTTTTTTTTTTTTTTGAGACGGAGTCTTGCTCTGTCCCCCAGGCTGTAGTGCAGTGGCGTTTCTCGGCTCACTGCAAGCTCTGCCTCCCGGGTTCACGCCATTCTCCTGCCTCAGCCTCCTGAGTAGCTGGGACTACAGGCGCCCGCCACCAAGCCCGGTTAATTTTTTTGTATTTTTAGTACGGGGTTTCACCGTGTTCGCCAGGATGGTCTCGATCTCCTGACCTTGTGATCCACCCACCTCGGCCTCCCAAAGTGCTGGGATTACAGGCGTGAGCCACCGCGCCCGGCCTCTGCTGGGTCTTATGACCCAAGTGGGCCCAATGTGGCAGAGGGCCTGATGTGTAAATGTCTTACCAGTAAGTCACGAGGAATTGCTACTCCTTGCTCACTAGGTCTAATCAGCACAAAGTCATCCATGGAATGAACTAGCGTGAGCTCTTGTAAAAGTGAAAGGTGATTGACATGCTAAGAACTCAATTCTGACATGAGCTGGAGAGTTGATGGACTACTGGGGTAGGACGGTGAAGGTGCCTGGCTGGCCTTGCCAGCTGAAAGCGAACTGCCTTATAATGGGGATGGAGAAGAAGACATTTGCCAGATCAATGTCTGCATACCAGGGCTCATGAACAAAGAGCCCATGGTGCCGGGGATGGAGGCTGTGCGTTGGCTCGGAAACATAGACTCCCACTCATCAAGCCCCAGTGGCTACGGCCAACACAGACTGTCCAACCTGCCAGCAGCAGAGACCAGCACGGGGCCCCCGTGTGGCACCATTCCCTGGGGTGATCAGCCAGCTACCTGGGGGCAGGTTGATTACGTTGGACGGCTTCCGCCCTGGACGGGGCAGCATTTTGTCCTTGCTGGAGCAGGCACTCTGGGCGTGAGTTTGTCTTCCCTGCATTGAATCCTGCTGCAAAAACAACCATCCCTGGGCTCACAGCTGCCTCGTCCACCATCGTGGTGTCCACACGGCATTGCCGCTCGCCAAGGAACTCACGTGACACAAATGAAGTGCGGCAATTGGCTCATGCTCATGGAATTCCCTGGTTGTATCCTGCTTTCTGTAACCCTGAAGCAGCAGAGACCAGTGCAGGGCCCAATGTGGTACCATTCCTGGGGTGATCAGCCAGCTGCACCACCACCTCGGTGCCGGCATCAGCTGCTTTTGACCACTGAGAAAACCAAGACCCGGAGGGGCTTGGACACACCCTGTTTCTTGTAGGTGGGAAGAGGCAGTGCCAGGAAGGGAACCAGGGGCTGGCATCCCCCAGCCTCAATGCTCCTTCTCAAGTGGAGAGAAGCACCTTGCAGAGCTGGCAGAGTATTGCCACCACCTGCTTGCCAGGTCGCCTTTCCCAAGGGCCAGGAGCATGTCCTGGCTCCATCCCAGAACCAGACCTGAGCCATCCTAAGAAAGCCCTGCCCCGAGCGACACCTGCTGTGGGAAGGGCCCTGCAGCAGCAAGGAGGATGTGAGGCAGATTTGGGGTGGGGGAGGACTGCGGGAGGCCAGGTTGGGGAGGGGTGTCACCTTCCCCAGGGACCCAGGGAGCGCAGTGCCCAAGACACACACAGGCACCGCCTCTGAAAACAAGTGATAGTATGGAATGAGACCACCACTTCTCCTCCTGTCCTTCCCAATTTCTCCCCCACCTCCCCTTTTCCCTAGTTTATAAGACAGGAGAAAATGGAGAAAACAAAACGTTAGAAAGAAACAGAAGATTAAATAGCTAGAGGACCTTGGCACCACCACCCGGCCCTGGTGGTTAAAATAATAATAATATTAACCCCTGACCAAAACTACTTGTGTTATCTGTGAGTTCCAGACATTGTATGAAAAAAACTGTAAAACTTTTTGTTCTGTTAGCTGATGCGTGTAGCCCCCAGTCACATTCCCCACGCTTGCTCGATCTGTCACAACCCTTTCACGTGGACCCCTTAAAGTTGTAAGCCCTTAAAAGGGCCAATAATTTCTTTTTCAGGGAGTTTGGCTTTTAAGATGAAAGTCTGCCGACGCTCCTGGCCGAATAAGCTTCTTACTTCTTTAATCCGGTGTCTGAGGAGTTTTGTCTGCTGCTCGTCCTGCTACAATAGAATGACGGAATGGCCTTTTGAAGACTAGGTCACAGCAACAGCTTGGTGGACACCCATCTTGCACAGAGCTCACCAACTCCCCATTGCAGCCCCAGGCACTCCCGAAGCCTCTGCTCTTGCTTCCTGAGCCCTGGTCACTTGGGATAAACCTGGAAGGTTCTTCAAGGGCAGTTACAAGATGGAGAAGAAAGCCCAACCCAGAGGAGAGAAGGTGGAGCATCCCCTCCCCACCGAGGCCACCCCGCAGCCCCCCACAGAGGAGTACAGTGAGAAGGTCACTTTGAAGAGAGTCTGGAAGGAAGCCCTCAGGCTGCACAGGTTTTTGTTTGTTTGTTTATTTGTTTTTTGAGACAGAGTCTCGCTTTGTCACGCAGGCTGGAGTGCAGTAGTGTGATCCCAGCTCATTGCAACCTCTACCTCCCTGGTTTAAGTGATTCTCCTGCCTCAGCCTCCAGAGTAGCAGGGATTACAGGCACCCACCACCATGCCCAGCTAATTTTTGTATTTTTAGTAGAGATGGGGTTTCACCACGTTGGCTAGGCTGGTCTCAAACTCCTGACCTCAGGTGATCTGCCCCCTCAGCCTCCCAAAGTGCTGGGATTACAGGCATGAGCCACTGTGCCCAACCTAGGCTTTTGACATCTGGAAACAATCAGAAGAGCTTTGAGATGTGTTCAGGGCCTCCGCGGGACAGGGAAGGATGCAGGCAGAGCTCAGCATCAGCTCATTGACTCTCAGCCTTGAGAACAAATGGACCTGCTCTGCCGCCTCCACCAAGGCTGGCTTCTCCGCTCCTGGAATAAACTCGCTGGTCCATGATGGATTATCCATCTAAATATACTACAGGATTTGATTTCTTATTTAAATTTTATTGAAGATTTTTGAATCCGAATTTAGAAATGAAATTAACATGTAATTTTTTCTTCCTTTACTATCATGATCAATCTTTGGCGTTAAGCTTTTCATCTTTTTGTGTGATCTAGAATAGTTTAAATATCACAGGAATTAAAGAATAACCAGAATACAGTTCGGAAATCATTAACTCAAGGAGTCATTTTTATTAGATAATTTTTAAAATCGTCCCAAGCTCCACTGTGACCAGAGTCTTCCAGGTAAAAATGACAGAACTTAGGGAACAAAATCAAGGTCAGAAGTGGCTGCATCAAGAAGGGCTGGGAGAGAGGGCTGAGTAGACGCTAGGATGGGGAATTTTCACTTCTCATTTTATAGACATATCTATGTCATTTTATTAAAATTATTACAGATGTGAGACAAGACTACAAAGGAGACTAATAAACACCCTCTTGCCCACCACCAAGGTTTAGTAAATCAAAAAATGATTTACTTAAAAAATTCTCATAACAACTTTTTGTTGCGCCATGGAGAACACATCTGAAAGGCCCGCCTGAGTGTTCACACACAGAGCACGTCAGATCACGAGGCAGGACCTGATCACCCGCCAAGGCGCTCTGCCTTGCCCAAAGAGAGGCTCCAATCTTCCCTGTCATGGCAGGGATGCCTCTTGAGCCTCTCAGCTTCCAGAGTCTCTTTTTGCTGATGGGATGTTTGTGGGATTCCTCCAGAAATGACCCTGTGCATGACCTTGTGGACCCTCCACTCCCGTTGTGTGTGATTGCATCGTGTGTTGCATCTGGCGTACGCACCCATTCCCTGGATGAGCAGGCAGCAGGCTCCAACCGGGCACTACCAAGAGAATTGCTTCCAGACTATTCCAGGCAGGAAGTAGCTCTTGGTAAACACACAGACCCATTTTATTGGGTTTATACCCAGGAAGGGAACCACATGGGCATGGAATGTGCTTGGTTTTGGTGCAGGAGGTGCTGCCCAGGGGCTTCCCAAAGGGACAGTAGCAGACACTGCACTGCAGCAGGGAAGAGGTGGATCCCAGCACTTCTGGAGGCCGAGGCAGGTGGATCACCTGAGGTCGTGAGTTTGAGACCAGTCTGGCCAACAGGGTGAAACCCCGTCTCTACAAAGAATACAAAATTAGCCAGGTGTGACAGCGTAATGCCTGTGATCCCAGCTACTCAGGAGGCTGAGACAGGAGAATAGCTTGAACTTGGGAGGCGGAGGCTGCAGTGAGCCAAGATCACGCTGTTGCACTCCAGCCTGGGTGAGATACAGCAAGACTCCGTCTCAAAAAAAAAAAGGTGGAGCTGCTGAGCCCCTCCCCACAGGCACCTCCCAGGCTGCTGAATATACAGCGGCAGCTCAGGGAAGAGGCACAGAGCAGGAGAGTCCTCGGACATGCCTTTTTGTGAGGAGTTTAGTCAAACATGCGGCCCCACTTTCTGTTGCATTGTCTTTCTTTTTTTTTTAAGAGATGGCATCGCTCTCTGTTACCCAGGCTGGAGTACAGTGGTGCAATCTCGGCTCACTGCAAGCTCTGCCTCTTATCCTCCATGTGAACCAAGCACATTCCGTGCCCATGTGGTTCCCTTTCTGAGCATAAACCCAGTAGAATGGGTTTGTGTGTTTACCAAGAGCCACTGCCTGGAATATTCCGGAAGCACTTCTCTTGGTAGTGCCCAGTTGGAGCCTGCTGCCTGCTCATCCAGAGAATGGGTGCATACACCCTACACTACACCGGGTTCAAGCGATTCTCCCGCCTCAGCCTCCCGAGTTGCCGGAGTTAGAGGCACTGGCCACTGTGTTGCCTTGTCTTTCTTCCTTACCCATCTGAAGTTCATTACACACGTTGGCTACGAGTCCTGTGTTGCAAGCGTGCCTTGTCAGTATCCCCGCCCACCAACACCTGTCCTCTCCCTCTCTTAATGGTGTCTTCTAATAAATGGAGCATCCTCATTTTAATATAACTCAATGCATCCACTTCCCCAGGCCTTGTTTACGAAACCTGCCCCCGCTAAGATCACAAAGATGCTCTCCTTTGCTTTCTTCTAAAAGCGTTCTGGTTTTCACATTTAGCCCTGTAATCCATCTGGAATTGATTTTTATGTAAGGTAAAAGGCAGGGATCAGGATATGTCTTTTCCCACACAGATATTCAGCGGATCCCTCCCCACTTATTGAAGAGCCCCCCTTTTCCTCCTGGACTGTAATCCTGGCTTTCTTTCAAATAATTTTTTTTTTAATGAAACTCAAGCTTATACACAAGTTTTGCCATTAATGTCCTCATTCTATTCTGGGATCTCATCCAGAGCCCTACACCAAATTTACTTGTCACAACTCTCTGGTTCCTCTGGTCTGCAACAGTTTCTACCTCTCTCCTTGTTTTTCATGACCTTGACGGTCCCAAGGAGTACGGGCTACGCGTCCTGTGAACTGTCCCAGAGCCTGAGTTTGCCTGTTGTTTCTTGGAAATCACATCACCGAAGGGAAATGCCTGTCTCAGCACACCGCCCTGGAGATGCGGGATTTCCACCTGCCGTCGCTGGGGTACCGACCTTCATCATGTGGTTAAGGTGGCATCTGCCAGGATTCTCCACTGAGAAGTTCCTGTGGTTCCTTGTTGAGCTTATTCTTTGGAAACCAGTCATTGAGTCTGACCCCGCCACCTTGGAGAAGAGAGGAGCTTATTAATCTCCGCCTCCTGGATAACAAGGAGTAGCTACATAGAATCAGGATTCTATAACAAAGTTTAGTGTCTCCTCCTCCATTTGTTTACTTATTCGGCCATTTATTTATATTCATGTGGACTTATGCATATTAATTTTCTACACTGGCAAGTCTTTTCAAACATTCAGTATTAAAGGCAGGGTTGTTGTTTGCTTCTGATTGATATGGAGCAAAAGGGACCAGACTCGGCTTCTCACCAGAAGCAATAAAGCCAGAGAAAATACATGAAAAAATCATTTTCCAAACACTGGATATCGGGCAGGAAAGGACAGGGGAACCTGAAAGGAGGGAAACCAGTGCAACGATCTCTGTGATTGCTTTAGCCGCTGCCAAGAGTTTCCAGCCACAGTACCCGGAGGGGGATCCCCGTGGGGCCTGGCAGACCCCTGCGTTGCATGGACGGAGCTTAGAGTCCACAGAGGCCAGGGCAGCTGGAATGAGCTGGCCAGCGTGGACAGAGTTTCTGAGAGGGGAGGGCAGCATGGGGAGTGGGCTCTAGAGCTCTCCAGGCCCCCACACCCCAGTGTTCACTGAATATGGATCAGTACCTGTATGTGAGGAAGCTTCATCTATGTACTACTCTGGCTACAAAGTCAGAGGAAGAACCACCCGAAAGAATGGCAGGAAACAATGCCCCAAGCTCGCCGGGATGGGAACATCGCCCGTTCTCACCAGGCATCAGGAAGAGCTCAGAGTTCCCGGAACATTGAGTAGATCCTTCAGAACGCTCATGCATGCCTCTGAATAGGGGAAGATTGGCCCTAGACTAAATGTGGCTCTCATTCTGCCTAATCAATGAGGAAAGCACTTCCTGAAAGGATAAAACTATTTCCAAGTAACTTAACTGTATATCAGAACAAAGCTCAAAAATAATGTAGGAATATAAAAAATTTAATACCAAAGAAGATAAAATTCATAACATCTGGTATCCAATCAAAAACTACCAGGTAGCCCAAAATGAAGAGTAAAAAAAAAAAAAAAAAAAAAATCAGCTCATGCCTGTAATCCCAGCAATTTGAGAGGCCAAGGCGGGTGGATCACGAGGTCAGGAGATGGAGACCATCCTGGCTAACACGGTGAAACCTCATCTCTACTAAAAATACAAAAAACTAGCCGGGCAAGGTGGCGGTGCCTGTAGTCCCAGCTACTCGGGAGGCTGAGGCAGGAGAATGGCGTGAACCCGGGAGGTGGAGGTTGCACCACTCACTCCAGCCTGGGTGACAGAACGAGACTCCATCTCAAAAAAAAAAAAATCAACAAAATCAACCCATGACCAGCACGGATGTTAAAATTAACCAAAAAGGACATGAATATAGTTATTTAAATTATAACCACAAGTTCAAAACACTAGAGCAGAGATTGGTCATGTTAAGTAGACGCTTGGAGGTTATTAAAAAGCACCAAACCAAACATGAAAACTACAATGTATGCAATGAAAATACACTGAATGAGATGAATGGAAAATTAGACATTGTGAAAGAAAATATCAGTGAACATGAAGGCATAGCAATAGAAACTATTGAAAATGAAATGTACAGAGAAAAAACTAAAACAACAGCATATTAGTGAATGATAGAAACTTTTTTTTTTCCTTGAGACGGAGTCTTGCTCTGTCTCCCAGGCTGGAGTGCAGTGGCGTGATCTTGGCTCACTGCAACCTCTGCCTACCGGGTTCCAACGATTCTCTTGCCTCAGCCTCGTGAGTAGCTGGGAATACAGGTGCCGGCCACCATGCCAAGCTAATTTTTTGTATTTTTAGTAGAAATGGAGTTTCACCATGTCGGGGAGGCTGGTCTGTCTCCTACTCCTGACCTCAAGTGATCCACCCACCTCGGCCTCCCAAAGCGTTGGGATTACAGGTATGAGCCACCATGCCCGGCTGAGAACCTTTTTAGTAGCCTAATATATTTGTCCTTAGAGTCCCCAGAGAGACAGGAAAGAAAGGAAAACATATTTGAAGAAATAATGGCTGACATTTTCATGAATTTCTGGAAAATTATAAGCCCACAAACACAAGATGCTTTTGAGCCCCAAGATTAAGAAATAAGAAAATTGTTCAAAACTCCTGATAAAGAGAAAATTTTAAAGCAGCAAGATAAGTTATATTACATATAGAACACAGGTAAGTACGGCCACAGATTTATCATCGGAAACCATCCGAGCAAGAAGTCAGCAGAGCAGTGTCTTTAAAGTAAAAAAATGTCAGCTCTCAGTTCTATATCCAGTGAAAATGTCTTTCGAAAGTGAAGACAAAATAAAGACATTTTTAGACAAACAAATGCTGAAAGGATTCATCATGGCCAAGAAATATATCACTAAAAAAGCTACTTAACTAGTAAATGAGTTTTGCAAAGTTGCAGAATACAAGATACATGTACAAAATCAATTGTAGTTCTACATACTATCAATGAGCAATTAGAAATTAAAATTCAAAAACACCATTTGCAGAGGCATCAAAAATATAAAATACTTATGACTCACAATATGTAGGTTAATATGCAATTTCTATCAAAGTGCCAGAAGGATATATTATATCTGATTCTAAAGTTTATACAGGAAACTAAAGGAACCAGAATAGCAAAAAAAAAAAAAAAAAAGAAAGAAAAAGAAAAGAAGAATGAAATTAGGGAAATTGCACTACCCGGTGTTAAGACTTAAAGGCTTACTCTGTAGCTGCAGTCATGAAGATAGTGCTGTTTTTAATAACCATAGATAAATACAGCTATGTAACAGAATACAGTCCATGGACAGACTTACTCTATGGACTGATTTAATGTCAAAGGTGCAAAGGAGATGCAATGGAGAAAGGGTGGTCTCTTATTTAACCCTGTAGAATGTAAAACCTTTTTTTTTTGCAGCACTAAAAATGACAGAAACAATGACAAAGCACAAACAACTGAAAGGTCAATGTTTTTCAGTACAAACATATGACAAACAAATGGCTGTCCTTAATTTACAATAAGCTTGTACAAATCAAAAGTAAAAGATGAACAACCCAAAAGAGCCCCAGGCCAAGAACTGAAACAGGCAGCCTTCAAAAAAAGGAAGATGAATGTGGCCGGGCGCGGTGGCTCACGCCTGTAATCCCAGCACTTTGGAAAGCCGAGGCAGGTGGATCATGAGGTCAGGAGATCGAGACCATCCTGGCTAACACGGTGAAACCCCATCTCTTCTAAAAATACAAAAAATTAGCCGGGCGTGGTGGGGGGCGCCTGTAGTCCCAGCTGCTTGGGAGTCTGAGGTGGGAGAATGGCGTGAACCCGGGAGGCGGAGCTTGCAGTGAGCGGAGATCACACCACTGCACTCCAGCCTGGGTGACAGAGGGAGACTCCTTCTCAAAAAAATAAAATATAAAATAAAATAAAATAGAAAAACAAATGTCCATCAGATACATGAAAAGGTGTTCAGTCTTATTTATGATTTATGGAATCAATCTTATTTATGATTGCTGGAATTCAAATAAGAACAGCCAGAATTTGAAAAAAAATGTATTTTTTTCTCACCCAGCAGATCCCCAGTGGTTTAAAAGCTGTGGGCGGAGGAGGGACAAGTACTCCCATACCCTTGGGGGAAGTGGAAGCTCATGCTGTGTCTGCAGTAGGTGAATGCTCAGCATAGACAGCCACCAGATCAAGAAAAACTAGTTGTCATCAAGGCCCACTCACTTAGAAACAATCTAAATAAAACCCGGAAGATCAGAGCAGATTATTTTAATATTTAATTTGTGTTTTATCATTAACAATATGTAAAATCCATGAACAAAATTTTTGTTCTATATTTTGTACCATAAATTTCTTAATGCAACTCATTATCTGAAGAATCAAACGTTGACTGTGGGTTTTCAAGCGTGGATTTTCCAAATAAATGTTACGATGGTAGAAATCTTTTCCACTATTTCAGGGTAGGAATGTAGTTCTATGCAATATTGAATGGCTACATCAGGTTCCCCGAGGGCCTCTCTTGGCCCTGATATCACCACACCTGCTTTGTGTCTGTTGGCGAATTTGTTTTTTCTCCATAGTTAACTCTTTGAAGTCCTCACCTGTCAGTGACTTTGTAGAATTCAGGCAATCCTGTAGCATCAGTGTCATCGACTTCATCAAAGTTCTGACTCCTTCGAGAAACTTGAAACACCAGGTCGTATTTGATCAACATCCTTATTTTTTATTTTTATTTTTTTGAGATGGAGTCTTGCTCTGTTGCCCAGGCTGGAGTGCAGTGGCACAATCTCAGCTCACTGCAACCTCTGCCTCCCGGGTGCAAGCGATTCTACTCCCTCAGCCTCCTGAGTAGCTGGGATTACAGGTCCCCCCCCCCCCCCCCACCAAGCTCAGCTAAGTTTTTTGTATTTTTAGTAGAGACGGGTTTTCACCATGTTGTTCAGGCTGGTCTCAAACTCCTGACCTCATGATCCGCCCGTCTCAGCCTCCCACAGTGCTGGGATTACAGGTGTGAGCCACCGTGCCCGGCCCACCATCCTCACTTCTTTACGTCAGTTGCCCGCTTTTCAAACTCTGGTATTTCATCTGTCCATTTGGCTTCTAATTTCAATTATTACAATTTTCATTTCCATTGACTTAATTAAGTTTTCTTCCAACTGAGCTCTCATTTTTAAATTAATGTATTTATTTTAAATGATAGGTGTACATATTTTAGATGTACATATTTTGGGGGTACATGGGATAATTTGATCCATTCATATAATCGAATTAGGGCAATTTGAGTATCCATCACCTTCGATATTTTCTTTTCTGTATGTGAGGAACATTTGAATCATTCTCTTCTAGCTTTTTTTGAAATGTACAGTGGATTAATCCTAACCATAGTTACCCTACTGATCTATGGAACACCAGGTCTTATCACTTCCATCTAAGCATTTATTTGTATCCATTAATCAAACTCTCTTCATCCCCTGACCCATTTCCCTTCTCAGCCTCTGGTAACTGTGAAGCTACTCTCTGTCTTTACGGGTAAGCTCTCATTTCTAAGAGTTTTTTTTTTTTTGAGATGGAGTATTGTTCTGTTGTCCAGGCTGGAGTGCAATGGCATGACCTCGGCTCACTGCAACCTCTGACTTCTAGGTTCAAGCAATTCTCCTGTCTCAGCCTCCCAAGTAGCCGGGATTACAGGTGCCTGCCACCGTGCCCAACTAATTTTGTATTTTAGTAGAGATGGGGTTTCACCATGTTGGTCAGGCTGGTCTCGAATTCCTGACCTCAAATGATCTACCCACCTCGGCCTCCCAAAGTGCTGGGATTACAGGCGTGAGACACCGTGCCCGGCTGCTAATAGTATCTTGTTCCCTATGCATGTTTCATATTTCCACTTAAACACATGAAATGTGCTTATTTAGAATCCGCATATCCCCACGTCTGGAGTCGCTGTAGGACGAAGGCAGTGCTGTTTCTGTTTCCTTATGTGGTGGTATTCTGCGCTCATGTGAGTTTATGGATTTTCAATGGATCATTCTCTGGACAGATTCTGAGCCTGGGTTGTGGGTGTCTAACTACATAAAATAGTGCCTTACCTTCAGTGAGCCCCATGAACCTGGGCCTGATAGAGAAATGCATCCACTAGAGCGTTTTTGGACCATGCAGAAAATTCAAGCCCTAACCCTTCTCCGGACTTTCAAGGTCTGAATTTTCAAAGGAATAGACCCTGCTCCCTGCCCTCTACTCAGAGCCAGAGCTGAGTAACACAAATGTGCTTGCTGTCTCTTTTGCGGGGAAGATTTTTCTCTAAATTCCCCTTTTCCTGGCAGTAGCTATTCGAGTCTTCCAACTGCACACAATAATCCTTATTTATCTCCTCACCTTGGGTCTTGTGCCATTGTTAGAAACCCAATCTCCATGTGACTGTGCCTGGCAACTGCCTTGATGGGCCACCAATGTCTCCAGAGTCTGCTTTTGTGCTTTCCCGTTACGTTTTATTTCTGAAGATTGTTCTTACTATTTTAGTTTGGTAAAGACTCGCATTTAAAAGCCTATATTTTGTACTCTATCCACCATTCTGAAGTATATTGTAGCAGGATGTTTTGTCTGATATGTAACTATCAAAAGAAGCCTCTTTTAAATATTGTAAATGTCACCTTTTGATATTAATTTTCAATATACCTGAATATTATTTTTAAGTATAATATAAAATAATGTTTTTCATATTGATTAACTGTATACCATTATTACATTGATTATCTACCATTTTATAAAAAAAAAAAAAAACTTCTTTTTTTCTCATTGAGGTTATACCACCGCTGCCATATATTGATTTCACATATCTTGGGTCCATCCTGGGCTGTTTCTTTCTGTCGGTTCTGTTTGTCACAGTGCACTCTGTACATTGTCTTAATTCTATAGCTTTCTAGTATATATTGATATTTGGTAGGACATGCCTCTCTTCTTCTTTGTCTTCTTCACAAATAACTCAGCTGTTCTTTGCCCTTCTCTGTTATGTGATAATAAATGTCATGCTCCATGAAAAATACTATTGGAATTCTGCATGGACTTACATTAAATTTGTAGGCTAATTTAAGGAAAATTGACTTGTTCACGCTACTGAGTTTGAATCCATAAATACACCAAGCCATCCAGCCAGAGCTATAAGCACAATCTTCCTTCAGTATCCATGGGGATGGGTTCCAGGACCTCCCACAGACACCAAAATCCCCAGATGCTCACGTTCCTGGTAGAAAATGGCATAGTATTTGCATATAACCTCCACACATCCTCTGCATGCTTTAAATCATCTCTCGATTACTTATAATGCTTAATGCAATGTCAATGCTATGGAAATGGTTGTTAAACTGTAGTGTTTAGGGAATCACAAGAAGAAAAAAAGTCCGTGTGTGATCAGTACAGACACCACCATCCACTTTTCGAAATATTTTTGATCTGCATCCACAGATGTGGAACCCACAGATATGGAGGGCCAACTGTATGTCTTAATCTTGCTTCTAGGGGCCTGGTACATCTTTGGCATCTTATAGAATTGTGTGAGAAAGGTAAATGAAAATTTGTTTCCTGTTGTATTTCTATTTATTTTAACATTTGGAATGCTACTGACATTTTTTTAAAGTACACATCTAGAAACTTTCTTGGTAGTTTTGTTTCTTTGATGGTCCATGTATACAATTTTATCTTCTGCAAATAAATTGTCTTATTTTTATAATTTTTGAATCAACTTTTTCTTGCCTTATTACACTGGCTTGAGTCCAGTGAAATTCGAAGAGGAACAGTTGGAGCTGGCTCCTAAGTCTCGTTCCTGGCTTCAAAAAGAATGTTTTTAAAATGTTACCCCGAACGACGGGCTTGTTCATATCCCTGGTAGATGTCCGTCCTCGGGATGAGAAGCCACTCTCCACTCCTGGTTGACGAGTAGTTTCTATCCCGAATGAATCTGGGACTTTTTTCAGTATGTTTTTCTGACTTTCTTTTAATGAAAGTAGGTCTTAATAAAGTAGGGTCAGTAGTTATCGTGGAAAAATTTAAGACACTAATATGTCTCTTTAAAAATCCTCCTCAAAATCCCTCCTTCCCTCCCTGACCTTATATATCTTTGAAACTGGCAATACTCTTCAGAACTCCTGGCTCATTCTCCACCATCAGCTTAAATTTCTTTTTCTTTTTCTTTTTTCTTTTCTTTTCTTTTTTTTTTTTTTTTGAGACCGAATCTCACTCTGTCATCCAGGCTGGAGTGCAGTGGCATGATCCCAGCTCCCTGCAACCTCCGCCTCCCAGGTTCAAGCAATTCTCCTGCCTCAGTCTCCCGAGTAGCTGGGATTATAGGCGTGCACCACCATGCCTGGCTAATTTTTGTATTTTCAGTAAAGACAGTGTTTCACCATATTGTCCAGGCTGGTCACGAACTCCTGATCCACCCACCTTGCCCTCCCAAAGTGCTGGGATTATAGCCATGAACCACTGTGCCCGGCCCATGAGCTTAAATTTCTAAGTGGTGATCTCACTTTAAAACGTAGAATTTACTATCTTTGTATCTATGCTAAAATGGAAACAGGATCATTTCAGCATCTGGCTGTAACTTTATTGTATTTTGGATGATTTCCTTTGAACTCTCTTCCAATTCACTACTTCTCACTTTGACTGCATTCAGGCAGGCTAGACTTTCACACATATACGGCTTTTTTTATAAAATGTATTTCAATGACTCCTTTTTAATTCATGTTTAAGATCTCCAATTAGCTGCTTTTCATGAAAACAAATCGTTGCATTTTGTCTGTTTTTTATTACTACTTATGCACTTGTAAATATAATTTCACCTCCAATTCTCTCTCGAAACACCTTCAGCTTATTTTGAAGTCTCTGTTTGTATGTAAAGACATGAATGATTTTACCTAGAGTCAATTTATGTTCCAAGAGTTGGTTTTCTTGGTTATAGTTCTTTATTTCCTATCATTATATTCATTTATGCCTGTCTCAGTTTGGACCTCCAAGCCAAATTTGAGTGGGAGAAGTTTGCGGGGTGTTCCTCCCTGCGTCTCTGTGTCTCTCTTTCTTTTCTCACCTCCTCGTGCCTCTGTCTGAGGATGGTGCCTCCACTGCACCCTCCACACGATCCTCACCTGGGTCTTCCATAGGATCTGCGTGGCTTCCTGCAGGGATACTGGAGCTATCTCAGGTCCATCCACAGTGCCAGGAGGGGCTGGACTCAGATCCCACTCATGCAGTCTCCCTGGGCCTGTGGCTCACATCTAACTGTAGACCCTGGACTTATTTATTTATTTGCTTATTTATTTGAGACGGAGTTTTGCTCTTGTTGCCCAGGCTGGAGTGCAGTGGCGCGATCTCGGTTCACTGCAACCTCCGCCTCCCAGGTTCAAGCGATTCTCCTGCCTCAGCCTCCAAAGTGGTTGGGACTATAGGCGCCTGCCACTGCATCAGGCTAACTTTTCCTATATTTTTAGTAGAGACGGGGTTTCACCGTGTTGGCCAAGCTGTGTCTCGAACTGCTGACCTCAGGCGATCCACCTGCCTCGGCCTCCCAAAATGCTGGGATTACAGGCGTGAGCCACTGCCCCCAGCCACTCCTGGACTTGAGAGCAAGTTTCTACTCTGATTTCATGAGGTCTCCTCACCTCTCGGCTGCAGGCCCGGAGCCTGTCCCAACCTCCATTCCGACGTTTCTGGTCACCGTCTTTGGGCAGGATTCAACCCTGTGCACCTGCGCCCGACTCTGGACTCAGGAAACCAGCTATTCCTTGTTTTTTATCTGAACGAGGCATCATTTCCAGGAGTATGGAGCAAAGGGGGTTATTACAAGGTGAATTCTCTAACCTGTCTTCACAGAAAACCCTTGCAATTGCTTTTAAGTGATAGAATTTTAAATAACAAATACTTTCATCTTTTATTAAGAAATTCTCAAACAAATCCATATCATGAAGAATACTTATTTTGTAGAATTATGTATTAAAAATAATAGAAAATGAATACGCAATATGCAAGAATAATACACGCATATGGCAAGCCCTGAAAGAACTTGAAAAATGAAGACACTTAATTTGTAAGTGTTACAGGATTCTGGGTACATTCTTCTTTTGACTTCAACTACAATCAAGAGTATATAATCGTTTGGTAGACTGAAGAAATAGAAGAATGAAGTCATAATTGTATTTAATGATTTTCTTTTTGTGCAAGAAACAGGTCAAGTCTACAAGCAGTTGGGATGCCAATTAGAAAAATCTTAGCAGTTACAATGGAAAGTGAAAAAAAAAGTAAATTAAAAACATTAATATTGGAAAGAGAAAAAATATTCCTTCTGAATCATGCAGGTGAAAGTCCAGGAATTCTCCCAGAGGCCTGCAGGAGTTCGTCCTATGCCGTGGGGCAGGCCCAGCCCTGGGTTGTGTGTGGGGGCTACGGAGGACTCAGCCCTAGAACCCCGAGGGACCAGGAGCCTGGGAGTGAGGGAACCAGGGTGGGGCTGCGTAGGAGTCAGTGGGACCCCACCCTGGAAGAAGAAAGACCAGGCCAAGTCACAAAGGAAGAGCAGAAACAGCAGGGGGGTCTTCGGACAGTTGAGCCAGTTAGGGGACAACGTTACCTTTTACAGTAATATTAATGCGTCTTCCGTTTCTGCCAATGACCAACAAGTCCCAGGTCACAGAAGACCATGGGGGGCGCAGCGGGAAGGGGTGAGCACTGCCTGGATTCCACTGTGTACATTTTAGATAACGTTCCCCCCGAGGCCAGAGTCACACAGCAAGCTGACTGGGACAAGCTTCTGACTGGGGGACCTGGCCTTGCCCCCTCTGCCTCCCACAGGCTGGGGGATCTGGCCTCGCCCCCTGTTCCTCCCACAGGCTGGGGGACCTGGCCTCACCCCCTGTTCCTCCCACAGGCTGGGGGACCTGGCCTTGCCCCCTCTGCCTCCCACAGGCTGGGGGACCTGGCCTCGCCCCCTGTTTCTCCCACAGGCTGGGGGACCTGGTCTCGCCCCCTCTGCATCCCACAGGCTGGGGGACCCCAGGCGATGCACTCCTAGGGAATATCTAACAGGCTGCAGCCTGGCACACACCTCTGAGGCTGCCAGAGCTCCTGCTCCTCCGTCTGTGTGCCACGGCCTGGGGACGGGGCCTCCTGTGTTCCAGAGTGGAGGGAAGCTGGGCCTTGGCCTCCCTCCATGTGGGTTCTGATCACACATGTGCCAAGGTGCCCTCCACTCTGGGCTGGAGGCTAACAGCCGCCTACCCCTCCACACCCTCCACGGAGAGAGTCAGTGCAGCTCCTGGCTCCAGAAACTTCCACTGGGCTTCTGTGGGTTTCCCCGCTTTACTGTAAGTCAGAGTTTCAGCAAGAGGACATCCCATTTATCAATGTCCTCTTCATCCATCAATGCTCTTTGCTGATTGATGTGTTGAAAGCAATTCATGTTACTTTCTTCTATTATGGACCCCAAATCCCCAACTCTGATATCTGGCAAGGCTGTTCTTTAAAATCTTCTTTTTGTCCAACCGTGAAGTGCGGGTGGCTAAGCAAAGCATGGCAAGCCAATGGAACATTTTCGCTTTACCAGGAGGCTGCTGCGTCTAGGCCAGGTCCAGGGCTGCCAAGACCCCATGTGCATGCCCTTCCTGCTTCATTCCTCTGGGATGCACCACCCGACACAGGCCCAGGGCAGCCCATGGCTCAGGCCCAACACCTTCTGACCTCCTCCAAACACAGGGCAGTTCACTCGCTTCCCAAACGTCTACGGAGAACTGCAGGAGGTGCCCATGCTTTGGTGATGCATTTTCACTCTTTACAGCCCTGGGTGCAGCCTTCAGTTATGTAGATGAGAGGCACCTGGAAAAGTGAGGTGATTTGCATGAGTGTCCACAGCTCACGGTGGAAATCGTATGGCCTGACAACAAACTCCAGGTCACAGAACACCATGGAGGGCACAGAGGGAAGGGGTGGACACTGCCTGGGAAAAGGGACAGCTGGGATGGGAGCTGGGCATGGCTGCCCCACAGGACGGCACCAGCGAGCTGTCCACATGGGCAGCGAAACTCCCGCCTCTGCCCTGGCCGCAGTCTGGAAAAGACAGATGGAGAAACTTTTCTCATCAGATAAAAGGGGCTGAGTGGATGGAATGGTGGCCCCCAAAAGATGTGTCTGCATCCTGACCCCAGAATCTGTGAAGGGACCTTACTTAATGAAAAGGTTTTTGGGTTTTGTCATTAGGTTAAGGATCTCGAGATGGTGTCATCCTGGACTCTTCAGTTGGCCCCTAAATCCAATGACACGTGTCCAGCTAAGAGACAAAAAAGGAGAAGACACAAAGAAAAGGGGAGACAGCTATGTGGCCACAGAGGCAGAGACGGGAGTGAGATGCCTAGAAGCCTAGGGTCTCTTGCAGCCACTGGAAGTGGGAAGAGACAGGGAGAAGCCTCCTGAGAGTGTGGCCCTGTGGACAGCACATGGATTTCTGGCTTCTGGTCTCCAGAGCTGTGAGAGGAAAAATTTCTGTTGCTTTGTGGTCACCTGTGTTGCCGCCTCTCCCAGGAGGGTGGGGCTGGGTGCCGCAGGCCCCAGGCAGCCGGGAGCACCTGACCCCTCCCCCAGGCAGGATGGAGAAGGACCCAGGGCAGCCAGAGTGTGGCCCTATGCGGACCTCGCCGCTGTGGATTGGATGAGGCTCACCCCGATAACTGACTTAGCTCTGCTGACCTGCATCCGCCACTGGCCCCAGGAGTTGGACTGGGAGGAAAGAGAGCAAATTGGCCTCGAAGGTCCTGTCGGCCGTGGAATTCTGTGACCAAAGCCCCTGGGGTTGTGGGAAAATGGTCGAGTCAGATGCCCTGAATTTCCGCTGGTTTCTCCCCACTGTGCCCTGAGTGGGGACTCACGAGCATAGGGAGGTCCAGACATAGAGCTCCTGGAGTCCAGGAAGGGCATGAGCATGGGGCACGTGGGGATCCTGGTTCCCATGAGACTGTGAAGGGGGATGTCTCAGAGGGTCCTTTCGTCTGGCCACCTGGTGACAGCAAACAGCAGTGCTGGTCCTTTCAAGGGAGGTGGCAGTGGGCAGGTCCATGCCGCCTGGCCATGGTGGCGTGTGGGGCCACCCGCAGTGGTGACAACCGGGTTCATCCCACTCCACACACCTCGTCACCAGGCCTCTAGGTTGTCAACTACAATTGCGCAGATGGCCTTCTGGGGTGTCCTGGGCTGCCTCGCCCACGGAGCCGGGTTTGGGCCCGGAAGCAGCCACAGGAAAGGGGCTTGCGAGGGACCAGATCTGCTTTGACTGTAACAAAATGTGGCAGCCATGTCGGGCAGCAGCAAAGGAGCTGAGGACGGAGACTCGGCCCTGGCTCCCGGCCCAGGCCTGCCTGCGTTTCGCTGGGTCACCTTGAACGGGCTGCACTGTCTCACTTGGCCTCAGCCCCATCTGGAGAGTGAACAGGATGGGCTCCTGGTGCACAGCCTCTGGCTCAGCCTTGCAGTTCAGCGGGCCCTGGGCAGGCCATGGCTCCTGAATGCAGGGTTACTTGGGACTACTAAGCCAGCGGCCACAGGGAGACCTCGGGCCAGCCCTGGAGAAGCTCTGGCCTGTGTTTCTAGACAAAGTTTGCAAAATTCCTTTAAAAAAAAAAAAAAAGACTTTGATTAAGAAGCTGCTCTCTGGGGGTGTCCTCCAATGCCCCACGGAGGAATTAAGGTGTTTATCCTTATTCACAAAAGAAATGGATCGTAAGTAGAAGAATTCCCTACAATTTATTCACACAACAAAAAAATAATGAGCATTAGTAAATTCCTTTTTATTATAAGAGGAAAAAAAGATGCAAATGGTGATTTAATGAAGGATTTAGCTCTCAGTGCTACTTTCCACCATCACAAAAGGGACGTTTCTTATTATTCAGAAAGCACTTGGACTGAGAAGAGAAGGTTCCATAAACAGCCATTAGCATCTTAATTACATGATAATTCAAAAGACAGCTCCCCTGAAAAAACTTCGGCCCATGAATCTCTCAGCTTCAATGTCCAAGAAGGGAGACAGATTCTCCCGAGAACGTGGCCCAGGAACTCAGGGGGTCTTCCTGGTGTGGTGCCCAGGGGTTTGTCTAGCTGATGGATGGCAGCCTGATGGGACAGTGTGCCCAGCCCTGGAGTGGTCACTCACCCCAGTGAGAAGCCGCTGAGCTGTGTGCAGGCGGGCATGTCACCGCGGCTGGTCGGAGGCCAGTTCACCACCCCGAGATCTCTGAGAGGCAGTGGGAGGCTCTGGTGGCGGAGAGAGAGGCTGCCTGGTTCATCCCCTGTCCTGGACATTTTGCTATGTTCTTGAGCAAATCTGAGACCAACGACCTTGTTGTGGCTAGGATCTTTCATCGCTAGTTGGAGACATCACTCAAACCCACTTCTTCGTAAAGGGAAATGTCTATGCACAGTTGTAAAAAATGCCGAAGAGCAGAAAAAGGGTGCATCCTCAAGGGTCAGGACTCAGGGGCCGACTGACGTCATCTGCAGTCACTTCCACCTTAGGCTCTGTCCTCACGCAGGCTCCCTGTTCCCAGTGCTTCTGGACAGCTCTGGGCTTGGGTCCCACATGTAGCAGGGCCAGTGGCCAAACTGTGCTCCTTTTCTAGCAATTTCTGCAAAAGCACTGGAAGTGGCTCATACTGGAGCCAGTCACTGGCCGGCCCATGTGAGCCCGTATGAGCTTTGACGTCAGGGATGGACTAGCGTCACCCGACACGCACGGGCAAAGGAGTGGAGGAGCAGTTCCCCAAGGGAAAGTACAGCCTGGTCAGAGGTCAGGGGCCAGAACTGGACAGCAAGAGGGCAGGTGTGCCTGAGGAACAGGCCTCCTCTAGGGACACCCAGAACCCTTGCTGTGAACTTTTCTTCAAGTGAAGAAGCTCCGCACAAGAACTCACACAAGCTCCGCTCCTGGTGGTTCTGTCCCTGACTTCCTTCCACAGCTCTCTAACTGTCCTCCCCTGTGCTCGGGGCCTCCAGTCAGCTGGAGCGAAGCTCCACTTATCCTTCATGGACCACTGTCTCCCCACCCCCAAAAGTGATTTCACTCCCCACTTCATGGAGAAAAATGAGGCTTGCACCCCTAAGTTCCATATCACCCTGCAGCTCCCCATGTATGTTCCCTGGTGCTGCCCTCCCACAGGAGAAGGCCCCCTCCTACGGCACCTGTGTCTCCTGCCTGGGGACCACGCCCTTCCCTCCTCCTCCTTCCAGCATCTGTGATGCCAGCTCCTTCCTGGCTCCGCCCCCAAAGCTGGATGTGTCTACACTTCCTTAATTTGCACAGAAGCCTTCTGGCTGCCTTCTCGCACCAGTAGTATAATTTTTTTTTTTTTTCCAAGACAGAGTCTTGCTCTGTCACCCAGGCTAGAGCACAGTGGTGCCATCTTGGCTCACTGCAACCTCTGCCTCCCGGGTTCAAGTGATTCTCCTGCCTCAGCCTCCCGAGCAGCTGGGATTACAGGCATGCACCACCAAGCCCAGCTAATTTTTGTATTTTTAGTAGACACGGGGTTTCACCCTATTGGCCAGGCTGGTCTCGAACTCCTGACCTCATGATCCGCCCACCTCAGCCTCCCAAAGTGCTGGGATTACAGGCGTGAGCCACCGGGCCAGAGCCGTTTTTTTTTTTTTTTTTCTTTTTTTTTTTTTGAGACAGAGTCTCGCTCTGTTGCCCAGGCTGGAGTGCAGTGGTGTGATCTTGGCTCACTGCAACCTCTGTCTCCCTGGGTTCAGGTGATTCTCCTGCCTCAGCCTCCCCAACAGTATAATCTTTAAGCACATTTCAGAGGTTTCTGTGTGGCTCTGGCTATTGTCTGGCTACTCTGTCATGACCCTTCAATCCATGCCCGTGCCAACCAAAAACTTCACTGGGGCTGTGCCCTGAAAAGCCAGTGTCCGTGCCTGCCCTGGCTCAGAGGAGCTCCGGGTCGGCAACTCTTCTCCTGGGTCAGTCTCCCGCTGCTCCTTCCACCTCCTTCCAACCCCTGACTCCAGACCTTCTGCCTGAGCTCCGGCCTGGCCCTCCTTCAGGACTGTGAGCCCACTGGCCCCACCTATAGCTGTGTTCAGGGGTACCTACCATAGGCCCCTGGGTCCGGCTGGACTCACCCCTGCCTGATGGTGGAAGGATGGGCGCTTCCAGGGTCAGGTCCCACTGTCTCTCCCCTCACACCCTGAGCTCCAGTCTTGCCACGCAGTTTGGACTTCCTTTCACTGGACAGGTCGCACCTCCACCTCTTTGCCTTTGTGCCAGTTGCTTCCTGCATCGCATGGGCCTTCCTAGCACCCCACCTGCCCCAGGAATGCCTGCCCATCCATCTGGAACCAGCTGGTATCTCCTGCTCTGAACTGTTCTCCGAGCTGAGCAAGCAATGGCACCTGCACTTCAGACATTCCTTGTGGAGGCACATGTCACACCTATGAGGACTGTCCCCAGCACTGGGAAGACCCTGGGGACAGAACTATGCTGACGGTCTTCTCTCATCCAGGGCTCCAGCGCAGGGGACGGTTCTGCTCCATCCTTTGGATTTGGAGCAACTGAAAGAATTACTATCTTATCTCATATTTCCCAGGGTAAAACATTTTTTATTACACAAAATGCAAAAAGAAGTACTTTTGCTTCCAAAAATGATGGAATGAAAGTGACTGAATATTCCCTCCCACCCAAAACTACCAAAAAAATGGGCCAAATGCCTGAAACAACGGTTTGAAAGACAGTGAACATCAGGCAATGAAGAACAGTGATTTCCCAAAGATGGAGAACAAACCAGGCTGCCCCAACTGGCTTCCCAGAAAAAGGTCCCAGGCTACGGTGCCGGGAGAAGGAAACCGGAAAAAGGTCCCAGGCTACGGTGCCGGGAGAAGGAAACCGGAAAAAGGTCCCAGGCTACGGTGCAGGGAGAAGGAAACCGGAAAAAGGTCCCAGGCTACCGTGCAGGGAGAAGGAAGCCAGGCAGGGCCTGCTGGACTCTGTTGAGGAGAGAGAAAGCTGGGAGTGTAACGAGGCAAAGGTGGCTAGCATTCACCCACAGCGGACTCCATAAGTGAAATCTGTCCAGAGAGAGGACTGTGGAGTCCTGCATGGGACCCTCTTAAAGTATTCGGGTGAGAACTCCTCAGTGCATGCATGGGAAAAATCACCCCAGGCCAGAGAAAGAACCAACCAGAAGAATTAGGTGTATTAGTCCCAGTTGTTCACACAGGGCCAGGAACAGTGCCTGTTCCCATTAATGAGAAGATAAGGTGTCAAGGTTCATGAGGCCGTGGGTAGAGCATCTACAATGTGGGGAATAATTAGCCCTACACCCCATAATCCTGCTCCCCCCTGAAAAATCTCAAAAAGACCCCAAAAGATAAAACTGCTTCCAAGTAAATTAACTGCAACCAAGAACATAACTCAAGAATATTTACATAAATTTTAAAATATCCAGCATTCGACAAGCAAAACTCACACTGTCTGAGGTCCAATCAAAAACCACCAAGAATGAATGCTATAAAGCAGGAAATTTCAGCACCTGAGAAGATCAATCAATCAATTGAGACCAACCCAGGACTGACACAGAAAAGGCATTTTTAAAGTTATGGAAACAGTAATCCATGTGTTCACAAAGCCAACTGGAGACATGGAACATATAAAAAGACATAAATTGAAATTTTAGAAATAAAAAGTATAAGGTCTGAATTGAAAACTACACTCTTGGGATTAATGGCAGATTATAAACTGCAAAAGTAAAGGTTAATGGAGTTAAAAGATAAAGCAATATAAACTACTCAAAAGGAGAGAGGGAAATAATCTTAAAAATAAACAGTGCATTGTTAAGCTGTAAGATAACTTCAGATGATGTGTAATGGGAGTCACTAGGGTGGAAACAGAAAAAAATAGAAGAAATAATGACTGAAATATTTCCAAATTTTGATGAAAATTATGAATGCACAGATACGAGAAACTCAAAGAATCCCAAATGCAGGAAACATGAGGAAAACTACACCAAGACACATTATAATCAATTTTCTAAAATCACTAATAAAGAGAAAAATCTGTCTGTGCTTGGCTTATTGCAATTAATTTCCTCTAAGTTCTCCCATATTGTTTCAAATGACAGGATTTCTTTTCTTTTTAATGTCCGGATAGTATTCCATTGTGTATATGCCACATTTTCCTTATCCATCCATCTGTTGATGGACACAGGTTAATTCCTTATCTTGGCTCTTGTGAATAACGGAGCAATGAACATGGGAGTGCAGATCTCTCTCTCTTTTTTTTTTTTTTTGAGATGGAGTCTTGCTCTTCTTGCCTAGGCTGGAGTGCAACGGCACTATCTCGGCTCACGGCAACCTCCACCTCCTGGGTTCAAGTGATTCTCCTGCCTCAGCCTCCTGAGTAGCTGGGATTATAAGTGCCTGCCACCACGCCCAGCTAATTGTTTGTATTTTTAGTAGAGACAGGGTTTCCCCACATTGGCCAGGCTGGTCTTGAACTCCTGACCTTGTGATCTGCCCACCTCAGCCTTCCAAAGTGCTGGGATTACAGGCATGAGCCACTGCGCCTGGCCAGGTATCTCTTTTACATGCTGACTTAATTTCTTTTGGGTATATATCCAGTAGTAGGATTGCTATCATTACTGTCATACGGTAGTTCTATTTTGAATTTTTTTGGGGAACTTCCATGCTCTTTTCTACAGTGGCTGTATTAATTTACATTCCCGCCAACCGTGTGCAAGGGTTCCCTTTTTTTACACATCCCTATCAACACTATTATCTTTCATCTTTTTTATAATAGTCATTTCAAGAGGTGTGAGTGTATTAGTCTGTTCTCACACTGTTATATACCTGGGACTGGGTAATTTATAAAGAAAAGAGGTTTAATTGTCTCATGATTCCACAGGCTCTATGAAAGCATGGCTGGGGAGGCCTCAGGAAATTTACAATCATGGTGGAAGGTGAACAGGGAGCCAGCATGTCTTGTGTGGTCACAGCAGGAGGAAGGGGGGTTGCTACACACTTTTAAACAACAAGACCTCATGAGAACTCACTCACTAGCATGAGAACAGCAAGGGAAAAATCTGCCCCCATGATCCAATCACCTCTTACCAGGTCCCTCCTCTAACATGGGGAAATACAATTTCACATGAGATTCAGGTGGGGACACAAATTCAAACCATAGCAGTGCGATAACATCTCCATGTGATTTTAATTTGCATTTCCCTGATGATTAGTGATTCTGGGCATTTCTTCATATGTCTGTTGGCCATTTGGGTGTCTTCTTTAAAGAAATGTTGATTCAGGTCCTTTGCCCATTTCTGAATTGGGTTACTTGCTTTCTTGGTACTGAGTTGTTTGAGATTCTTATATATTTTGTATATTAACTCCTTATAAGATGTAAGGTTGTAAACATTTTCTCCCCATTTGTCAGTTGTCTCTTCACTCTGTTGTTTCTTTTCACATGATCTTGCTTATACGTGGAATTTTAAAAAGCTGACTGCTTAGAAATAGAAATTAGAATAGGGGTAGTGGAGAGTTGGGGGGCAGAGGTGTTGGAGACATGATGATCAAATGGAATGGTGAATACCAGGGGTGAATGAGGGTTAGAAGATAGAGGGGTTGGGAAGATGATGGTCAAAGGATACAAAATTTAGTTAGTAAAAAATGAACAAGTTCAAGGTATCTATTGTACAACATGGTGACTATAGTTAAGAACAATATATTGTATTCTTGAAAAATGGTAACACAGTAGATTTTAAGTGTTCTCATCACAAAAATGATAACTTTGTGAGGTAATGCATGTTATTAGCTCAATTTAGTTATTCTGCATGTATAAACACTTGAAAACATTACGTTGTACAGGATAAATATACACAATTTTCGTCATCAAAAAAATTAAGAATCAGAAAAAGAAAAGAGCACACCTTAGAAGCAGCCAGATAAAAAGGGTATTACATTCTGAGGAACAAAAACAAGAAAAACAGTAGATTTCTTGTTGAAAACAATGCAAGAGAGAAGACAGTGGCACAACATTGATAAAGTACTGAAACAAATCACCCGTCAACTTAGAATTCTATGCCTAGAAAAAATGTCTTTCAATGAAGGCAAAATAAACATTTTTGAGATATTCAGAAAATGAAGGAATTAATTACAAGCAGACCTGTTTTGCAAGAAATGTTAAAAGAAGTCCTTCAAGTAGAAGGAAACTAATACAGGTAGAAAAATGAATCTACTCCAAATAATAAGAACACAAAAAAGTAGAAACTATATGGATCACTGATACTACAAGTAAAGTGACAAAATAATATGCCTTCAAAATGGCACAGTAAAGCTAGATATGAGAAGCAAACGCTAGTATAATAAAGCAAAGAGTTATAGCTGATAAGTCAAAAAGAAAACACAAAAGTCAATCATAAAAATATTCAATTAATACAAAGAAGACAGCATAAGCAGGAAAAGAAAGAAAAGAACAGGTTGCATAAATATACAATATCCGGCAATGTGGTAGACTTAAATCTAAGCAAAGAAATAATCGCATTAAATGTAAATTTAATTGTCTGAATATTCCATTAAGACGTGGAGATTGTGAGACTGGATGAAGAATCACGACTCAACTTGTTTCCTCAAAACTCACCACAAAAAAAAGGACATAAATATTTTAAATGTAAACATATGGAAAAACATACGCTATATTATTGATGTGAATATATCCATTTCAGACTAAGTAGACTTCTTACAGTGATCAATAGGATCATTTTACAATGACAGAAAAATCTGCTCCTCAAGAGGGCACGATATTCCTAAATGATCTTGCACTTAATAACATAATTTCAAAATATTTCAGGCAAAAACTGATTAACTGCAAAAAAGTGGACAAATCCACAATTACAGTCAAATGTGTCAAAGACCCTTTCTCAATAATTGGCAGTCACTGGGGAAATAGATGATTTGAATGACACTATTAACTGACTTGATGGAATGGTGATTTAGAAAACTTCTCACCCAACAACAGTAGTGTTTTTATTCTTCCTAAGTGCATATGATGCATTTCCCATATAGACCGTATTCTGGGCATAAAACAAGTATCAGATTATTAGTTTAAAGAATTCAAGTCACACCAAGTATGTTATTTGCCAACATAAAATTAAACTAGAAATAAATAACAGAAAACCTCTGGAAAATAAATGTTTAAAGACTACCACACTTCTAAATAATGTATGGGTCAAAATAAATCAAAGGAAAAATAAGAAAGTATTAAACTGAATGGAAATAAAAATACAACTAAAGTAGTAATGTGAGTGGAGAGATATGATGATCTCAGAAAAGACATTTAGAAATTTTCATATCCTTTCTGAGAAAAAAAACTCTCCAAAAACTAGGCATGAAAAGGAATTTCCTCAACCCTAAAGGGCAGCTGTGCAAAATCTTCAGCTAACATCATGTTTAATGGTGGAAGACTGAAAGTTTTATTGCTAAGATAAGAAATACGACAATGATATCTCTTCCCACTATTAATACCATCATTACACTTGTAGTGCTGGCCCATGCACTGAGGCAAGAAAATGAAATGAAAATCATCCGGATTAGAAAGAAAAAAATGAAACTCTTAATTCACAGATGTTGGAATTGTTTATGTAGAAAATTTGATGGAATCAATAAAAAATGATAGATCTAATATCCAAGTTTATCAAGGTGGTAGGATACAAGAATATAAAAATCAAATGTAGGTCTATATAATAGGAACAATCAAAAATTAGAATAAAAATTATTTAGAATAATAGCAAAAATATTATTTAAAATACAGAAAATATGATAAATATAACAAAAGATGAGAAAGACCTGTACACTGAAAACTACAAAGTACTGCTGAGATCAAATAAATAAGACCTATGTAAATGGAGAGACACAGTGTCTATGGGTCAGAAGACTCAATATTGTAAAGATGCCAATTCTGCCTCAAAATTGATGTATATATTAAATTAAATCCCAGTTTTTTTTTTTTGTTTTTTTTTTTAAACAGTAAACAGCTGGGCACAGTAACTTGAAATCCCAGTAAACTGAAATCCCAGTACTTCAGGAGGCTGAGGCGGGAGGCTCACTTGAGGCCATGAGTTCAAGACCAGCCTGGGCAACAAAGCAAGACTCCATCTCTACAAAAAATTTTAAAAATTGGCTGGGTGTGTTGTCACACACCTGTAGTACCAGCTGCCGTGCCTCAAACAAACAAACAAACAAACAAACAAACAAACAAAAACCTAAGAAACAAACCAAAAAACCGTAGGCTTATTCATGGGAATTGACAAACGGATTCTAAAATTCATATGAAAATGCAAATGATCTAGAAGCACCAACAAACCTCTTTACACAGAAGACAATGGAGTACTAACACTACTGATTTCAAGACTTACTATAAAGCTCTAGTAATCAAGACAATGTGCATAAAGTCATAAAGTTAGATAAATAGATCAATGGTACAGAATAGAGAGTCCAGAAATAGACACAAACAAATATTGGCAATTGACAAAGAGGCAGAAGCAATTCAGTGGAGAAAGAATAATATTTCAAACAAATTATGCTAAGACAACTGAAAAACTACATGCAAAAAAATTAAACTTGTGTCTACAACTCACAACATTACAAACATTTGCTCAAAATGAGTCACAGATCTAACTGTAAACCCTAAAACTATGAGACTTACAAAAGTAAATATACCTTAAAATTTTATGTCCTTGGGCTAGGCATAGATTTCTTAAATACGACACTAAAAGATACAATCCATAGAAGAAGAAGTTAACAAACTGGAATTTATCAAAATTAAAAACTTATGCTCTTTAAATGACATTGTTAGGAGAATGAAAGGACAAGCCATAGACTGGGAAAAATATTTGCAAATTATATGTCTCGTAAAGACTTGCATCTAGAATATATAAAGAAATCTCAGAAGTCAAGAAAATTGAAAACTGTGAGTACTTCACCCTAGAAGATGCATATAAACACATGAAATAATTATTAATATTATTAGTCATTAGAGAAAACCAAATTAATGCCATATGAGATACTACTTCTTACCCCTTAGGACAACTATAATCAGAAAGATCAACTATGCCAGGACGTGGCCAAAATGCAGAGCAAGTGGAGCCCTCAAAATGGCCGCGGCACATGTCACATGGTGCAGTCACATTGGAAAGGAGTTTGGCAGTTAATAAAAAGTTAAATGTATGCCTATCATCTGATCCAGCCATTCAGCTCCTTGCTATTTATCCACACACAAAAAGAAAGTATGTGCTCTTACAAATACTCATGCATGAATGTTCACAGCAGCTTTATTCCTAATAGTCTAAAGAGTAAACAACCCAAATGTCCATCACAGGTAAGTACATGGACACCTGGTACATCCACGTGATGGTACGGGATCGGCAATAGAAAGGAATGAACTATTTGTGATACATGTAGTCACGTGGATGAATCTCAAAATAATTATGCTGAGTCACCCAAGTCAGAAAAAAAAAAAAGGAGTATATACTGGATAATTCCATTTCTTAGAATCTCACAGAAAATACTAACCTATGTGTAATGATAGAATCCAATTTCCTGGGATGGAGGACTGACAAAGGGCCAAAGGATGCCTGCAGGTGATGGCATGGATATATTCATTATCTTGATGGTGGTGATGTTTCCACTGGTATCTGCATATGTCAAAACTTACCAAATTGTCCATTTTAAATATATGCAGTTGTTGTATGCCCATTACACCTCCTATGATGGCTAGTTTCATGAGTCAACTTGGCTAGGCCACAGTAACAAGTTGTTTGGTCAAACACCAGTCTAGATGTTAATGTGAAGGTATTTGTTAAATGTGCTTAACATTTAAATCAGTAGGCTTTGAGTAAAGCACATGACCCGCCATAATGTGGGTGGGCCTCGTCTAATCAGTTGAAGGCCTTAAAAGCAAACAGACTGAGATCACCCACAGGAGAGTAAATTCTGCTTATAGAATCCTTCAGACTTGAGCTGCAACATCAACTCTTTCCTAAGTCTTCAGCTGTTGGCCTGCCCTGCAAATTCCAGACCTGCCAGTCCCCACAATTCCATGGGCCAGATAGTCTCTTTCTCTCCTTACATATACAGTCATGTGCTGAATGATGATGTTCAGGTCAACAATGAACCTCATATATGATGGCGGTCCCATAAGATTACAATACTGGCTGGGCGCCGTGGCTCACACTTGTAATCCCAGCACTTTGGGAGGCCAAGGCAGGTGGATCATCTGAAGTCAGGAGTTTGAGACCAGTCTGGCCAACATGGTGAAACTCCGTCTCAACCAAAAAACACAAAAATTATCCGGGTGTGGTGGTGGGTGCCTGTAGTCCCAACTACTCAGGAGACTGAGGCAGGGAGAACTGCTTGAACCCGGAAGGTGGGGGTTGCAGTGAGCTGAGACTGCACCAACAGGTTGTACTCCAACCTGGGCCAGAGGGCGAGACTCCATCTCAAAAAAAAAAAAAAAAAAGATTACAATAGCATATTTTTCTGTAGCTTTTCTATGTTTAGATAGATAAATATTATTGTCTTACAATCACCTACAGTACTCAGTACACACCGTACAGGTTTGTAACCTAGTAGCAACAGCCACAACCTACCATATTGCCTAGGTGTGTAGTAGGATGCACCATATTGGTCTGGGTTAAGCACCAACATCTATGATGTTCACACGACAGAGTCGCCGAACAACACATTTCTCAGAATATATTCCCATTGTTAAGTGATGCATCACTGTACACACACACACGCGCGCGCACACACACACCCTATTGGTTCTGTTTCCCTGAAGAACCCCTAACAATATACCTCTATGAAGCTGTTTAAAATGCCAAAAGATACAAAAGATGAGAACCTCCTGGCACATCCCCACTGACAACATACTTAAACCTCCAAGAGGAAACATGGACACGTGACACATTCGACAAAGACAACTGAAAAAAATGATTTGTAACATGATTATAACCATATTGTTATATGATGATATTCTTGTTTTATTTTTTTCTGTTTTAAATTCCTCCAAAATTAAAGGAATATATCCCACAAATGAATTGAAATAGTTCTTAAGAATCAATAATAAAAGACAAAATCACTAGGAGAAACTTTGAAAAAGAATATAAACAGTTGATCTACAAAAGACTACATACTACTAAAATGACATACATAAAAATTGTTAATCCTTATTAGAGAAATGCAAATGAAAACAACAGTAAAATTTCTTCCTACGTGCAAAATCGTCCAAGATACTAGTGCCAGTGATAATATCTGGTGCTGACGTGAACAGACTGACGTGGATCCTCTCATGCGCTGTCCACAGGGATGCAAATTAATATTAATATTTTTGGAAATTCATTTGTCAATATACAGCGAGACCTCAAAATTATATCATTATTTGGACCTAACAATTCTAGCTCTGTAATTTTTTTCTGTAAATAATCATAAATATAGAAAGTGATTTCAGTAAAAGCATGTTCATTTCTGAAGTGTTTTCCAAACACTAGAAATCGTCTGAATGTCCAAAAACCAAGGTTGATTGAATAAATGGCAGTATTTATGTGTTACAGAATTTCAGGCTGCCGGAAAACACAATGTTCTGGAAGAATATATAACTCCGTGAAATAATATTCACTGTGTACTAAGAAAACTGTTTACGAAATATTTACAGGATGAACGTGTATGTGAAAAAGCGAAAAAGTTGTGAAAGATATTAACAAAATGCTAAATGTGGTGAACTCAGTGTGGCAGAATGGAGGAACATTCTATATTCCTTTGGTTTGTCTCTCCATTTTGTATTTTTTTAGTGAACGTGATTTGGTGATGAGAGGCCGTGGGCACAATCCTCAGAGCAGGTTCTCTGGAGTAGACTACCTGGGTCCCAACCTCAGCTCCCAGGGCTGCCTAAAAATCCCAGGACAACTGCCTGCATGCCTCCTTGCCTCAGGTTCCATGTCCTTAAATCCAGGTATCGACTGCCTCCTAGGGCTGTTATGAAGATTAAGTGCGTGAGTATATGGGGGAACTTGGACTAGTGCCTGGCCCTTAGTATAGGATGTAGCAATACTACTTATTGTCATTATTAGACTGGATCAATAAAATGGATAATTATCGTTAAATCATGCATTCACATCATTTACCAACTTTCTGCAAAGCACTGTTTTCAGGGCCGAGAATTCAGCAGTGAGGTGGCCTCTGTCCTCACGGCGCACACAGTCTGTGCCTGCTGGGCCTTGCCCCTCCTCTTTGTGCATCTTTTGGCCTTTTGGGCTTCTCTTTCCTGTGTGCTGCGGCTCTTCTCTTGGCCTGGAAGCTGCTGAGGAAGTGCCTGAGCTCCCTAGTGTTTAAGTCTTTTCACAGCAGCTGTCAGGGGCCATCTTAACGGCCATCTCTGCTACTTCCCTGATCTGCCTGCCTTCTCCCCTCCCCTCCCCTCCCCTTCCCTTCCTCCCTCCCTCCCTGCCTCTGTCCCTCCCTCCTTCTCTTCCTTCTCCCTCCCTCCCTCCCTTCCTTCCTTCCTTCCAGACTGGAGTGCAGTTATGCAATCAGAGCTCACTGCAGTCTCCAACTCATGGGCTGAAGCCATCCTCCCACCTCAACCTCCTGAGTAGCTGTGACTACACGTGTGCACCACCATGCTGCCTAACTTTTTGATTTTTTGTAGGGATGGGGGTCTTGCTATGTTGCCCAGGCTGGTCTTGAACTCCTGGCCTCAAGCTACCCTCTCATCTTGGCCTGCCAAAGTGCTAGAATTGTAGGCATGAACCACTGCACCCAGTCATTCCCCGGTTCTCTAGCCAGAAGCCTGGGGAGTCACCTAGGACGTCTCTGCCATGCCTACCACTCAGGACTCCCCATAGCCTGTCAGTTCTACTTCCTGGATAGCTGCCAAGCCCCCCACATCCCTGCCTTGACAGCTGCTCCTGAGAATCCAGACACCCCGGCTCTCACCTGGATCTCCCCAGCCACTGCCAAGCTGGCTTAACTCTTTCTGCCAACCTGGGTCCTTCCCAGCTGTCAGAGTAACCTCTTGGTAAAATGCACGTGGGATATGTGTGGAAGGTGAAAGCCTGTGGCTGTTTTCAGAGGGAGGCACGGATCCCCAGGAGAGCAGGCACGGTAGCCCGCTACAGCCCCCACCTTTTGTGGCCTGCCGTTCAGAGACCTGTGTGCTTCCTTTAGGAGACAGCGCTGGCCTTGCATAAAATACATTTTTCTTCCACTGTATCAGTGGGGACATCCTGGCATCTCACCCCGTGAAAACATCCAGCTGCAAATTCAGGATCTCAGGGAGCCCTTGGTCAGCTGGGCACCTGCAACCTAATGGCAAATAGAAAACACCCTCATGGCAGAGGAGTGGAGAGAGAACAATCCGCCCCCCGCCGACCACAGCAGAACGCAGCCAGCAGTGGGCTCACATGCCCAGCAGGACAGCGAGGCCGCCGCCTGACTGCAATACGTGCCCGGGTCCGCACCCTGGTCAGCCGCCCCTCCTCTCTGGGTGACACCACTCCTCTCTGGGTGACACCCCTTTCTATTGCCCTCCTCGGCCAACCTGGGTGCCCTGCCATACAGGACACCCCTTCCATGGGTCAGGCCTCTGAGGCAGTCCCAGGACTGGTGGCTTGATGTGGGGTGAGAGCCGAGGACTCCCTCAAGGGTTACACAATTGCCATCCCCTGTGCTTTTGGGTAGGAGTTAAGGTGATAGTGTGATTATTTAATAGACTTATTTAGGTTTCGAAATCTAAACTTCTGTCAGTTCTGGCTAGTAATCAAACCCAGTCCATCAACAACAACAGAAAAATCGCCAATCCGTAGCGCGTGTTGGGATCCAGAGTGGAGCTTTCTGTTCCCTAGCAACAGAATTCAGGCTGCGCTCACCCCCCATCCTCAATTTCCATCTTGGTCTCTCTCTCCAGGCCTCTGGAAACAAGGCCGGGATGGGGCTGGACCAGGCACCTGCCCTTGCCTTCGGACTGCCCGGGGGTGGTGTCTTTGTAATCATCTCAAGGTTGCTGTCCCAGGGAGACACCATCTCTTCAATACCATCTCAGACCCCACACCTCCCCCCCACCTCCCCACTCCTTGGGTCCCTCTACTTGTAACCTGGAGTGGAGAATTCACCTTTTCTAGCATCACCGTTTTCAGACTCTCCACCATTCTGGGCTCCAAGTTATAAGCGCCAAGGGCTCCCCTTCCATTCCCGTTTTCTGGAAATATTCAGCATGCAATGAACCAGGCACTGCTCTCCCGTAGCTCAAGGTTCCCCGCCACAGGCCTAATGTTGTGGCCACAAAAACCTCAGTGTCTGAGTTCCTGGATACAGCAGGCTGGGTACCACACTGCCACCCTTCTCCTCTGCCTGGGAGCCCTCCCCAGCCACCCCATTGTCACCACGGCCCCTGTCCTTTGGCAGGAAGGCTCCAATGTACCCTCCCAAAGTCAAGGTAGACTGCATCTCTCTTTAAACCATATTTTTTAAACAAAGAAAATTACTGTAAACCAAATTATTGGGGGGCAACCAACATTTCAAAAATGAATTAGGATGAAATAGAAAACATCAGAGTATTGTTGGGGTAAACATTGCTCTGGAAACTTTCACTCCAAGCATGTGTGTGCATGTGTGTTCAAGCATGTGTGCATGTCTGTGTGTGTGTGTGTGCGCGCACGTGTGTGTGCATGTGTGTTCGCGTGCGTGTGTGTTCGTGTAAGTGCACATGTGCATATATGTGTGCACGTGTGTGTGTGTGTTTGTCCTAAGGATGGGACCAAAAGGGCCTGGAAACCAGCCTCCTGGAAGCCTTCCCTGGCACACACCTTGCTGCACTCTAGAGCATGATTTTAGGGTAAGTGTTCCTTCCTTCTGCTCCGAGGATGCTCTGCTCTCCCTCCCACTGTGACACTTGCTACATTGCACTGGAATTGTTTGTTTCCTTGTCTGTTTCTCAAACTGACTGCCACTTTCCAGGGGACAGAAAATCTAGGTCTTGGTGACTTCACCAGTCCCAGTGCCTGGCCCAAGTATGTGCACAATAAAGAGGTTGAATGAAGGAATGTCTGGCACAGGAGTTCGGGATGGACAGGATGAACTGGAAGCTGTAACATTTTAAAAGCCACATCCTTTTTTAGGAGGAAAAAAGGCTTCAGTGAAAGGAATGAAATTGTCGAGGTGGAGACCTGGGCATCGATGGTGGCTCCACAGAATCCCATTGAGGGAGACCCTCCCTGCCAGGGTGCCAGGCCTACCCAGCACATCCAGAGGCAAGGGGTGTGCTCCTCATGGCCACCCCAAAGTTGTCAGGAGCCCCAACTTCTGCAGAATCACCTCCCTGCCAGGAAAGAGAGCAGGGAGAAGCTGCAGTTGAGAGGATACTAAACAGGAAAGTTGGTGTTTTAATTAAACAGGACTGAAAATTGATGGGAGAAAACAAGCCTGGACACAATCATATTAACTCGAGAATCTCGTCAGAGCCCCTGGCAAGGACGCTTCAGTGCACATCAACCACTGAGGTGTGGGTGAGAGGACTTGCAGTGAGAGCCTGCCTTTCTTTGCTCAGTTTCTCCTAAAGTGTTTGTGTGTGTGGATGAGAAAGTATGTGTGTGTGTGTGTGTGTGTGTGTGTGTGTGAGAGAGAGAGAGAGAGAGAGATTCAAGGAAAATACATGTGTGTGCATGTGATGCAGTGTGTGCGTGGGGCGTGAATGCTTACATGCATGAGTTGTGTGTGAGTGTAGGGCTGGGGACAGTCCACATCCCTTCACCTCCCTGGACCAGGCCTCAAGATGAAGGCATGATGCTGCTTCTCCCTGGTCGCTCAATCTGACTCGTAGGCCCTCTACTGGCTCCTCAGAAAAGGGTCTCCAGCTCCAAAAGAACCTCCTGGGGTGCTCAAGCCCCCAGCCCTATGCAGGATGGAGAAGATCTTGTGAGTTCCAGAGGAGGGGTTCTACTAGCCATGTGCACGAACCTGCAGGAAGGGAGAGCTTGGGGTGGTGCCGTGGCAGGTACTGGCAGGGGCCAGAGCCTCTCCAGGCAGCAGGGCCATCTGGGCATCCCGGACTGGGGAGCCTATCTCCTGGGCTGTAAAGGGAGGTGCAGATGGGACATGACAAGGAGGGTTGGAGATGGGGAAAGTGTCCTTGTGTCCTTACAGGGCTCACTTTTCCCATCCTTAGCTTGTTGTAGGAGTGAACCTGTTTTGCAGATGATGATCATTGACTACGCAAGTAAAATAGATTGCAATCATTGTCATCCTGCTCAGAAAACCCACCTCGATAGGACCAGTCCCGGGACTGGGAGCCCAGAGACGCCACCGACAGCTGGTCCTGCAGGGACTCCAGGGAGATGAACCAGGAGGGCAAGCACGGGGCAGTGGCAGAGGTGCCCGAGTAGAGTGATCCTGGGGCAGAGGACGGAGGGAAGTTGCGTGCCTGTGCCTGGCAGTGCCGCCCCGGGTGGAGGAGGAGCCCTCATGGGCGCTGGGCCTCCGATGAAGGGTGACTCTGCTGGGGTCTGAGGCTGTGCTCCTAGTGCACTCAGGGACCCCACTGCACAAGCCCAATTTGGGGTGACAGGGCACACCTAGGGAACAGGCCCAGAGCACCCTCTCCTTGGAATAAACTCCGGATCCAAGTCCCAGAACCCACCTTAGGAGGCGTCTGCCGCCCCCGTCCCTTCCCCAGCCTTCCAGGCCCTGGCTGCAGTGGATGGGAACGCGGAAGGCCCAAGTGCAGGAACTTCACCTGGCCAGCCGTCCTCCCCGCTGGGGGGCCCAGGCTGCAGGCGCGCCAGGCCGTCTCTGTCGCCATCCAGAGGAGCGGCTTGGGCGCGGCGTACCCTCGTTGGTCGGCGGCAGGAGTCCCCGCGGCGGCAGCGCGCCGCCTGTCTCGCGGATGCCGGGGCGCGCGTAGCCAGGGTGCGCGAGTGACTTGCGCCAGAGCGGGGCCGGCGCGTCCCCTGGCGGGCCGGCGCGGGGTCGGCGGGCGCGGGCCTGAGCGCAGGCAGCGCGGGCCTTGACGCAGGGCACCAGTGAGCCGGGCCGGAAGGCGGCGCAGCGGCAGCAGCGGCAACGGAGGAGGATGGCGCGCGCGGGGCCCGCACGTGGAGGCCGGCGCGGGGGCGCGGGCAGGGCCGGCTGCTGAGACGCGCTGCTGCCCCCCGCGCGGGCGCCGCGGCTTCAATGGCGCCATCGCCCAGGACCGGCAGCCGGCAAGATGCGACCGCCCTGCCCAGCATGTCCTCAACTTTCTGGGCGTTCATGATCCTGGCCAGTCTGCTCATCGCCTACTGCAGTGAGTACCGCGCGGCCCCGGCCCCGGCACGGCCCTCTGGGCCCCGGACCCCCTCCTCCGGCCCCTCAGGCGCCCCGCGGGCCTCCGGGAGTCGGCGCGGAGTTACGAGCGCGGGGCGCACGGTCCCCCGAGTCCCGGCCGGTCCAACGCTGCGCTGGGCGGGCAAGAGGGTCCACCCGGGTTCCGGGCGCTCGGGCACTTCGGGGTCGGACGCCCCGGCCCGAGCCTCCCTTCCCTGACTCCCCGGCAGGGCCCCGGCTCCAGGCCCCAGGTGGCGCGGCCCGTCCCTGCCCGGCGGTCGGAGCCCAGCCAGCGGCTTCCCGGCCGAGATGCGCGCTCAGGAGGCAGCTGCAGGTCGTGGAGGGCGGGCGGCGCTGCCGGGGTGTCTGCGGAGCGCCCTCCCCGTGCCTCAGCCCGGGACAAGGGGGGACGCAGCGGCCGAGCCCGGAGAGGAGCTCTTCGGGCAGGAGCCCAGCTTAGGCTCAGAGGAGCGGCTGGAGCTTCCGCCTTCCCGGGAAACGGGCTCGTCAGGCGCCTTCTGGAAAGAGAAGCGAAGTGAGGGGTGGGATGGCCGGAGGGGGCTCGCCGCGGCCGCGGACGTTTCTCGGGTCGTGTCTGGGGCCCGAGCTGGTGACCGGCGGGGCCGGCGCGGGCGCGGGCTGGGGTGGTGCGGGCCGGTGGGCGCCCGGGTGTGAGCTGGGGGCTGGGGTGGGGGGTGACCGCCGCGGGCTCCCGGTTGCCTGGGGTGAAGGAGGGGGGTGGCTTGTGCCCCTGCCGAGGCTCCAGGCGGGTGGAAGGAGGGGTGGTTGGAGTCCCGTGTGCAGACTCCAGCCTCGGCGCTGGGGAGGGTGCTCAGCATCCCGGGGCACGTTCGCGGCTGGTGGGGTAAGTGGGGGCTGCTCAGCGTCCCGGGCACAGGCTCTGGCCCCGGATGGCGCGGGCTGGTCGGCTTCAGCTCCGGGAGCTCAGGCTTCTCGTCTTCAGCAGGAGAAAAGGACGGGTGCTGGGGAGTACCTGTCATGGAGAATTGCCATGGGCGCGGGAGGTGATGGAAAAATATGGATTCTTTACCAAAAAAAAAAAAAAAAAAAAAGACCAGCACCAAACCTCCCTCCACAGACACCACGTCCTCCAGAGCCCCGGGCCTCCAAGCTCCCAGTCTGATCCGATCCTTCCGCTGTCGCCAAAATGAGAGCACAGTGGCCAGGGAGACCCAGGCAGCCGCGGGATCGGTCTCCGGAGTCCTGGGACAGCCCAGCTCGCCAGGATCGCGAGGGAAACGCGGGGCCCAGGGCAGGAATTGTCCTACTTGCTTCAGCGCGGTTATGCATTTCCCTAGAATTGCTGTGGCACCGAGCGGGGAGGGGTCGCCAAGCCTGGGGGTCTCAACCGGAGCTGCCCAGGCAGGCGAGGCCACCCTGGGTGCGCCGGAGCCCCTGGGAACTCACTGGCTGGCCGGCTGCAGGGAGGACAGGGAGGAGGGTCTGGGGGTTTGAGCGACATTTGTGCCTGTCCCCGAGTTTTCCACGGCCGTCACGGTGCCTGCAGGGGTATGTGGGGGGATTCCCTAGGAGACCCCCAAGCAAGGCTTCCTAGGAGATGTAGAAAGGGTTAATGGCAGGTAAACTCTGCGCTGAAGAGGAGGCATTTGAATGCACTTCCTGGTGGCATCTCCAGAGAGGGAGAAGGGGCTCATTCAGCAGTGTTTGGAGAGGGGCTATAGTGCCCTGAGCCCACTACAGGTTGCCCATCCCTGGCTGGCTGCTAGAACCCAGGACAACACCTCACCCCCAACCCCCAGCAGCTCAGCAGGTGTGGAAAAGAACAACTGCTAATTGTTGCTAAGTACTTGACACCAGGGCCCTGTGGCTTCAACACTGCACTTCCCCAGCCGGTGAGGAGCGAGGTACACCCAGTCTCAATACAGGCAGCGTCAGCCCTCTCCCACCCTGCGCTGCATCCTCAATCCTAAGGTGTCAGCACGTTGTTCATCCGGAGGGCTCACACCTTCCTGAGACTGTCCTCTGCTCTGCCGAGTCGAGTCCTGGTGTCCCGGCGCAGACATCTGAGCCTGCTGCTTAGACACGCTGAGGAGGGGAGATCTGGTTTCCACACTCATCCCTCCTCCTTAGCTGGCCTCCCCAGCGTTCTGGAAACAGCCCTTAGCCAGGACAAGGACAGTTGGTAAGAAGGTATTACCAGAATAGCAGAAATAATTAATAACAGAAGCTTGGGTGAAGCACATTGTTATGGCTGTTTCCATCTCCGTGTAATGGAATAATTGACAATAAGAGACACACCCCATTACACCAGAAATGTACTTGGAGAAATTAAAACATTTCACTAAAATACAAAATAGACATAATAATAATTGATAGCTTGGAAATGCAGTCCTAGAGAAAAAGAAAAATTCCCCCCCCCTTTTGTTTAGAACCGATAAAGCAAATTAAATGCAAATTAAACAGTTCCTACGATTTTCATTCTTTCTTCCAATATATCTGGGATGAAGAAGAATAGTTTGTATTCTTGTTTGTAAATTGTTTTTGTCATCAGTAAGGATTTTTATTTCTCAAAATGTCTTTGTGTTATGAAGCAGATATATTTGTATCATATTAATTAGGGAAACTGATAAGTATCATACAGGGTTCAATTATCCTGCCTATTAAATCTGTGTGTTTCTCTGCAGCACACAAGGTGCTGGCTTCCTGGCGCAGCTAAGAGGAAACTGGATTCTTTCTTGGCCTGGTTTTCTGTTGGGGGGATTCTACTGTTCTTGGCCCAGGGAGAGTCCGGCCCTTCTTTCTTTCCCATGTGCTGGGATCCATATATAAGGAGATGGGCTCCACCGTCTGGCTGGAGAAAGACCTGCAGTCCACCAATTAGGCTAGTTGCTATAGTGACACAGCCTTGTCATTTTCTCCTCCTGGGGAAGAATTGCCAGGAGACGCAAACAGGGGAAGGGGCCCCGGATGGCTCACTTTAAAATGCATGCTCAGTGGTCTGAGACCATCACGGTGACAGCAGGCTTGGTTTCTTCCGCGGCCGGTGCTGCCCATGAGGGTTGGACGGTTGGTGATGAGTTGACTTGCGTGATGATGAGCTTTGACGGGGAAAGTTGAAGCTCTTCTCCTTTTGGTCTGAGGAAACCCCTCTGGGTGTGGCTTACAAAGAGCCGATATAGGTTGTTTTCCCCTTAGCGTATTTGGGGTAGAGAAGTCTGTGTGCCTAGATGTGCTTCTTGCCTAGACGTGGAATGGGACCTCTTCACCCAACTAGACCTGGTTGAGGGTGTTCTGTGCCCGCCACCGAAGATGTGATCTTTCCACGCTGGCATCTAGGATAGAACAGCAGCAAGGGAGAGAAGTGAATGATGACCTGAGGTAACTCCCTATGACACCTAAGCACTGACTCGGTCCTTGTGTGCAGTGTTGAAATCACAGCTGAAGGACACTCTGCACTAGCCTAGATTCCATGTCACCTATTCAGCACGAGCAGGTGGATGGTGGGGACCCAAACTGTATTTCAGCATAGCAGGGAGAGTGAGGAAGAGAGACAGATTCGCTATGTGCTGGACATGGAAATTTCCAAATAAATGCCGTCAACACTGAGCTGTACCTTCCCGTGAAATCTCATGTCCTCAGCTACAACCATGAGAAGAAATTACAAACAACTTTGGAACTGTTTTGAATCCATTAGAATCCTAACTGAGCGTAGGCACTCTGGTGTTGCATTTCCTTTATAAATACAATTTATTGTATATTTAGGAGCGATTAGAATATGTCACTTTCCTGCTGTTCAAATTTTGTTCTGGATTCTCGAAGAGGTAAAATGGAAAACACTGGAGGCTTAATGAAGTGGTGCCGTTCAGAAGTTTATTTCTCATCTTTTTTGAAAAAATTCTCACTGTGTTTTTATTTGATGGATTTGGAGCAAAAGAAGATGGGCTGTTTGTTTCTTTCAGCTCCATAAATATAAATTATCAGTCTCTGGGATTTCTTTTAGCCGACATCCAGGCCCTAGGCTTAGTGAGGAAGAGGCAGGTTTACCCCCTCACAGGATTTTCCCATGCAGGGACCCCTGGGGGAGGGGACTTCTGAGCGGCTCTAGACAGTACCCTGGAGAGCAGCATGGACTCCCAGGGATCCTGGCAGTGCCCCACTGTCCCCTCCCACCCTCCACCCCTGCTCTTTCACTGAGATAGGACCAGAAGGGGAGTCTACACTCTTCCACTGTCCACACAGGTGTCACGCTCCCGCCTGCGCCCGTTCTGCTGGACCTCCCTGAGGCCAGAGGACACTCGAACCCAAGAAGGGGGCTCCACCTGATGGGCCTCTTCCACACCAGGCTCCCCAGCTAAGTTCTGCCCCAGAGTTCTGAGCTCAGGATCTGCCACTCGACATGCTCGGAATGAAATATGTAGATCAACTTTTGTGGCATGAAGCATTTTCAGGTGACTTTTATGGGCGTAATTATAGGAAAATGTTATGATAATGTGGCACTAGAAAAGGGAAGAAAAGCAAAACATTAAAATCCCCATTTCTTTATATAGCCTCGCATCTGCGCCGATTTAGAAGGGCTCATTTTTGCATTAAAATGTGGCGCTCTGGAGTTAATGACCTCTACAGATTGCCACCTGTCACCCGGAGCACTGTCAGCGATGGTCCAGCCCCAGCGTTCAGGGCAGAGATGGACAAGGAGGACCAGAATCTGATCAGGTGGCCGGAGTGAGCACCGGGGTGTGGAAAGCCCTATAGACTGATGACTGTTTGTTGGGGGAACTGTCATTGAGGCTGTCTCAGGCGCCTGTGCAGGTTCAGGTGCAGGGGTCCCGTAGCCTCTGGTGTGCCCTTTCTTGAATGCTGCCTTGCACATGGTCCCAGGGCTTCTCCATTGACAAGGGCTCCCTGATCTGCCCCCAGTGTCGATGGTTTCTGTGGAGGCCCTGGGTGGGCCTGGAGGCCTGGACAGCCCCACTGGAGCCCAGGAACAGCAGCTCCAGCCATCTCGCTCCTCCCTTCTGGACTTCTCTGCCCTGGAATGTGCTAAGACTCACGGTAGCAGCACAAGCTGCCTCGGTGCTGGGCTTTCCAGAAACGGGCCTGGCAGCTGGTAGCAGATCTGGGCGACTATTCTCGTCTCTCCTTCACCCTAGCGAACGTGGTAGAGGGCTCCCTGAGGCTTTGTAGCGTTTACTTATTTATTAAAATGGCTGGCAGGAATCGGGTATGGAATTACTTTTATCTCCAACTAGGCGAGCAGGACTCCTCTGGAATCCCCTGGTCCTCCTGGCTCCAGGGAGGCTGAGTTCCAGCTTTGTATGCCAGCGGCATCCTGCAGGACAGTGGGTCTGGGCCCAGTGGGGTGGCAGCCCCACAGTGAGTCTCCCTGGAAGAGGCATCCCTGTCCCTTGGCATGTCACCTACCATGGGGTGAACCTCCGCTTTGGAGGGGCCTGGCTCTGCAGGTCTCCTCCAGCACTGCTTGAAGAAGGTAGGAGTGGTGGAACTGGCTGTAGGCTTGCGGGTGAAGCTGGAGACGTGGGCTTCCAGGGTATTCATTTAATTAGTCTTGGGCGAGCTCCAGCCATGCGCCAAGCCCCGGGGACAGAGATGGTCACTCTTCTGGAGCTGGCATTCCAGAGGGGAGAGGACAGTCAGTTGACACAAAGGCCGAAGATGATGGGGGAGCAGCCTGGGCTAGGCCCCTGTGTTCTGGTGGGTTCTTCATGCTACCCTTCTGTGTCTCAACCCAGCTGCCACCTCAGAATGTCAGGGACCTCCCAGAGGTGTTGAGAGGCAGCCCAAGGTCTAGCTCTGGATCTGGTTTCCATCTGGGGAACCTCGTCTGTCCTTGTTCTCCCTTCCCTGGGCTCCCCGTGCCCCTGACCCTGCACCCAGCCGGCTTCTCCATTCCTTGTCCCAAAGACATCTTGCCTGACCTCTCTCTGTCTGGGCCGCTGTCACTTGAGACCTTACACCTGCTCTCCCTCCTGCCCTGCGCCGTAGCTTCCCTTGGAAGGACCCAGCTGCCTTCGACCCTCCTCCCCAGCTCTCACCCTCTCCCCTGGCTCACCACACTCAGGGCACCCAAAGCTGAGCCCCCCCGCCCAGGTGGGAGTCTCCGTCCCTCTGTCCAGCCCTGGAGTCCAATCCTGAGAGCAGCCTCTAGCCTACAGAGCCTTCTAGAAGCTTCCCAGGAAGTTGGCATGTGCTCATTCCTCTCCCACATACTCCGGGTCGGACATAGGTGCTCTGGTGCTTCTGCCGCCCGTGAAGGCCCGTCTTACTCCCTAAATGCTGTGGATGCAGGAAGGCGTGGTGAGCTAGGCCAGAAAGTGCCCACCTCATGTCTTAGAGGATCCCCTGCTCCCTGCGGCATCCCCTGGGCACGTGTCCCCTGGGCACGCGTCCCCATCCCCTCTCCAGTGCTGTGCATGTGTGTCTTGGTGGCTGCTGTTGGGGTCATTTTCTGCCTCGTCTTGGGCTCTGAGTCTGGGGCATGGCTGATGGCCTCGGGAGACTAACTGTGGGCTCTCTGGGCAGACGCTTCTTGGTCACAGCACCTGCTGGTCAGTGGGCTGTACGGTGAGGCAGCCTCAGGGAACCTCCCAGCCTTCAGTGTGCTGAAGCTCCAGAAGGTCACGTGGACGTGGAAACCTGTCTATACAATAATGTCAACCCCGCAGGCAGAGGTGCCAGGGGAGTCGGGGATGCCTGGTCAGCTGTGGGGGACAGAGGAGGGCCCACTTGTGGTAGGTGATGTCTTCTGACATCACCCACCCCACCCAGAACTGGGCACAGAAGGGTCTGGCTCCACCCCTGCTGGAACTGCCTGCTTGTTTGGGGCGCTGTGTGGTCGTGGTTTGCAGGTGCACCGCAGGGAGGGTCGTGAAGGGCAGGTGGGGTGGTCCAGCCATCAGGGACCCTGGTTTCCTGGGGGTTAACAAGGCGTAGGCTGTGCCACCTGAAGGCACATGCAAGAATCTGTCTCGCCCACAGCATCTTCATGCTTGGTTCAGGATATCTGAATGAATATAGGAAAGAAAATACAGAGAAAGCAAGATCGCTAACACAGTAACAGGCTGCTGTGCTTGCATTTCATCCTTCAGAAACAGGCTTGGTACCCCCTCACCTCCCAGCCACCAGAGGAGGAGCGGCTGGACTGGAGGCCTCCTCCTTAGGGGGAGCGATGGGGCCGGTCCCACACAGGGACTGCAGGCCCGCCTGACTCCGGGTCTGGGCTTCCTCCCGGTGCCAGCTGCACTTCCCACGGGCTTGGGGGTCCCCAGCAGTGGCCCATCCATGGAAATCAGCCCTGCCAGGGACCGAGGCCCCGTTCCGCCCCCGCCTGCAGTGTTCCAGGCCACGCCGTTCTTCTACCTTCAGGGATGCTCTGCTGCCTCGCTGCCTCGCTGCTGGTTTCTGGGCCAGCCCCTTGCCCGTTTCTGCACTTGTAGACCATCTCTAGAAAAGATGGCATTTCCGCCTCAGCACAGTCAACATGCTTGAAAGATGAGACTGGAGTGTCCAGTGGCCAGGGGTCATCCGTCTGGGCCTAGGCCTGGGGGCGGGGCTGAGGGTAGGGGCGGGGCTGGAGGCCTGGGGGCGGGGCTGAAGGCAGGGGCCTGGCTGGAGGCCTGGAGGTGGGGCCGAAGAGAGGGGTGGGGCCCACCTGGAGGCGGGGCTGTGGGTAGGAGGGGCTGCAAGCCTAGGGGAGGGGCTGCAAGCCTAGGGGAGGGGCTGCAAGCCTAGGGGAGGGGCTGCAAGCCTGGGGGCGGGGCTGAAGGGGCAGAGGCTGGAGGGCTGCTGTCCTCTGGCAAACTAAGTCTCCTGGATTCCAGGCATATCTTTGGTTCTAACAGTTTGATTAATAATAATAATATGTGGAATACCTGGGAAGAGCTCAGAATTGGTAGGTATACTTAGTAGGACTTTTCTCGTTGCCAGAGTGGAAAACTCGTATCCTCTTTTTGGCCTCTTTTTCTGGACTCCTACAGTGACAGCTCCCCAGTCCTTGCTCTCCTTAAAGTTGCACTTGTTCCAATTTCCCCCTAGTTCAGGGTTTCTCAGGGCAGCACTAGGGTCATTTGGGCCATGCTTTGTGGCAGGGGTCTGCCTGTACATGGAGGGGCTTTGAGGGTGCCCCGGCCACCCCCATTCGATGCCACTCCCAGTTGTGACAACCAGAGGTGTCTCTGGACCTTGCTGCCTGTCCCCCGGGACAATCAGCCCGCCGGGAACCCTGCTCTAGTGCGTCTGTACCTTGTCTGTGGCCCCAGCAAACGCACTTGCGCTGGTATTTCCTGGGGTGAACTCAACACCAGCAGGGTGGCAATCTTACAGTTTCTGGGTTTCTCCACTTCCGCAGCTGGACGGGCCAGCGTGGGGGTCTGAGGAAGTTCAGCCCAAGTCCCCGTCCCGTGCGGGTCCCTTGCCTCCCGTGACTGTTTCTCTCTGCAGAGACAGCTCCTGCAGGCTCAGTGCAGCCCCTCCCAGACCGGCGGAGCTGCTGGAAAGGCTGTCTGCCGGGAGGGAGGTGTCTCTGCACGTTTCCACACACTTCTGTTTCCAGAGCTTGGAACCACCGCAGGGTTCACGAGTTGCTTGCAATCTCCTCTCTGTCTTAATTTCTCCGCATTTCACATGTAACCGTGCTGCCGATGGTGATGAAGCCATTTAGAGGCAATCAAACCCTCCTGCACCGACGGCAGCGCCCATCAGCCCTTCCCCTCATCTTCCTGCTTGTTTCATTACGCTCGCCTTTCCAGGAGGTGGCTGGGTCCCCAAGTGTGAATTTGGAGATTTCTGTGGTGTCTAGAGCCCGCATTTCCTAAATGGATTTCTCCCCCAGGAAGTTCTGCTCTGCTGGTGGGACCCTCGGTTGCCTAGAGTTTGCTTTATGTCCGTCTCTGTGCCTCCCCCAGCCTAGCACCGATGTGCCCTTCTGTTCCAGCCAGCTCCCCTGACCCTGCTCCCTGGTTCCCAGTCCCTGACTGAGCTCAGGCTCCGTAGGGCCCCCCGCAGGGAGGTGGCTCCGGGGTCAGCCAGCCTGTGCTGGTAGAGCACTGAGCTCCACTCTGCACTGGATGCTGCCTCCGGACAGGCAGGCTATTCTTGTCCTGTGGGCAGCCTCCTGCCTGGGGCGACCTCCGCCACCCCCAGCCTTTGTTGCTGAGTCAGGATTTTCCTGTTTCCAAGGCCCTCTTCCTCCCCTCTTTTTAGGGCAAGGCGGACCTTCCCTCCCGGGTCCCCGTGTCATGCATGTGGTGGGTGGGGGCATGGAGTGTGCTTCTGTTATGTGGTGCAAATGTGCGTTCTGGTGTGTCAGACAGCACTCCCAACACACACACACCCCCACAAGTCTGCCTGCAGCTCCACATCTGGTCAGCTGGAACCGCACCTCCCTTTGTATCCTCAGACTCCTTGTGTCTTAAACCAAAGCCACCTTCTGTTCCCTTCAAACTCAGCAATTCCCGGAGACCCCTTTGCTTGGTAAGATGAGGGGAGGTTAAGCCTTTTCCTTTTTGGGCCTCAGTTTTCCTGAAATCAATGGTGCTCATTGTCTTCCAGACCCTCAGTTTTAGGATGACAATACCGGAGGTGACGCAGCAGGGTTGCACAGTTCTGTATCAGCGATCCCAGCCTGGGACTCCAAGGCCCCACAGTGCAGACGGCAGGCTTGCCTGGGCCCTGACCCCACTCCCCTGTCCCTGACCAACACCAGCTTAAAGTGATGCTTGTTTGCTTTTTACTTCAGCTTCGTGGGCTGAGGGACCGATGGGATTTTGCTTGTAGTTCACACAATGAAGTTGAAACATTGCTCGACAAACACCTCTAGTGTGTTTTCAAACAGGGGACGGGTCACTTGGGCCACTGTGGTGCAAAGTGGGCTTGCACAGACTGGTGACCAGGTGTCCCTGAGCACACAGTGCGTGCTGGCCCCCTTGGGGTGAGCAGCCCCGATGCTGCTGAGGAGGGAGGGGGTGTGGAAGGCGCCAGGCCCGCAGGCGGGCTGTGCTGTCCGCCTCTTCTCGGCTGAGCTGGAGAGTAAACCCTGTGAAACACGCATACTTAGCAGGCCTGACTCGCGCTTCCCGTGACGACGTGGCTAATTGGGAAGTGAGTCACCAGTATCTAGCTTGTAGTAGCACTGGGGGACTGGCTGACATCGCACTGTGTCCCAGAACCCAGCCTGCCACCGCCGCCTCGGGCTCCTGGATGCACAGACAGGGCTGGGGGACTCAGGAGGTAGGGATGGGCCTGGCCCTGCTCAGGTAGGGACTGGTGCTTGGTACCTGTGCCGTTTGCCATGGAAGGAGCTAATGGGAGGAGCTGGGGCATGCTTGAGGTCCTGTCAGGGGCACATCTTTGAAGGTCAGCCTCAAGGTCATCTCCCACTGACTGCCCAAGGCCCCTTCCATGGGCATGGCCACTGTGTCACTGTCACCTCCAAACTGGCCAGCCAGGCCTTCCCAGGGCATCTGGCCCTGCCTCCCTTGTCACCCCCACCCTTCCTCCGCCACCAGACATTCTGAGCCACTGCCTCTCTTGGGCTGTGAGTGGCTTTGCCTCCACCCTGGTGAGCCCCTCCCTCCCCGCTGCCACAATACTGGCTCATGCTCCAAATCTGTGAGGAGCTGTGGCCTGAATGCATGGATTGATTGGGGTGGGGCCTACTCTCCCAGGCACCAGCGCCTTGGGTCAGCCCCCGAGGCCTTCAGTGTGCCCAGGTCTGGCTCCCCAACCTGCTCTGAGCAAACCCAAGGCCCGTTTGCCATTTAGTTTTTGGGGCATTTTCCCGTCCTTGCGTCTGGACGGAGACGGGCTCCAGCACCTGGGTGGTGTGCTGCAAAGGCTCGCAGCATGAACTTGCGTGACTGCCTCTGCTTCCCTCCTGGACGCCTTCCTGGTCCTGGCTCATCTCTCCAGGGGAAGGGGCAGTCGGGGTTGCCTGGGGAGAGGTAGTCGGGGGTGCCCGGGTGGAAGTAGCTGGGGGTGCCCAGGGAGAGGTGGAGGAGGGATGAGGACACAGGTGGGAAGGGCTTGGAAGGCTGAGTTCTGCTGACCTCTCAGGCCTCATGGGCCCCAGGGAATCTGATGGAATGCAGTAATGGGAACTGGAATGGAGATACAGCCCAGGAGGGTACCAGCATCTCCTTTCCCGTCCGCTGGAGGCCCCAAGGGTGTGGCAGAGTGAGGGCTGAGCCAGGCCGGTGAGTGTGGCTGCCCTTCTCAGCCCCTCTCTGTGCCCCGGAGGGTGCATCTGTCCCCACTACACCCAGAGCTGCAGCCCAGCACCCAGGCTTACTGATGTCCCCAGAATGGTTTTCTGAAACAATGGGCAGAATGGAGGAGTTGCAGAGATGGGGTGTGTGGTCACTTCGGGGCACCCCATCCATTCCGCCCCATGCTGCCTGCCTGGTCTTCTGGTTTTGAACTTAAAGCTGGAGGGGCCGGCGGATGCTGTCTGTGTGGGTTCTCCCAATGTCATTGCTGCTAGCCTGCGGCCCACCTGCTCTCTCTACCAGGATGGTTTTCACCTGATGTTTTAGAAAATAGATACCAGTTTTATGACAATGAACATCTCAGAATTTACTTATTTCTTTTTAAAAATCCACTGGATAACAAGAAGACTGAGGAGTCTCCCTGTCCTGGTTGACCTGCAAACACATCGGCTTGGAGCCTTGTTGAGGCCAGTGGTCTGAGATTAACATACAATGGGATTGGACTGGGAGAGAACCTAGTTTGTTGTCATTTCAGTGTCTTGTGTGTATTTGGTTTTATTAAATGTTGAGGCGCTTGTTCTAAAGCATGCCTGGGGCCCAATGCCTTGGTGTTGCATTTCTGGGGGACCTGAGCCTTCCGGGAATGCTTTTGTGTTAGGCTTTTGCAGCAGTTACAGTGCTAATGGCTCCAAAACTTCTAACGTTTTGGACTGCTGCTCGGACTCGGGAGTGGCCTCTCTTTGGAATTTCTTTTTTCTTTTTTTTGAGATGGAGTCCGGCTCTATCTCCCAGCCTGGAGTGCAGTGGCGTGATCTCGGCTCACTGCAACCTCTGCCTCCCAGGTTTCAGTGATTCTCCTGCCTCAGCCTCCTGAGTAGCTGAGACTACAGGCATGCGCCACCATACCTGGCTAATTTTTGTATTTTTAGTGGAGACGGGGTTTTGCTACGTTGGCCAGGCTGATTTCAAACTCTTGACCTCAGGTAATCCGCCTGCCTCGGCCTCCCAAAATGCTGGGATTACAGGCGTGAGCCACCATGCCTGGCCAAGAGCGGCCTCTATTTCGAAAAGACACTTTTGCTGTGCTTTCAAACGGCTTCTCTTCTGTAGCACTCCATTCCCTGATAGCGCATCCCAGAATGTAGCTGAATACCACCCGTGGGTCGTATAGGACTCATGTTCACTCCCTGGTGCTAGTTTACGCTTCTTGGCTCCTGCCCTGCAGAAGTGGAAGGATGTGGGTCCCAGAGCCACGCGGGACCTTCCCGTGCTCCTCTGTGCAGTCATCCGGGAGTCTTGTTGGCTCATTTTGGGGTTCTGTAGCTGTGTCGGGAGGCAGCGGGAGGCTCCTCTGTGCTGCCTGTTTGAGGAGGGCTGTCCCATCACCAGGGCTCTGCCACGTGTGCGAGCTGGAGAAGGCAAGGGCTTCCAGAGAGAAGAGTTTAGCTGCGCCTGGGAAGGACCTCGGGAGCACGGGTGGGGTGTGTGCACTTGCTGAACATGTGAGTTGTGAAAACCCTGTCTGGTGCCAGGTGCATGGGAAGCCACTGACTTGTGGGCCCCTGAGGGCAGATACATTTGTCCTGGTGCCCCTCTTGCTTTACCCCAAGCATATTGTGGACAGCCCTTGCCAGAGCAGATGTGGACTCATGAACTTGGAAAGGTTTCAGAACCCACAGCCTAGAGACGGGGGCTCCCCACATGGAGGAAACAGCAAAACATGTCACCAAAAGTGCCAGGGACAGTGGAAGCCGGTAGCCAAGGGCTTCCCAGTGTGTCTCGGCACTTTCTCCTGTTTCCAGCCGTGGGCTGCCATCCAGGTACAAACAGAATCTTCAAAAAGACTATGCTTTTGTCAAAATTAGTGTTTCATTGATGAAAATAGATGTACATTTGCTGAAGGTGGTCATGTTTTGATCTACTTTTGCTTCCATCATTTTCAGGTTCTCAGATGAAAAAGAAAGTGTTTTTGAACACGGGAGAAACTCTAGAAGCCCCAAGTGCCACTGTCCCCATGGTGATGTTAGATGATGCTCACACCCCCATCAGTTCCTCAGATGTCAGGTGGCTTTTGTCTGTCTCACTCTGGGAAGGAGCCCATCCTTCCCACCACGCACCAGCACCACGGGACCCCGAGTGTGGGGTGCCGAACGAGCTCAGGATGGTCACCCAGGACCACACACTCACTCTCAGGCGGGTTCCATAAGCCAGGCTGGAACCCTGCTCGTACCAGCACCACGGGACCCTGAGTGTGTGGTGCCGAGCGAGCTCAGGATTGTCACCCAGGACCACACACACACTCTCAGGTGGGCTCCATAAGCCAGGCTGGAACCCTGCTGTCTGTATCATGCCTAACCCGGGTTCAACCCCGGAACCCAACACCCAGTTGCTCACTCTTCATTTTTGGTACCAGCGATGGAGTGGGCACTTCTGAGAGACAACAGAGTGAGATTTGGCTCCACTGAGCTTTGGGGGGTGCGGATTGGACTAGAGGCCATTCAGGGGACACTCCCTCGGCTGGCAGAGTGGGCCGGGCCACCTTATCTTATGGCTCAGAGATAACCCAGGGTGGAGTCCTGGGGTTTGTTCTCCAGCACTGTATCTTAGGTGCGTGTGTTTTCATGACATGGGGATCATTCTGTTTAGCAAACGTCCGTTCTTAATCCAGCCGTGGTCAGGGAGCCCTCCCCGTGGACGGGCTGCCCTGCAGTAGAAAGACTTCTGGGGGCTGGGCAGAGGGGCCGCTGGTCTTGGAGAGGGAGTCCTCTGCTCTGGGTGGCTCACACCATCCTCTGAAGGAGTCCAGTGACATTCTTTTTCTCCTGGGCAGTTGGGCTGCTGAGGGCGTGAGTCTGGGCACCTTGCTGGGTGATGTTTCCCACATGCTGGTCAGACTGGCTCAGCTTTATTGTTTGTGGGGAGGGACGCAGAGCTTCACAGACTCCTGGGGGTGTGCTGAGGCCTGGAGAGGGGGCTCCCTATCTGGGGCTAACCTGACCCACTGCCGGCTTCGGCAGGACGTGGAAGGCACAACGTGGTGCTTGGCAGAAAGTGAGTTGAGGTTGTTCCGGGAGCTTATCAAAGCAAGTGGCTTTTCCCTGGGACGGCTCCCCGAATCCCAGACACCGCTGCAGGTGATCGTGTTAGGATCCTTGCCAGCCAGCAGCTGCCAGGGCAGGGTGGGGCAGAGGGGCTGCACGGGGCAGCCTTGGGGGGGTCTCAGGGGCCTGCCACACACCCCACCCTGCCCTGAGCCTCCTCTGACCTCTGGGGTGTGGCTCTCCCGGCTCACGGCCACTGTGGATGGGCACTGCTCCCTGCCTGCAGGCCACGCTGGAGCCCGGGACACTGTCCGGGTGAAGCGGGTCCGTGTCTCCAGGCATTCGGGCACCCATCTCTCAGGAGGGACCTGCTGAATGGCCTGTCTACCTGCTGCTTGCTGCGGGGCCTCTTGGGAGACACTCTGGGGACATTCTCAGGTCAGAGGAGAAGCTTGTCTTAGTCCTATCTGCTCTTCACATGAAACTCTCATGACTCCATCTCCAGACAAGTCACAATTGCCATCTGTGGAGGGGTCATCCTGCATGGCCCCATGCTGGCTTAGCTGTTGGCCTTTGGTATTGAACCGGTTGTGTCTGGAGTGCCCTGATGCTCAGGGGTCCATCATTTAAACAAAAGTCCATGGCCACTGCTGGGTGCAGGTAGGTGTCTGCACCTCAGAGGCAGGCTTCGTGAGCCCCGTTTTACAGAAGAAGATACAGAGGGTCTCAGAGGACCACAGTGGCTCCCTCTTACCTGAGTGTGCCAGGCCTGGGATTTGAACTTGTGGTCTCCTCTGCTCTGAATCTTGCCATTAAAAGGCCTATGCCCCAGCGGGGCTGTGGAGCTGCATGGCCAGTGGGGCACTGCCACCAGCCTACTGCTTTGTCCACCTGTGGACAAAGGTTGTTGGGCAGTGGGGAGAACCATTCTCCAGCCTCTAGAGCTGCCCGCATGCAGGGAGGGGTTGTTGGGTGTTGGGAAATGACTGGCTATGTGGTGGCCACACTATTGAGCTCCACATCACATGTGTGATGATCAAATCAGAGTACTCAGCATACCGATTGCCTCAACATTGATCATTTCTCTGTATTGGGAACATTCAAAATCCTCTCTTCCAGGTTTCTTAACATCTGCAGTAAATTACTCCTAGCTGTGGTCGCCCTACTGTGTATAGAGTACCCCAATTCTCCTGTTTAGCTGTAACTTGGTGTCCACTAGCCAGCCTCTCCCTAGCCTCCTCCTCCCCTCCGCAGCCTCTCTACTTCATTCTCCTCTCTGCTTCTATGAGCTCAGTATTTTTTAGCTCTTACATATGAATGAGAACAGGAGGTATTGATCCTTCTGTGCCTAACTTGTTTCACTTAACACAATGCCCTCCAGAGTCGTACCTGTAGCTGCGAATGACAGGATCTCATCCTTCTTTATGGCTGAATACTATTCCAGGGTGTGTGGTGCACCCTTTCTCTATCCAGGCACCTGCTGATGGACACTTAGGCTGATTCTGCGTCTTGGCTCTTGTGAGTAGTCCTGCAGTAAACATGAGGCTGAGGCTGTCCTTCTCATGTGCAGCTTTCCTTTCCTTTGGATGAATACCCAGTAGTGGGCTTGCTAGATGAGGGGGTAGGTGCTATTTTTAGATTTTTGAGACATCTCTGTACTGTTGTCCACAATGGCTCTACTGATTTACGTTCCCACCAACAGTGTATCCGGCTTCCCTCTTTCCCTTTTCTCTGAATCCCTGCCAGCATTTGTTTGTGCGCTTCCCTTTTGTCTTATTGATAATCATTATTCTAACGGGGTGAGTTGGTATCTCATTGTGGTTTCGATTTGCATCTCTCTGGTGATTAGTGATGTGGAGCCTTTTAACATCCATTTGGGGGAAGGACACCCTCTTCAATAAATGGTGCCAGAAAACCAGATGTCCATATGCAAAAGAACGAGACTGGAGGCGGGCGCGGCGGCTCACGCCTGTAATTCCAGCACTTTGGGAGGCCGAGGCGGGCAGATCACGAGGTCAGGAGATCAAGACCATCCTGGCTAACACGGTGAAACCCCGTCTCTACTAAAAATACAAAAAATTAGCCGGGCGAGGTGGCGGGCGCCTGTAGTCCCAGCTACTCGGGAGGCTGAGGCAGGAGAATGGCGTGAACCCGGGAGGCGGAGCTTGCAGTGAGCCGAGATCGCGCCACTGCACTCCAGCCTGGGCAACAGAGCGAGACCCTGTCTCAAGAAAACAAAAAAAGAAAAAAGAAAAAAAGAAAGACTAAAACTAGAGCCCTGTCTCTCACATTATAAAGAAAGCGCTCAGAATGGATTAAAGACATAAATGGAATACCCGAAACTATGAAACTGCTAGCCGAAAACATACCTGAAACGTTTCGGGACATTGGTCTGCACAAATGTTTTGTAGGGAAGACACTTCAAAAGCACAGTCTACAAAAACAATAACAGCCAATTGAGATTACACCAAACTCAAGAGCTTCTGCACAGCAACGAGAACAGTCAGCACGGTGAAGAAGACGCCTGTGGAATGGGCGAGAATAGTCGCAGGTTCTTCCTCCAAAGGACTAATGTCCAGAATATATTCATACAGGGAACTCAGCTCAACAGCACACAAAACCCCAGATAATCTCATTAAAAGTAGACAAAAGATATGAATAGATATTTCTCAGAAGAAGACATCCAGATGTTCACCGTGGCTCTTTTGTTGAGGTTCAGCGTTCATCGTTTTGGAAGACAGACTGGTTATTAGTGATCATAGCTGTGAGAAGGAAATGTGAGCAGAAACCTTCATTCTGTGGTAATAAACTTCAGATCTGAGAGAAAAGAACAGGATGGATGCTCACTGAACTGCTTGTGGGGCAATGCTGTGTTCTGGGGTGGGGGAACCTGGCTGTGTCGTCGAGCAGAGAGCAGCCCCCGAGAAGTTTGGTTTGAAGGCCTCCTGGAGGACACTCCCCTGCCTTCCCTCCCCCATGCTCCCTGTGCTCTGAGCTCCCTGGCTTCAGGAGCAACATCAAGGAAGAGGTGGATTTGGATATGTGTGGACCCCGAGGCCTGAGTTCCTGCTGTTTCCTGACCTTGCCTGGGCGGGCAGCCGTGGCCATTGCAGGCATTTGATACCCTTCCTTCCGACACTCAAAAGCACCTGAGGACTTAAAGAAAAGGGTTTTCGTTGTTTGCAAAAGTCCATGTTTGGAGGATTTCTCACCCCTTCCTTGACATGAGGGAGGGAGGGGCTAGGCACCCCATGTGCCTGTCCCACATGGACATTGCTATCATCTGTTATGGGGACATGCTCGCCTGGTGACTCCAAGCAGTTTTAGGGTCAACCAAGACATTGTATGACCCGGAGCTGGTCTCTGCTGGGAAGTGGGGAAACTCAGGAAGCAGGGACAGCCCTGGAGCAGGCCGCTGGGGGTCCCAGACCCCAGTGACTCCCCTGTTGTTTCTGCTTCATGCGTGGACAGGAGAGAGAAGCCCAGGCCCCGGTCACCGCCTGCCAGCAGAGAAGCCAACCAGCCTAGACTCCCACAGGAAAAGCCACCTTCAGGGGGCTGGCCTCTTTTGTCTCCTGCTCCTTGGCAAACTGGGTCAGGTGGCTGACGCTTCCCAGAGCTTCCTCCTCCTCCTCCTCCTTCTCCTCCTCGCTGTCTCCTGGGGCTGTGCATCTGCAGGGAGAGGCATGATGTGGCTCCCAGGGGGAGGGGAGGCTGCTTATAAGGACAGGAGCACATTCCTGTTGTTGGAAAATGTCCTTCAGTCAGCGCCACACTGCAGGTCTGCAGAAAGCCATTTCTCAATTTCCATTGCACAAAAGGCACTTGCCCAGGCCAAGACAAAACTCTGTGCTTTCTCCAACAGACAGAGGCGTCTGCTGTGCAAAGCCCCTTTCGTTCTGCCAGGCCCGCCCCCGAGCTCCTAGAAAGGCATTCTCCATTCTCACGGTCGTCACCCGGCCCGGCACAGACAGGCCCTGACGCAGGCCCATCTCTCCAGGTATCAGAAATGAAGCATCACCTGCGGAACCTTAAAAGATGGTGCTGACAGTTTCTTCCTGCACTGGGAGAGCCACGGGGCAACTGCTGGAAGGGAGCCTGCTTGTGCCTGGTGCATCCCCTGAAGCTGAGGCTGGTATCTGGTCTTGAGCAGTCAGGTGGGCTCTTGGACTTGGCTACAGATGAGGAACAGGGCTTGATGTGGGGAGAGGTGCACTCACTCTTCGCCGTTGCTAGGCTGAGGCTGGTGACCAGGGTTGGAGCCCTGGGGCACAGAGCTGCAGGGAGGGCCACCAGGAGCTGATGGCCACGGTTCAGGCGGGGATTTGGGGAAAGTGGCAAGGGGTCCCCGCCACCCCGATTCTGTGTGTGCCTGGCCCGGTGGACCAGGCTGCAAAGTGACTGAGCCCCTGCAGGGGCCTGGTGGGAGGAGGTGGAGGAGGTGCCCTGCTAACAGTGTGGCCGGCCCCTTTGCTGCCTCTCACTGCACGGCCACACTGCAGAAAGGAAAGGATCCTCTTCTCCTCCACTCAAGGAGAGGTGGAATTTTAAAGAGAATAACTGGCCGGGAGCAGTGGCTCATACCTGTAATCCCAGCTCTTTGGGAGGCCACGGCGGGCGGATCACTTGAGGTCAGGAGTTCGAGACCAGCCTGGCGAACATGATGAAACCCCGTCTCTACTAAAAATACAAAAAATTAGCCGGGTGTAGTAGTGGGCACCTGTCATCCCAGCTTCTCGGGAGGCTGAGGCAAGAGAATGGCTTGAACCTGGGAGGTGGAGGTTGCAGTGAGCTGAGATCACACCACTGGCTGAGACTGCACCACTGCATTCCAGCCTGGGTGATAGAGCGAGACTTTATCTCAAAAAAAGAGAGAGACTAACTGGTAAACAAGAGGAAAGTAACAACATTTGAAATAAGGGTGGTACCAAACCTAGACTGGTTTGTGGTGGGGGGAGTGTGCTGTACACGTGTGATCACTCTGACATAGCCACTCTCGGTGCGTTTCTTCCCGGGCACAGGCCTGTTTATGTGCGGAGGGTTTCCTGGAGGAAGGAAAGGGTTTGGGATACTCTGTTACCTCAGCGGTGTCAACCCACCCTGCACCATCTACAGAAAGTCCCCCACTCAGCATCGGTGATGAGAGCTAGAAACTGCAGCTCTCAGCAAAATGACAGACAGCAGATCCTGGAGTAACATGGCTTCCTTCAACCGTGTTTTCTTGTAACATTGAAGCGTTTTGTTACAGGCCGTTTTGCTTCAAGCCTCCATTTCCAAGGCCCTCGGGTCCACAGGAAGGGAGGGCTACCGCACGTGCAGAGCTGAGTGCAGCTCCTTCCCCTCACTCAGAGGCCTTCTGTCACAGGCGGCCCTAAGAGCCCCCCATAGAAGGACAAACTGGCGATTACTGGGTGCCACCCGGTGCCGGCTTCTAACTGCAGTGTGGCTGGACCCATTTCAAGCTCCAGGACCCAGAGGTTTCCCAAGACCGAGGTCAGCCCAGTGCTCTGAGAGGGACATGGTTAAGAGAAGCTGAGCGCCTGGGCAGGCCTGTGCAGCCCCGGAGCCCGCGTCTGCCCTGTGGCTCTGACAGGGCCCTGGCCTTGGGCAGTCGGCAGGAGGAGGAGCCATGCCTTGCTCTGCGCCAAGCGGGGAGTCCCAGTGTGGGCCACTTTGGTCTCGGTGGCTCACAGACTACCTCATCTGTCTGTCCACTCCCAGGGCTGAAGTCGGCAGCCCTGTCTGGGCGCTGTGGGGGCCAAGAAGAGGTGCTTGGCCTGGTGTCCTCAGTTTGGATGAGGGCTCTCAGCTACCCAGCGGGGCAGGAGGGAAGGGGGATGACCAGTCCTCAGAAGATCCTTCCTCCTGCCCTTCCCTTTCCTGACACTTCCTTCTGAGATCTCAGCCTCAGCAGGTCTCTCGGGGGTGCAGACTCCCCGTCTTGGGGCCAAGCACTTCGAGGCTGTGAGAAAGAAGCTCAGTGCCTGGATGGAGGGCAAGGCTAGAGTCGGGGTCCTTGGCTGCACCCCAGGCCCGGCCGCGGAGTTGCTGCTGCCTATATGAGCAGGCTCGGGATGAAATGAATGCAATGCTTCTCGGAAATTCCAGATTAGAAAATTTCCATCTCAGTTAGTGTCAAATCAGTTTTGAGAGGTGGGGGGAGGTGGCAGTAGGCATTGGAAGATTAAATGGCACCTCCTTGGCATCTCACATTGGTGAGAAGGCCAACCGATTATTTTTATATTACAATCCCCAGGCATTGTCAAATGGATTAATAAATTCATTGAAAACCCGTTCCTTCTTCATAGATTTAATTTTGGTAGCCAGGGAATAACTCCGCCGTGACTTTTGAGTCTCAGCTCTCTCTGTCTGACAGCCAGCATGGGGTTAATTGAGGTGGCCGCGGCTCCTGGCCCTCCAGAACTTCGGCCGCATCTCCGAGGACTTGGTCTTTGGTGTCCTGAGGAAACCGGGAACCGCCCTGCAGACCCTGCCCAGGTAGCTTATAAGCTGGGCAGCGTGGAGAGCCTGGGGTTCAGCCCCCCACTCATGCCAGCCAGGCAACTCGTCCCAGTGGATACCCACCGCCCTAGACTACAGGGAACTCTGAAAATTGAGCACAAAACATGGCTCTGAGCTTCCTGGCAGAGAAGGCAAAAAGGGAAAAATCCACTGGTCATGTGACCTTCCTGTTCTACTCATGTCTGGCAGCATCTCGGAATGTTGAAGTGGTTCTAATGGGACTGTCATTCTGGGCTGACACCGGGGTGGCGCTTCCACAAATCATCTCTAATCTCCAAACCGTACAGGGTAAGCAGTGTCATCTCCATTTTGGGGGTGAAAACACAGAGGTCCAAAGTTGGACACGACACAGGCCTCCCAGCCAGCAAGTGGCTGAACCTCGTTTAGGGCTTGGGCAGGCAGCGTCCCCTCAGCGGTGGGGAGGAAGCTCAGTTAGGAATTATTCCCTGGAAAGGAGCAGAGACTCGGACAAGCAGGTGCAGAGCTGCGAATGCTGGAGCCCAGGGCTTGGGCAGGCAGCGTCCCCTCAGCGGTGGGCTTCTACATGCAGGCGGGTCACCCTGATCGCAGCTCTCTGTCCGTTGTCCTGTCTGACCCAGACCCCTGCAGGGGACCCTTCTCCTGGGTCACCTTAACTCCGCCCCTCTCCTTCAGTGCCTTGATCTCAGACCACAGGGACCTCAACTCCTCCATCTGCCTCGGCCTCCTTTCCCCTCCTCCAGTTCCTCTCCTGCCTTCCCACCTGCTCATCTGTTCTCCCTTGGGTCCTTCTTTCCTTAGGGACCTCTCTTTTCACGGTGACCCCTGACCTTCTAGTTGCCCAATTCCAAGGGCACCCCTGAGGCCTCATTGCACCCGGCCCTGCTGCATCCAATGCCCAGTGCAAGCAGAAGGCCCCTGGCTCCAGGTGGGACAGGGAGTGTGGAGGGCACACAGAGGAAGGCGCGGTGCAGGGACTTGGGGACGGTGGGCAAGGCCACTGAAGCCACAACTCAGAACAGGAGCTGGCATTGGCCAGGGGATGGGAATCTCTGTGAGCTCCTCCTCTCCAAGCCCACTGCTGGCTCCCCCAGGGGTCTGCAACAGTCTTCATGGGCCGGTGTCCTTCCTCCAGGTGGGCTGAACTCAGACACCCCACCCTACCCAGGGAAAGGCAACCCAGGCATCCACCCTCCCAGCCCCAGCCTCACTCCCTGTGCCCTGGGCAGCCCCTCTCCCCGCCGCAGCCTCACTCCCTGTGCCCTGGGCAGCCCCTCTCCCCTCCCCAGCCTCACTCCCTGTGCCCTGGGCAGCCCTCCGCTGGCCTCCTCCCTGTGCCCTGGGCAGCCCCTCTCCCCGCCCCAGCCTCACTGCCTGTGCCCCACCTTCACCGCCACTCAGCACCCGCTGGCCTTGACCTCACCCAGTGGCAGGTTGAGGAGAAACAGACTTGGTGGAATAGGGTCTTGGCGCAGCTTTCTGATTGGCCCGGCAACGCACTTGCCATTAACTTTATGGCGCGCTACCCAAGGACTAATTAAACCAGATGGCGGCGAAACCCGCGTGGAGGCACCGAGACATTTTTACATTTAAGTTGATCAAAATTAGGTGGAACGGCATATGCTCGCGGAGATTAGGAATTTTTTTAACTACATATTAACGGCTTTTCTTAATACTCTTCCTGGTGATCTCAGCACAATCCACCCCCTTTGTGCCATTTAATTCCTGCGATTCCCATTCTCCTGTCACCGAGACCTCGGGGCCGCGTGGTTTTGGTGTAATTTAAGTGAGTGGAATATTCAGCGCAGACATCATCACCATCGTCTGTGACATTCGCTGCTGAACGAAATGGGGGCCCGCCCCCAACTCTCAGCAGGAGGCTTTTCCCTGTTGGAGTCTGGGAATGCCTTGGAGAAGGCCGTACCCACAGCACGGTGAGCGCAGCTCTGAACGTTGCAGGGTGAAGCCAGTCTGCACAGGACGTCTCCGCTGGCCTCTGCTTCACATCCCATTGTGTCTGGACTCAGGGCATGTGGCTCAGGACAGGGGTGGCCCTTCATGGAATCCCCCAAATTTAGATGGAGGAGAAGCCACTGCCACGGAGGGAAATCCCTTCCAGGAGGTTGGTGGCCGCAGCCCCCAGCCAGGCCAGTGCTGACCCACCTCCGGGACACTGCGTGCAGCCCTCACAGTTGTGCCAGGCAGTGCATGGTGGGGAGGGTCCATAAGGCCTCTGGGATGCACCACCCCGTCCAGGTCCTGCTCTCAGATGGGTCTGGCTGCCTTACAGGTTTTCAAACATCTTATGTATTTATTTTTCACTTAGTTAAAATTCACATGACAAAATTAACTCTGTTAAAGATTGCATTCTGTTGGCGTTTAGTGTAGCCCCCATGCTCTACAACCCCACTGTAGCCGAGTTCTCGTTTCCATCACCCCACAAAAAGCCCCGTGCCTATGAAGCAATCCCTCCCTCTGCAGCAATTCCCCCAGCCCCGGAAGCTCCTGCTCTCCCAGACCTTCAGAAGCAAAGGCTGCAGAGGCCTCTCCAGACTGGGCACTCAGATGTCCCCCTGAGGTCCTCTCTCTCCTGACCCCGGCAGGGAAGCCAAAGCAACCACTACAGGGCCCAGCTGGCACAGGCTCCAGGCTCAGCCAGCGCCGGCAGGTGCTCGGCACGCCCCATCCTCCCCAGGTCCCAGGCCCCGGGTCCCTGACTCCAGAGAGTCGTGGCCACTGGGACGGCTGCCACATGCAAGATGGGAAGCAGCCCTGACTGCCCCCCACCTCCTCCTGGGATGCGCCCCTGCCCTGCCTCTGCTGTCCTTCCTCAGCTGCCTGAGGGCTGACTGGTGTGAGCCCAGGCTCCTAGAGGGTATCCCAGGAGCAAACTGTGACCTGGCCCTGGGCCCTGGAGCCCATGCTGCTGTCCGCCGAGGACACTGGGCTGCTCTGTCCCACACACAGGCATCCGGGTTCTGATGGCCTGCCGGGCCCTAGGCCACCATAGGCCTTGAATTGCATCCTGGTGGGAGTTAGCCCCTTGCGTGGGGCACGCACAGACCCGGGCCTAGGCTGGGGCACTGGGATCCCCACGTCCAGCAGCTGCGGTGAGGCCGGCCCGCCTGCTTCCCAGGGCCACCTCTGCCACGCCGCCTCCTCCCTCTCCCCGCCCGCTCTGTTGGTTGCTCCTCCCCCGCCCTCTCTGGGCAGGCACGGCTGGGGTGGGGGTGAGGTTCTGGCAAAGCCCCCTCTGTTTTCCAGCCCAGTGGTGCTCACATGTGACGGTGCAGGGGCAGCCTCGTGAAAAGCCCCTTTGTGTCTCCTCCCTAATTAAGAAATAGCAGCAGGCTCGGGGGCCCAGGCCCCAGGTCCTCACTGAACGCCGGCCACGGTCACAGGCGGCTGGATGGGCAGGCCCGGCAGAGGACTTCAAGGAAGAATCCCCCAGGCCCAGCAGGCAGCCCTGCTGCTTCCCTGGGGCTCCACTCACATTGTCAGGCCACCCGGTAGGTCTGGGAGGCCTTCTCCGCCCTTGGGTCCCAGGAGCTGAGATGGTACCCGCAGGAGCCCATGTGGGATCTGGGTGTCTGTACCTGGGGTTTCAGACCTGATTCTCCCTCCTGTACTGTGGGGCCTCCCTGAGACTCAGCCCTCCCTCTCTGTGAAATGGGGAGAATAAGGCCCCCTGCCCCCCAGAATCCAGGTGCAGATTGCTAGAAGTCCTTTCAGGCCTGGACAAAGAGGTGACCGTCCTCCCTAAACCAAGGCAGGGGGAGGTCTGAGAGGGTGTCCTGAGTCCACCTCCCCCTGCCCCACCTGGGATGTCCGTCCATGTCTCCTCCGCATAGCTGCCCATGCCCTCAGGAAAATGAGGGCTCTTATCTCTTTTCCAGAGCCCCAGATACTGAGGCAAAGGCTCAGAAAGAACCCACAGTTTTCACAGCGTTACTGTCACTGAGCGAGCCTTAACCTCCAGCCTGAGAGGTCAACTCAGAGCAGGGGTGCGCAGCAGGGAGGGCTGACCGAGGGGAACCCTGAGAGACCCCTGACGAGAACGGGGAGCCTGCAGAGGAAACTGGTCCCCTAAGGTCACGGTCACGCCCAGCGAGGCTCCAGCCCAGCTTTCTGGAGTGCTGTGCCTAGGGTCACCCTGGGACAGGCAAGTGGTGTCACCTCTTCTCCTGAAGACACTTTACACCCATGTGGAAGAGGAGAACGGTACTTTTCACTCATCTGGAGGAGGGACAGAGACAAGAGCCACTCCTTCCCCCTTTCTTCCCGGGGTGACCAGGCGGCCGGCAGTCCCCCAGCTCACCTGTCCGTCAGGAGCTGTCGGCCACCCTGGAAGGAGAGCTCAAGTCTGCAGTGTGGCCGGGAGGACGCCCGGGGTCTCCACTCACCAGCCTGGACCTAGCACAATCAACAGCCTTCAGTGGCTGACCCCAGGCCGAGAGCTATAGGGTAGTTTAAATTTGAAAATTAACATGGAATCAAAAGAGACAGAGTAATTTTTCATTCTGCTTGAAAGGTTATTTGCTTTCTCAACCGATGCTTAGTGTACTGATACATGATGTCAAAAGGTAAATGATTTTAAACCAGATTCAATTTAAATTTCATTACATATTTGTAGGAGATAGAGGCTCCAAGAATCCCGCGTCTTCCCTTTGAGAACCTTTCACTTTGGATAACTCTGGCGCCTGATGCCCAGATCTGTTTATCGTACGGTCACGTAGTCACAGGCCACGCTTCTCAGGCTCAGAATCGGAGCGTCCGTGAAACAGGCTGTGGTCTCCAGGGCAGCCCCTCAGGCGGCTCGCCGCCACTGACCCTGGGTCTTCTCTGTCATCCCAGACAGCACACAGGTCCTTTTATGTGAAGGGGGGACGCCCTCTGTGAATGCAGGCTCAGGGTGTGGGTCTCCTGGGGCTGGAGGCCAGGAGAGAGGGATGGGTGGTGGGAGGTGGGGACAGGCGGGAGGCCTGGAGTGGGACCAGAAGCAGCTCAGCTGAAACTGGGGGTGGTGGCGGGCAAATCGCGTTCTTCTTGGAGCCCTGGGCTCCTCACGGGCAACTCGAGTGTTCTGAGCAGCTGAGCCCTTCAGGGCCTCTCTGCAGGAGGGAGGTGAGCAGAGCAGGTCCCGTGCCTCTTGCCCATCCCAGTCGTGGCTGCACCTTGGACCAGTCACCCAACCTCTCTATGCCACGGAAACAGGGTAATGGCAGGGCCACTGTGCTGAGTGGGAAAGTGTCCCTTCAACATTCATGTCCCCTGGAACCTCAGAATGTGACTTTATTTGGAAATTGGGTTGTTGCAGATGGAATTAGTTAAGATGTGGTCACACTAGAGTTGGATGGGCCCTGAATCCAATGCCCGGTGTCCTTAGAAGATGCAGAGAGACACAGACCCAGAGGAAACGCCCTGTGGAAACGGAGGTGGAGATGGGGGTGACGGGCCTGCTAGCCAAGGACTCGCGGGGTGGCCAGCCACGCTGGAAGCTGGAGGCCACGTGTTTCCCTGGAGCTCCCCGAAGGAACTGGCCCTGCCAAGACTTTGTGGACTTCTGGCCCCCACAACTGTGTGAAGATAATTGCCACTGTGTGAGATGCCGGGTTTGTGGGATTTTGTTATGCAGACACAGGCCACTAACACACCACCCTCGGGGCAGGTGTGAGGGTCCCAGGATGGAGCCCGGCCCAGGCGACACTGGGAATGTGTTGGCCGCATCTATCCTTCTGTCCATTCCGCCGTGCACAGGCTCACCCCAAAGGCCCGGGGCCCAAGGCTGTTCCAGCACCCACCACTTACCCGTCTGGCTGGTGAAGTGGCCAACTGCCATCTGATTCTGCAGGTGGGGCACCCTATTGGAGAAAGCGTTTCTGGGGTGGCCCCTGCACCCAGCAGTGCCCTCGTCAAGGAAGGAGAGCCAGAATGCCTGCCGTTGGGGACTTGAGATTAATTTGGTGGCGGTCCTAGACGGATGTGAGGGATCTGGAGAGAGACCAGGTGTGGAGGGGCTTTGGGGTAGAGCTGGGGATGGCCTTACTTGGCCTAATGAGCAGGAAGAGGGGACATGGAGCGCTCAGACCAGTGCAGAGGGGCAGAGAGAGCCCGGTGGGCCCAGGGGAATGGGCAGCCTTCCCTGATGTTGCCAGAAACGGCTTTCACGTCCTCTGGTCTGGTTTAGGGGCCCCTAAACAGGGAGCTCTGGAAGGTCGAGAAAAGCCCACTGTCTTGCAGACCCTGGGCTTCAGCACATCCCTCAGGCCAGGGCCGGGGGGTCCCAGTGTGGGATGACAGGCCGTGATCCAGGCAGGTGAGGACCTGTCCCCACCGTAAGCAGCCAACCCCTGGAAGAGCCCAGGTGACTGCGTTCGGCCTGTGTTCAAAAGATGTCTCTTTGTAGGGGATGTGCGCGTGGGAGGTTGGAATTTTCTTTGGAAATTAATCGCCTGTTGAATTATTCCCACCATGGCTGTAACCGTGTAGGATCCGGGGCATGTGGGGAGGGCTGCGCATGGGCTTCCTCTGGCCCATTTAGTCAGTTATTACCCTACCATCGCTCCTCTGGCTTTATTTACCCAGCAGGACGTTGCTCTTAAAGGCACATCTGGGCACTTTTGAAAAATAATGTCAGTGCATTCCAGGAACCCCTCTTCCCGATTTGGGTTTGTTTTATTTTGCAACATCAAACAGTGAGGAATGGAAGGTTCCAGATCACAGCCCAGGGACCCCTGGGGTTAAGTTTGCAGACGCTCTCTTGCCAGGCAGCGAGCTTGCTTCCTGTCTGACTTTTGCTCGCCTTTGCCTCCACCTCGCGCTCCCATTTTCTCTCCTTTCTGCATTGCTAATGATATTGTTTGTTCTCGGTGCCACACAAAAAAAGCACAAGATAATCACCCAGGCATTAGTCATCATTAAGCTGGTGATAAAAACAAAAAAAAATTCTAAAGTGCTGTTTCCAGGATGGGTGTCGTGCCTGCGATGAACGGTGTTGTTGCAAATATGGGTTTCAGGGATCCATCCCAGCCAGCCATATGGGAGACGGAGGGTGCGTGGCCACAGATGGACCCGATCCATTAGGTGTAAAAGGTAAATACGGCGAGAAGGTTCCACCGCCACCTGGAACTGCCCCGGTCTTCGTTGGATTTGTCATTAAAGCATCGTGCTCACTTCTGGGTGCTGTCGGGGTTCCTTAGCAGGGGCTCTCTGCTCTCACCCGGTGTCTGTCAACTTGGAGTTGGCATCCGGGCCAGGATGAGCCTCGTGTGGAGGGAGGTAGAGCTGTAGCTCCTGCTCAGACCAAACTCGGGGTGGGGCTTAGACTACAGGGAGGACAGAGGCTGAGCCGTGTCCACCCTCCGGATGGGGAGGGCATGGTTACTGCCCTTGTGGCCATACTCCTTCGGATACGTATTCTAAGAATACTTGTCTGCAAGTAACGGAACACGTGACCAGCATTGGCTTAAACAGCGAGGACGTTTTTTGTTTTTGTTCGTTCCCACGTAGAAGCTGGAGGTCGGCAGCCCAAGGCTGATGGTTGCTATCCAAGACTGGAACCTCCCCCCGTCCCTCCCTCTGTCCCCCGAGTCTACCTGTGGTCTCGGTGGCAGAGCCTGTGGCAGTTCTGGGCCTTGTATCTGCAGGCAGGAAGGGCAGCAGCTGCCTTGCAGGCTCTGAACAGGTGTGAGGCTCCCGGAATTCTGTCTGTGCCCGCAGGCTGGGGGGGATGCAGACCCCCCAGGGCCAGAGGTGGCCACCTCCCATCCACTGGCACTGGCAGCCCCAGGACTTGGCTCTGTCCTTAGCGTCTCCTTCCATCAGTGGCTGGTGGGCTCCCTGGGGCAGTGGTTGTGACTCTACACTTGTGTCCTCCGCTTCCGGAAACTGAGGCTGCCTGGGGTGGGCGCGGGGCCAGGAAAGGTTAGGCCCCCACCCATGAGAGGCAACCTGAAGCCCTCCCCAGGCACAGGGCCTGAGTCCTCTCATCCACCCCGGGGATGGCAGAGACTGCCTGGACATCATCTGGGTGGGCCTGCCTGGGGTTTTGTGGCCACTCGTGGAGGGTCACCTGGGCCTATGGGTGGAAGTTTAGGGGCCAACTGTAAGTCTGCCCAAGGAGCCCACATGCCCGAGGCTGGCCTGTCCCTCGGTGACTCTGGCTGGGACCCACATGGCCCCAGGCTGGCCTGTCCCTCGGTGACTCTGGCTGGGAGGCCTCCCTGCAGGGCCCTCCAGCTCTAATATATCGTGGGTCTGCTGTCCACCGTGTCCCTGTCCTGGGTGACTAGAGGGTGGGGCTGCTGAGCGCAGGGCAAGACACTTCCAATGGGAGGCCAGGAATAGCCTGAAGGGGCTTCGGCCGCTAGAGCCCCCCATGGAGGGGCTACATCGGTTCCTTCCCAGCAGGAGACCCAGAGCCCATAGATCATGGTGGAGGATGGCCAGGCGGGATGGGGGCAGCCAGGGAGCCGCTGGTACCAGTGTCAAGGCTTCCAGCTTATGGGTCTCCATCCCCTCCCTTGCCGCTCGTGCCATAGAACCCTGCTGCGCTCTGCACGGAGCCTCTGCTAGAGGTGGCCTCGGCTCTGCGGGCACTTCGTGGTGCTTGGCTCCTGTGCTCACTGGCTTTGCTGTGGGACAGGGCTGGTGGGCCAGTGGGCAGGGCTCCACCAGGGCCAGTTTCACTTGCACATCATCCAGGGGACCCCACGGGGTAGGATGAAACCAGCGCCTGAGTCAGCAGACTCCCCTGGGCCCTCCTGTGTGGCCAGCTCCCGGCATTCCGCTGAGATATGGGGGTGAATCACTTACCTCCTGGCTCTTGGCTACTTGAGAAGGAAGGAGGCTTTGGATGGAAAACGTTGGGCCTCCTCTGCTCCTGGGACCCCTGAAGGCTGCCCCTAGCCCCTGACTCTCTGCCTTCACTCACATGGGGCTTGGTGCCGCATCCCAGGTGCCCCTCCTAGGCCTAGGCTCAGGCCTGCTTGGGCCAGGTCAGCCGCCTGGACTGACCCTAGCCCCTCTGTGCCCAGCTTGGGCCAGGGCTGCACAAAGGAAGGAGCATCCTGGGGGCCCAGGAAGGAGCCACTCCCAGGAACCCCTATTCCTGGGCAGCCCAGACTTACTACCAAGAGGCTTTAGTGGGAAGCACGATCCCAACAGCTGAAAATAGGCCAGGCAGACGCAAGGCTAGTTTGGGTGTGAACGCAGGGTCCTCCCTGCAGAGAGACTGGTGAGAAGTGTGCCAGGGCTCAGGCGGCTTGCACTGGCCTTTGAAGGCACTGCAGGCTGCCCACGCAAGGTGCCCACAGCTGCCACTGCACGTGGTCCCAGCCTGCCCTGCGGCCGGGCAAGCCTGTGATGCCTGTTCAGAGGGCGGAAGCAGGGCGGGAAGATAGATAGCACGATGCCGCCTTCCCCCATTTTTTATTGCCACTGATCTTATTTTAGTCCATTATGGCTGCTTTTTCGGGATTTTTCTCTCCTCCCTCCCGTCTGGCCAGATTTCCTTTGTGTGACTGGCAGTCCACCGCTTCCGATGCTGACCTTAGGGCCTTCATCTCCATGGGCCTCGGGATTCTGTCTCAAAAGCCTGCATGGCTTTGACAGCCTGGGGGCTGGTGGGAGACTCTGCTGGGCTGTGCCTTTGGCATTTGGAGTGGAGAGGAAGCTCCTCCTCCAGGCGTGGGCTTATGTGAACTCCGTGCAGACCTCAGAGATGGAGACACCCTGCCCTTCATTGCCCAAGGCCACTCTGAGGAGCCCAGCAGCACCTTGGCCTGGACACTTGGTCAGGGACACTCTGCTGGACACTTGGCAGTTGAAACAAGACCTTAGTGGCATCCAAGAAGTTCTGGAATATTCTCAGCCTAAGATACAGAAGAGACATCAGCCCTACCCTCCTCCCAAAACAGATGGGATGGCTTGAAGCTGGAGCCTCCATCCACAGCCCACCCTGCCTCCTGGCCCCTGTGGAGGCACGGTGATGTGCACAGCTCATTCCCACCTTACTCTCCCCACCTGTGGAAGGGGAGTCCTGAGGTCGCCCCTGCAGATGTGTGGAGATATGTGTGGCTCATTCCCTCCTTATTCTCCCCACCTGTGGACCAGGCATCCTGAGGTCGGCCCTGCAGAGGTGTGTGGTGATGTGCTCGGCTCATTCCCTCTTTATTCTCCCCACCTATGTACGAGGTGTCCTGAGGTCTCCACTCCCGCCACCCTGCCTCCCAGATCGCCGTCAGGCTGGACAAGGGCACCAGGTGCCCCTCAGTGCAGATTTGGAGAATCTGTACCGGGCACCAGCCTTGGCAGGTTTCAGGGGTCTCTGCACTCACCCTTTCCTGGGTGGTCTCGGTCACTGCCAGGGGAGCCACTGGCCTCACCTTACCAATGGAGAAACTGAGGGGTGCATGTCCATGGCCCTGCCCAGGAGCTCCCAGCATGAAGGGGCTGTCCAGGGCTGGGACCCCGGTCTGGCCTTCTCTCTTTGTCCACCCTGCTGCCCTCCTCCATCTGTGTGTGGTGCCCTGGGCTGGGACTGTGCCATCTGTGCCTTTGGGGAGGTCTCCTGCACCCTGTCCAGAAGCCGAGGGAGCTTTCCACCTGTGGGATCCCTCACTGTGTACCCTTGGCTGGCTCCAAACTCCTTCTCAGGGGAGCACAGTGGGAGCAGGTGCCCCAGCCAAGCCTTCCAGGAGCTGTCGCCCCAGACACATCTGTATACTGGCCACCTGGAGCCCTCAGAGTCCCTAGTCCACAAAGGAGAGGCGGGCTGGCTTCTGTGTGCCACCTTGCTCACTCCCAGTTAACTTTGCGTATCGGCCTCATGAGGCTGATCACAAAGGGCGGCCGCTGCCCCCAGAGCTCCTGCGGGTGCACCCTCATTGGTCCCTCCTTCCCGGTCCTCACAAGAAGAGACAATGTCCCTGAGTGCGTTTGCATGTCGATCACGCTGCCATTATGTATCTCGGAGTTTTCATCATGAGAAGAATGAGATAATCATGTTGTATATACTGAATAGACTTAGAAAGATTGCAAGATGGCACTTTCATTGGAAGAGGGGAATTAGTTTAAAAATATGCTGTCAAAATATGTTGTTCTAAATGCTGAGTTGATGGTTCTTTTGTTTTGCTTTGTTTCTTGAATGTGTCATTAGAAAAAATTAACAATGACATCAACTGTGAGATGGGACTGCAGTTCCTCTGAAAGGGGGAGGGTATCCAGTTGTCCTTGGGATTTGCTTTAAGTGATTCCTTTCCCTTAAAATATTGTATCTCATTATGAGGCCCACCATAAATTTAATTTTCCCATTTATTGAAAGTCAGATGTGTGCATTTGAAGAACTCGGATGTAAGGGACTTCGTTGTAACAGTCTCGCCCAGTGCCCCCGTGGGCCCTTGCTGGCCTCCCCTGGGCCAACTGACCAGGCCATGTGGTTCACCCTCTGAAGGCTGTGGCTCTGGAATGATGCCAGATGATGCCCGTGGCACCCCCTCTGACTGGCCATCACTTCTTCCTCTGTAAATGTCAAGGTCCACGTAGAACCCAACTGCAGCCCAGGCCTAGGGGGTCTCTGAGACTTGCACCTGCCCAGTTCTTACAGTGTGGCTGCTACTCCTGTGTTTCTGAATGGATGAGCAGCCATTGTGTCGCCTGGCACCTGCTTATGGGGCAGGGCAAGGCCAGGGCAGCAGGGGTGAGGGGCAACGGGACTGTGGACAGTGAGGTGGACTCCTGAGCTGTTGCAGCTGCCCAGAGACAGCCGGCCACTCTCCGTGCACGACCTCCAGACGGGAACGTTCAGGAAGGACATGTGTGCACAGTCCTTGGGGCAGAGAGTCAGGCCAGGTACTGACTTTCAGCTTCCTTGCAGCTCTTGTGAGGCAGCCTGGAAGGGAGGTGAGGTCCCACCGCAGGGCCTGTCGGAAGCCCTGTGGGAAGCCGCATCCCACCCAGGCTGGAAGTGGCAGGAGGATCCAGGGCTCCGCTGGCCTCTGCCCCAGCTCAGACCCTTCCTGGGTCAGCCTCTGTCGTGTGGTTGAGGGTAGCAGCTGTGGGTCCGGCGATGGTGGCCGGGGTCAGAGGGAGGTGCCTGAGATGCACTGGGTGTTTCACGGGTGGGCAGAGCCTGGCACGAGGCTTCAGGCCCTGTTACATTCGGGCAGCCCTAACAGGTCCAATCCTGCCTTCCCAGGCACGCTCTTCTTCAGGCACTTCTGAGACGCACTTTTACTGCTTTTTCTCCTCTCTGGAATCGGGAATGTCACGTCACCCTTGGGGCGGGGCACCAGACAGGCAGATGAAAGTGGCATAGGCAGAGCTGACTTGGCCGCCTGGGCCCCCCGGTGCCTCCCTTCTCCTCCTCCAGCAGCCCCGCGATGTCTCTGATGGCAATGATGACGTTGGTTCTCAGGTAAGGACGCTGAAGTTCAGAGGCCCCAGAAACCCATGAATTAGGAGCCTGATGTGGTCCTGGTACCTGACAAGCTTCGAGTGGAGTGAGATGGGAGTGGGCTTGGGGGCTACTGCGGAGTTGCATCGAGGACCCCAGCAGGGCCTTGGGGCATGAGTCGGTGCCATGTGGGTGCATCATGTCTCCAGGAAACAGGTCTGCTCTGAGGGTCCGTTCCCCAGTGCCTGTGCATAGCCATGGCCATAGTGAGGAGGCACCCCTGGAAGGGTGGCCCCTGCAGCCCAGCACCTCTGCACCCTGCACTGGCTGCCTCCAGCCACTGCACCCAGCCCCGCCCTGTGCGCACCCTCCCCACCACACTCCTTCACGGGGCCCATCAAGGGTAGTCTTCACCCCCTAGGAGCCTAGGGCTTGAGCCCAGGAGTCTGAGCCTGTGCACCTGCCCCACTTGTGATGTGGCCTCAGGGACTGTGGCTTGTCAGGTGCTTAGGGAGTTTGCATAATTAACCGACGCTTTGAGTCCACAAAGACGTGGTGTGAGTGTGATTACAAGTCCGGGCTGTGGAAAGAACCAGGAACACCCTGAAAGCGGAGTGACCCCAAGTGTGCGCTCAGGGCCGGTGGGCCACTCGGCAGCTGTGTGCTTGCACCAGGAGCACTGGGAGAGAAGCTGGGGGTCTGTGGAGCCCCTGACCTGGCTTGGCTTTCCTTGAGGCCCAGAGGCCCTGCTCTGGGAGACACAGTCCCATTGTGACCTGGAGAAGGAAGGGGTAGCAGGGAGACAATGAGGGGGTAGATTTCAGGTGAAAGCCCAGCCTGGAGAAAGGCTCAGGCAGGTAGGGCACAGGGTAGCTGCCTGATAGGGGCTTGCCCTGGAAGGCACTAGAACCCTCTGAAGGGCCCTAGCAGGGCAGTGACTGCTTAAATCACCTTCACATTTGAGAGCTTGCTCTGACTCTGCATGCCTAGGACCTGGGTAGAGGCAGAGAAATCAAGGTGGAGGCTGTTGAGGGTGTCCAGGCAGGAGATGGGGGTGTCAGGCAGGAGACGGGGTGTCAGGCAGGAGGACTGAGCTCGTGGCTGGCAGAGGTCCAGTGGGCCCTCCGGACACCCCCTGAGGACTGAGCTCGTGGCTGCAGAGGCCGTGGGCCCTCTGAGACACCCCCTGACAGGACTGAGCGTCGTGGACTGCGAGAGGCCGTGTGGCCCTCCGGACACCCCCTGAGGACTGAGCTCGTGGCTGCCATGAGTGCCGTGGGCCCTCGTGGACACCCCCTGAGGCACAGTGAGCTCGTGGCTGCAGAGGCCGTGGGCCCTCCGGACACCCCCTGAGGACTGAGCTCGTGGCTGCAGAGGCCGTGGGCCCTCTGGACACTCCCTGAGGACTGAGCTTGTGGCTGCAGGGGCCGTGGGCCCTCTGCTTTGTGGGGCTGGGCTGAGTAGGGTGAGGGAAGCCCTGGCGTCTGCAGACCCTCCTGTGCTGATGACCGGTACCACCTGCTCTGTCTCCATGGTGACTCAAAGAGGAGGCGGCTGGGGCTGCATCACCTCCATTTTTGCATGCATGAGAAATTGAGTGTAAGTCTCCTCTGCTCCCTTCCTGTGACATCCGAGCATGGTCGTCTGACCAATGGGGTATCGGGAGTCTTGGTGCTGCCTGTTCCTGAAATGTCTTCCTGAGAAAACCCAGAGTGAAGGAGTGTCTGGAGGGCACAGGGGCCGTCACCTGCCAGAGCCCAAGGAGGGAGTGCACCGGGGTGCTGTCCTGGGGCCGGCATTCAGCTGAAAGGATTGGCTTCAAGTCTTGGCTGACCACTGGAGACTCTGGCCAGGGACCTTGGGATGGTTCAGGGGAACCTGCTGTAGGTTTACAGAGACAGAAACTGAGGCCCAGGGTGGAAACCAGGGTGAATAGGGCTCCTCCCATCTCCTCCCCTGCTAGAGGGTGGGCAAGAAACCAGTGGCTCCCCTGGCTCCCTCTCCTCCCATCCCTTCTGCTTTGTGACCCTCCTCCAATGGGCTCCCGTCTTTCCTGTCCAACCGTCCATGTCACATGGGACCTGCTGTCTTTGGGCCAGGGGTCATGGCCACCTGGTCCACACCTGACCACCAGGCCCACCCCTTCAGGGGCACAGTGGCAGAGGGAGTTCCCAAGAAATGAGGTTTGGGGCAGGAGAGGTGACCCCAGTGCGTGTGGCTATGGGGATCGACAAAGCAGGGGAGCAATGTCCCTTGGGTTCCAGATGAAAGTGGCTGAGATGTCACAGTGACATGAGAGACTGAGCTTCCATTGTACAAGGACCGCCCTGTGCAAAGCGGTGCCCCTGCCTGCCCTGCCCCCAGCCTTGTTAGGGGACTGGCCACACTCACAGACATGCCATCGGGGAAGAGCTGGCCGTGGCTGTGTGGGCAGCCTCAGGGAATCAGTCACAGGGTGGCTTGAGTAGCCGGGAGCCGCCACACTGCCTGCCGACGTGGCTGGGCCTGTTTCAGATCCAGGAAGTGGGGGTCTGCGTGGGGGACCTTCTGCTTTTGGGAGGAGCTGAGCGGCCCCTGGCCAACACTTTCAGCCTTTCATGGAGCTCAGACGTGTAGCCGCAGGAGCTGAGCCCCAGCCCCGGGCTTGTCCTGCCCTGGCTCTGCCTCCTGGGAGCCTGTCCTGGGCAGGGGGTGGGGCTGTGATGAAGACTGGGCAGGTGAAAGGCCTGGGTCACCGGTCTGCCTGTCCCCTCCTGGAGCGAACAGCAAGAGGGGCTTCTTTCTTACAGACAATGGGAATCTTGCAGCCTCTGCAGGCAGCTCCTGACACCCACCCCGGTGCCCTGTGGCCTGGGATCTGGTGGACTTTGAGGTCCCTGAGGCCGCAGTGGGTCTTCCCTGCAGGTGCAGTTGACATGTGGGTTACTGACTTGGTTTGGCATTGGCGTCAGGTCGGGGTAGCTGGCCTTCACCCCTCAGCTTACCAGCTTTGTGCAGGGGACTCTAGCCGGTACCCTCCCTTTCTCACCAGCAGGCGAAATGCCTTTAGACCCCCAGCGTGCCCCAGTGCTGAGCTGTCAGTCTCGCACCAGAGACCACATGCCTCTTGGGAATAGGAAGCAGTTTGTACAGAGAGGTTGTTTGGGACTGCCCCCAGGACTCTGCACTCTCTAATCCTGGGAGGTGAGGCTGGGAGGTTGATCCTGGAGGAAGACACAGCAGGTGCCTCCCCGCCCCTCAGCTCCCCCGGAAGGACTGATGGGCCTGGCAGGGCAGGAGAGGGTGGACGTCCCACAGTCAGGGACACCACGGACAGGACTTCATGCCCAGCACATGCCGGCACAGCTGGCGACACTGCTGGATCTGATTCTGCAGCTGAGCTCCCATTTCCTGTCTGCACTGTGGTCACTGTGCAGCCAGAGGAAGGTGGGTGGCTCCCTTCTGAGCCCTGTCCTGGGCACCCCGCCTCCCTCCTCCTGACGAGGAACCCCCTGGTGCTTTCTGTTCTCTGATGAAGAGGAGGGATCTCCTTGCCTTTTCTTCTCCTCAGAACCATCATAAACTGGGCTTCCAGGGCTTTTTCTCAGAGATTATGCAAATGTGGCCCTTGCCTCTGGGCTGCACGGCCGGTACTCTTTAGGAGATTACGGAGGCCGTACGTCTAATCTTCAGCATATTTACCTTTTATTTACTCCGCACCTTTTCAGGCTGTGGCCAGCCCTGACAGCTCTGATCTTTCCGGCGAAGAGGACATGTTGGAAATACGTATTACACGTTCTCAAGAGACCATTTCCCTCCTGCTCAATCCTAAGGCTGTTTGTGTACCCAGCAAGGATTTATTGTGTCTTCAGGATAGTCTCTTTGTGTATTTTGGTCTCAGGTTTTAAAATATTGGGATCAGTTAACGATTATGCACTGTCACTGGTGGGGTTAGTGCGGCAGGTGGGATGGGAGACCTCAGGCTGCAGACACTGATGTCACGTCCAGCATCTGCCCTACTGCAGGCAAAGGGTGTGGCCCACCCAGTCGCTGGGGGCCTCTAATGCAGCCGCCATCTCACACATGGCTTCCAGGTCACCAAGAAAGGGGAAGAAGAAGAGGATGGCACAGGAGGTCAGGCCTGGAAGGAGCTGGGCCACTTCTGCATGAAATCTTTCAGCAAGGAATGGTGCCCCTGCCCCAGCTCCCATCGGAAGACGGGCTGGGAGCATCTGAGGAATGAGTCCTAGGATTTGGAGGACACAGGACACACACTGTCTTTGCAACAGGGAGATCATATCTTCTCCATGTCCAGGGTGAGAAAGTTGAGGCCAAGAGACATCCAGACACTTGCCAAGGTCCCACCACCGCCCATGGGTGGCAGAGCTTTAAGTGAGCCCAGGGTGCTGAGTTCCAAGGCTGTTTCCCTAAATGCTGCCAGGGGACGGGGGTTTGCTGACAGGTGGGTGCAGAGGTGCCCCTGTGCAGTGTCCGCCTTGGGAGCAGAGGCCCTGGGAGCAGTCCCTGGGAGGCCTATGCCCACTGCCGCCCATCCCGATGGGGTGGCTGGTGTCTGAGGAGGTGGCCCTGAGGAAGGGTGAGGGGACCAGGGGTGATTAGGGCACAAGGAGCAAAGAACAGAAGTCTCATCGATGAGGGGGAGGAGTGCAGCCGTCAAACCCTTGGCTCTCACCTGGGACCCCAGAATTGTGGTGTCCAAGCCCTGTGTCTGCAGAAGGCGACCCCAGCACAGCTGGCACGGAGGTGGCAGGGCTGGCACAGGGTGAGGACTCCAGGGCAGGCCCCCGTGGGGCACTCTCAGCATGAGGGCTTCAGCGTCTTGGTCTCCAGGCTGCACGTCTGAGGTCCAGCTGGGGCCTTGCCCATCAAAGATGTCGGCAGGATGCATTTTGGTTATTTGAGTCAAAGCTGGATCCCACCACATTCTGAAACGCTAGGAAGGGGTCGCACCCCAAGCAGTGAGGCCCTCTGGAGATGACTGTAGAAGGATCTGGAAGGGTCTGGGAGAAGAACACCCCAGGGACCCTTTCCCAACTCGAGGCCACCCTCTGGGCATCTTGGTCCCTGGCCAGAATGAAATTTCACATTGAGCTGTTGCCCAGAGAAGGACATTTTTGCATTTCCCCAAACCTTATTTTTCCTTTTCCCACCTGTCCTTCCTTGCTGCGCAGAGAAGTCAGTGTCCAGAAATATGAGAAAATGGGGAAGCAGCAGCCATGTGGCTGGATGACAGCTGTTGTCACCATGTTTGGTGGAAGGGATGAGGCTGGCACGTTGTGGAGAGCATGGGCCATGGTTTGTGGGGTCAGAGTGGGTCAGCACCCCAAAGTTAGCAAGCACCCCTCAGCACCTGCATTTCCTGGAGCTGGGCTGATGATGTAGAGAAGGAGCTCTCCTTTCAGAAGAGCTCGCAGGGTCTCCTTCCATTGCTACCCTCACAGCAGGGGCAAGAATGCAGGTGAGGCAGGGCCAGGCAGGTGAGGGGGGACAGGCAGGTGAGGGGGACGGGCAGATGAGGGGGGACAGGCAGGTGAGGGGGACAGGCAGGTGAGGTGGGTCAAGCAGAGGCCTCTCACCCTGGAATCCCAGCCCAGCAACCCTTACCTGGGAACGTTCTGCTCTGCGCACAGGCAGACAGGTGAAATGAATAAGTCAGGTGCAGTGGGTTAGGCAGGTGAAATGAATAAGTCAGTTGAGGTGGGTCAGGCAGGTGAAATGAGTAAGTCAGGTGCGGTGGGTTAGGCAGGTGAAATGAATAAGTCAGGTGAGGTGGGTCAGGCAGGTGAAATGAGTAAGTCAGGTGAGGTGGGTCAGGAAGGTGAAATGATTAAGTCATGTGAGGTGGGTCAGGCAGGTCAAATGAGTAATCAGGTGAGGTGGGTCAGGCAGGTTAGGGCTGATAGGCCAGTGAGGGGCAGGCGGGTGAGGTGGGTCAAGCAGGAGAGATGCCACAGGCAGGTGAGGTGGGGCCGGGCCTTCCTCTGGGGGTCCGCAGAGGGCTCCCATGGGGGTAACCCTGCATGGCCAGCTCTAGGACTGAGGAGTGTGGAGGCAGAGAGGAGGGGCCGTGTCAGCTGAGCAGCAGGTCCAGGACAGGCTGGAGGGCAGGACCTGAGGAAGGCTGCAGTGGAGCCCACAGGGCCCTGGAAAGTGCCTGTGCCCAGAGCCAAGCAACTCCTCCTCCAGCTTCACTTCCGGAATGTCTCCTCCAGGTAATTGATGGGGCCGCCCTGCGGGGGTGTGGGGAGGTTGAAGGAGAGGCCGTGCCCCCTCCACTGTCCTTTACCCTGGGAACAGGGGCAGGGGGAGGCCCGGCTCTAGCGGGCACTGAGAGCGGACCTGCACTGAGAAAGCGGGCTCTGCTGCACGTCAGGGACACAGGGCTGGGAGCCGCAGAAGCAGCTGCGCTCAGAGACTGGAGGTTTGGCCTTGGAGGGATGGAGGTCGGTGCCCATCGTTTGTCTGGGGGGTCCTGGAGGCTGAGCAGCAGCCTCGGCACAGACGTCTTAGCTTCTCTGTCCTCTCCTTCCTAGTTCTGCTGGTCACTCGTGGGTCCCCGGCCAGCTCTGTCACCCCAGCCAGCGAACAGGGAACATTTGGGAACATCACTTCTCCCCAACCTTGAGCAGCCCCTCTTCAAGGCTGGGCCCTGGGGCCTCTCACCCTGGGATCCCAGCCCAGCAACCCTTACCTGGGAACGTTCTGCTCTGTGCACAGGTGCCTTTCCAGGGGAGGTGGAACCTTTATACAGGTTTTTAAGCAAATGATCACCCACCACTGTAGTATGTGCGTGTGACTCTTGAAAGTGTGTCTTTTCATCCACACACACACAGTCCCACTCCCACACACTGTGACCTGCACATAAGTGTGCATGTGAGATGCACATTTATAAATAATACCTGCACAGTAGTGCGACAAGAGAGGATGGGATGGTTTAGGAGAAATGTCTGACTTCAGTATCACATGGGTGTGTATATGTCACAGATGAGCATTGGACACAGCCTGGGTGGGTGGGCAGGGCAGGCTGGAGGGCAGGACTTGAGGAGGGCTGCAGTGGAGCCCACAGGGCCCTGGAAAGTGCCTTTGCCCAGAGCCAAGCAGCTCCTCCTCCAGCTTCACTTCCGGAATGTCTCCTCCAGGTGCTTGATGGGGCTACCCTGCGGGGGTGTGGGGAGGTTGAAGGAGAGGCCATGCCCCCTCCACTGTCCTTTACCCTGGGAACAGGGGAACGGGGAGCGGACCTGCACTGAGAAAGCAGGTCCACTTTCTATATGCATATGTTGTAGGTGTGAGCACACTGCACACACAATGTACACACATTCGCACAGGCACATGTATGAGCACTTATGCCTTCGTGTGCACACAAGCTGTGTGGGTATATGCATATTTGTAGGTGCGAGCACGCTGCACACACATCACACACACGGTCACACACACACACGGTCACACCAGCACATGTAATGAGCGCTCATGCATACATGTGCATCTCTGTAGGTGTGAGCACACTGCACACATATCACACACACGATCACACCAGCATATGACCATTCATGCATGGCTGCACACAGACTGTGCAGGTATGTGCATATACGTAGGTGTGAGCACACTGCACACACATCACACACATTTGCACACACATGTATGGGCACTCATGCATGGCTGCACAGGGGCACACACAGACACACCCCCCACAGGAGTGCCGTGTTGTCAAACCCCTGCCACAGGACTGTGCCACCACTTTGTGCCCCACACACCGAGTTCCCCCATGGATTGGTTTTCGTCTCCTGAAACTAACTTGGCAGAGGCAAGTGTCCATATGTAGGTGTGGGTCTCTGTCTTCATGCGTCCCCCACGCCCCGACACACACACACGTTTCAATTAATTAGCAGGGACTTGGAAACCTACCGTCCCCGGCTCAAGGCAAATGCCAGCAGTCCTGGGTTTTTGTGGTGCAACATAGAGGGAGAATTGTCTATCAGAGGGCTTTCCTCTCGGCAAGCCGGGAAACAAGTGGATGTCCTTTGTCCGCCAACAAGTTATATGTCCATAAGAGACGAGCCCAGAGAGGCAGGCCGTCCTTTCAGCCCTGACAGCGCGTCAGCACCGGGAGCTGTCGCGGGTGGGTAACGAGCGCGCACCGCCCGTCGAGGGACATATGGCTCAGGCGTGCGCCCCGGCTGACGCGCTGTCAGGAATTCATGGCAGGGCTTGTTTTGCCAAACATTTCACTATGGAGGAACAAGGACTCCAACCTGGTTATCAAAATTTGACATTTCGAAACCGCCTGAAGAATTTTTAACTATTGGGTTTCCATGTCAACAGCATGTCTGTCTTCATCTGCGGCCAAGGCTTCCGGCTCCCTGTGCCCTGCGCTGCGGGGAGGACAGAGTGCCTTTGTTTGCAGCCGCCCATGGGCACAGGCGGCTCGCACACACACGCACACTGCGGCGGCTTTCCGTGCTCCACGACGGTTTACGCCGGGGCAAGGAGGAGCTTCACATCTGTGTGTGGAGGAGTGGCTGGGAGCTGCCCCGCAGACCCGAGACAGCCCCCGGACGTGCTGGCGCTGGCTGGGCAATGGCAGCGGGGCCTGGCTGGGCTGGCACTGGCTGAGCTGTGTCTCCTGCAGAGGGGCAGGACCTGGGACGGGGGCTCCCTCTGGACGTGGCTGGACGGGGTACCTCTCCTGCAGGAGCTCTTAGTGATGGCTGTAGTCAGGAAGAATGCTACCCCAAACAAAAACCCCCTTGGCCTCCCGGTCTGGCAGGAATCGGGGAGGTCCCGCTGACTTGAGCCAGATGGCTTGGTGCTGGCAGAGGCCCCGATGGAACGGATTGTTCTGTGGCTCTCGTTTCTCTGCCTTTGAGACACCCGGGGTGGGGGTGGGGTAGGGCGGGGGAGGCTGGTGCTGCCACCACATGGCCCGGCTCCCTGGGGACCTGAGGACATGAGGTTCCTGCTCTGTTCTTGGTGCATTTCCAGGCGAGATCGTCATCGTCTGGGAGAGATGGGGTCTGGCCATGGCAGCTCAGGGTGGCATTCCCCACTCCTCCATCCATTCTAGACCAGGGATGCCAGGGACAAAACCCCAGGGCAGGACATGTCTGTGTGCCAGGAGGCAGGTGGGCAGAGGATGGGGCTTGGTGTCAAATCCGGGTCCTGGCCAGCCTGGCCTCTGAACCCCAGCCTGCAGGTGCCACAGTTGGACGAGGCTCCTGGGAGGACCCAGAAGCTGGCAGCAAGGGTGTCAAACCAAATGCCATGGCCTCCTCCTTGTTTCAGGAGGACGCCCAGCCCAGCAGGCACTGCAGTCAGGGTCCTGCAGCCCTCCCTGGGGCCTTGGAAGCCCCTTTCTGCTCCCCTGTCAGAGCGCCCAGCAGCCTAGAAGGCCCCACAGTGTCCCCAGACTAAGCCAGACTCCTGCCAGAGTGAAGATAGCAGGAGAGGCCTTGAGCAGACCCCATACACCTGGTTTCCTGAGGACCCTCTGGCTGAGGGTGGGGATCGGGCTGAGGGTGCAGGGCCAGGGAGAGGGGGTGGCAGGGGCACGATGCCCTCCATGCCCCCGTGGGCCATTTGGCGTGGGGGTGCCGTGGATCCACGCAGTGCACGGACCTCTCTGTCACCAGCGCGTGTTCAGCTCCATGCCCCTTCCTGAAGGTGGATACAGGAGTGGATGCTCTGGGTTCTAGGCTGAGTGGCCTGCTTTTATATTGCCAGGAAGCTAAGCTAGGCTTTAATCATCTTAAAGGGTTATAACAAAAAAGAAAAATATGTGAAACCACCCAGATGCCCCGGGGCTGCTAAGCCGAAAATATGGACTACCTGGTCCTTTACCGAAAGTCGCCGCCAGCTCCTGGCTTAGGGGCGGGGATGGGAGCTGGGACCGAGCTGGTGGAGGAGGAGGACAGTTCTGGGCAAGGGGCTGAGCCCTGTCCTCAGGCTGGTTGTGAGCCAGGCCATGGGGCACCCCACCTCCAGGCCAGTTTTCTGGCTCTGGCTGGTTTGAGGTAGCTGGGTATTGGCTGGCGAGCTTTCCCTCCCTTGAGCCCTTTGGGATACAGTATCGTCCACGTGGAACTTTGGAGGGCAGAGTGAGGACCGGGAATCAGAGCCAGTCAGCTCTCCCTGCACAGGTGCTGCCTGACAAGCAGCCCAGCCTCTGGCCCACAGCAGGGAGTATAGGTGTGTCTGCCCACGGGCCTGCCATGCTCGCTGCTCTGGGCCGTGGTGGGCTCAGGTCTCTTCCCCGCGTCTCCGTGCATTCTTGACTAGCTACTTCCCGGCACCGTCTTGCCGTGGTAAATCACAGGACACCAGACTCAACCTCTGGAGCTCACTGAGGGCTCCTGCCTGGGTCAGACCCACAAAATCCCATTGGCCAAGTGAGTCCCATGGTCAGTCCTAGGGTCAGCGGTGCAGGGAGCTTGTCTCCTTCCAGCCCCGGGGTGTGGAATCCAGTCCCCAGGGCCCACAGAGCAGGCAGGAAAATCGTGCCATGTTTATATCTGCGTTTTACATGCCACTTTCCAATGTGTGTTTTACAAAGTATGCAACAGACTTACATTTTGAGACATGAATATGTATTTGTGTGGGGGGCATACGTACTCGTTTTTGTAAACCAATGGGATGTGAGTTCATGGGGGGTGGGAACCTGACGGGTAGGCACTGGCTGCGTCTTGCAGCTCCGAGCTGCCGGCTGAATCCTGCGCAGAGAAGTGTCCTGGGGCTTTCTGCTGACCCGCCGAGTAATTGCCATTTTCAGACCTTGCTTTCTTGGTAAATAATGACATTTCTCCGTCTCAATGAGGATGCTGGCTGTATGGAAATGAAGACAGGACGGGCCCAGCCAGGGCCCTGGAGAGGTGGCCAGAAAGACCCTGGTGGGCTCCTAAATTGGTTTATTTGCCAGATAATCGGAGGCAAAGCAGACACCCTAACAGGACACGAGCTCCTCCAGGCTGTGCGTGGCCGGGCCGTGATCGCTCTGCAGTGGTTGTTACTGTTTCCTAGGTAGGAAAAGCTGTGTGGTTTCCCTCTTGGCACCTGTTCTGAAACAAAGAATTATTGTGTTGACTTTTCTTGAAGACGGAGTTACATTTAGGGGGGTGTAGTTTGTCACTGCAACTTTTCTCTTCCCACTTTCTGTATTTTTTTAAGAAGCTGGGAGCCCCTCAGGTGGAAATCAGGAAGGACGAGGAAGGTGTGCTGTGCTGAGCTGCAGCCAGGTCGGTGCCACCCGACAGGGCCTGCCCATAGGAGCAGAGCCTGTGAGCAAATGAAGAAATGTCCAGCAATGTCCCTGGAGTTCCAGGGCCCATCAGAGAATTTCAGGAGGGGGCTTAATAGCGGCAGGAAGGCCACCCCCAGGAGGTGATCCATTGGCTGAGAACTGGGTAACAAGAAGCCAGATGGGAAACTTCAGAGTCCCCGAACCTGTCACCAGTGCTGAAGGGAGCAGGACTGCAGGCAGAAGGTGGGAGGGGATGGGGCCTTGCCAGAGAGGAGTTTGGCTCGATTCCAGCACTGGAGAGAAAACCAGGGTCGGGCAGAGCCCTTGTCCCATGGATTGGGGGGTTGGGAGTAGAACTGGGGGCCTGGGAAGTGTTCGGAGTAGCCAGGTAAAAGCTGGCAGGGCTTGGCTGCAGGAAAAGGAGGTGCCCAGCATGGCCTGTGTCCTCTTTGACCCTGCCCTGTCGTGTTAGTTCTGTGATCCCCTTGGAATTGAGTCCTAGGAAACTGCAGCATCTGAGAGGCTACAGTGACAGTTCACCCCAAACCACTGTGAACAACAGAGGGTCTCTGGGCAAGGGGAGGGGCATGGAGAGCCGGCGGGAGCTGGGCCAGGATGAGCCCTGCAGCTCCCTCCTCTCGGGCTGGCCCCCTAACCCCCAGTGAACCTGTCGGCCACTAGGGCTGTGCCTTCTTGGGTCTAACCTTGTGCACAAGAGGTTAGACCCGTGTAGGTCACAAAGGTGTGTTTGAATTAGTTTCCCACTGCAGCACCTGTGCAGGTGGGAAACAGAAGGGACCCAAGGGCTGAAGCCTGCTCCCCAGGACCAGGGTGGTGGGGGAGGTGGATCACCTTTGTGGAAGCCTGGAAAACCTCCAGAGGAATGGGGGAGGCAGATGCTGCCTGGACCCCCAGAGATTCCCTCTGCGAGGCCACTCGTGCCCAGAACTGACACCCGCCATGGGAAAGATGACCAGTTACCTAACCTCTCCGCTGCACCCCCTGGTCCCCCGAGGTCTAATGGGGCACATAAGCCTTTGACTTCTAGGGTGTCTTCTGCCCCTGCAAAATCAACCCAGTCCCACCTCGAGGTAAGAAATGCTGAGCACAGATTTGCACAGGAGTTTGCCTTTTTTTTTTTTTTTTGACTCAAATGCATCTTTTGTTTTTCATGAATCCAAGCCTTGCTTCCTTTTCTTCTTGTTCTTTCTCAAGTTACTGTACTAAAATAATCTCATAATTTGCCAATTATTTCTTCTTTACAAAGTGATGTTATTCAGAATTTAGTCACTAATGTACTGTGAAACTTGGCCTCAATTTTAGCTTCAGATGTTTAGAGGAAGATTTTTGTGGCACTGTGTAATGGGTTTGTTTTTGTGTTTGCCTGTAAGACAATTTTTCATTGACAGTAAAAAGAAAATACAAAGAGCAGCCATTTATTAGAAGTTGGCCAGGTAACACGGGTCCTGGTAGCAGCTCTCTCTGTGAACGTGAGGCTCCAGACCTGGGCCAAACCCTGCAGAGGGGTTCACCAAAGGAAAAAGGGGATCCTGGGCTGAGGAACCTGAGGGACACTGGGTGGGAGAGGCAGGGCTGGGAGTAAAGCAAGCCCCAGGAAGTCCGACGCTGAACTGCAGTGCTTCTCAAGACTTTGCATCTCCTGGGTGTGTGCACTGGACCCAGAGACACCAGGACCCTGTCCCCACGGGAAGTTTATACAGGGCCTTGGAAATCCCACAAGCCTGTACCATTTGGGGCATTTGTGCAAGGACCTGGAGACCCCAGGACCCTATACTCCCTGGGACCTTTGTGCAGGAACCCAGAGATTCCAAGGACCCTGTCCCCCGTGGGGTGTTTGTGCAGGAACTTGGAGACTCCAGAACCCTGTACCCTTTGGAGCATCGTGCAGGGGCTTGGAGACCCTCCCCATTCCCATGCCGTCTGGAGGGCCTGTAAGACCCAGACTTTCGCTGAAGGGCTTTGTTTCATTCTTTGTGGAGTCTGCCTCTCTCAGGGAAGACAACTCACAGTTCAGCCTCGGCCTTGCTGCTGTCTTCCTTGTCCCAGGTGTGAGGAGCCCCAGGCACGTTCCCCAGCCCACCTGTATGCCACACAGGGCAACAGGTGCCACCCCTCTGTGTCGGTGTTGTGAGGGTGGAGGGCGGCCAGGGTGGGAGGCCCCCGTGCAGACCTGCAGTGAGGGCTCAGTGCACCTGGCCACAGACACGCAGAACCCTTGCCTTGGCTCCGGGCTCAAGTCCTTGTTCAAGGTGGGACTTTGCCCCAACCCAGGGACCTGCTGGGAGGCCTTGACCTCAGGGGTGGCAAGGTCTGCAGCCCTGCCAGGCTCTGGGTCTTGAGTGCCACTACCTGTGCTCTGGGAAGGCCCCAGCAGTGCTGTCTTCCAGCTGGGGGAAGCCGGCTCTGGGCACCCCCAGGGTGTGTTGGGGGCCACAGGCACCCCAGGGGATCATGTGGGTGCTGAGTGGGAGAAGCTCTAGGACGCCGAGTACAGGGCCTGGGAGGCCAGTGTGCAGGGCCCAGCATCAATCCGCTGCTGTGGCTTCTGTCACCAGAGTGTCCAGATTGGAGGGGCCAGGGGTGTGTGTGTGTGGTGTGTGTGTATTATTATTGGGTAATGTGCAGGTGGTAATGGGAAGGCATATTATTAGGGTATGTGTGATGTGTTTGAGTGGTATGTGTGTGGTGTGTGTGATGTGTATAATAATATTATTGCAGTGTATTATTAATGATGTGTGTGGGTAATGTGTGCATGTGTGGGTAATATTAGTGTGGTGTGTATTATTATATGTGTGATGTGTTTGTATGAATTGTATGTGTGGTAGCTATTGTGATGTATATTTATTATTATTGTGTGGTATGTGTGCATGTGTGTGGTTATTATTATTATTGGTATATGTGTGATGTGTTTGGTGTATGTGTGGTGTGTGTGATGTGTGTATTTGTGTGTATTATTGTGGTGTATAATTAATGTATGTACTGATGTATATCTGGGTTATATGATGTGTATTATTTGTGTGTGGAGTACAGTGTGTGTGTATAGTGTAGTGTGTGTGTGCGGGTGTGGTGTATATGTGTGTGCGGTGTGTGTGTTGTGGTGTGTGTGTGATGTGTGTGGTGTGTGCATGTGTGGTGTGTGTGTGGTGTGTGTGTGGGTGTATGTGTGTGGTATGTGTGGAGTGTGTGAACATGTATGTGAATTGTGTGTGATGTGTGTATTTGTGTGTGGTGTGTATAGTGTGTATATGTGTACTGATGTACTGTCTAGAGATTATTATGATGTGTGTGTGTGTGGAATTTTAGGTGTGTATGGTGTGTAGTGTGTGTGTGTGCGGGTGTGTGGTGTGTATATGTGTGTGCGGTGTGTGTGTGGTGTGTGTGTGATGTGTGTGGTGTGTGTGCATGTGTGGTGTGTGTGTATGTAGTGTGTGGTGGTGAGTGCGTGGGTGTGTGGTGTGTATGTGTGTGTGGTATGTGTGTGATGTGTTTGGTGTATGTGTGGTTGTGTGTGTGTGTGGTGTGTATAGTGTGTATATGTGTACTGGTGTACTGTCTGGGGTGTATGATGTGTGGTGTGTGTTGTGTGTGGAGTACAGTATGTGTGTGTATGTGGTGTATGTGTGGTGTGTGTGTGCATGTGTGTGTGGGTGTGTGGTGTGTGTGTGTGATGTGTGTGGTGTGTGTGTGCATGTGTGTGGTGTGGGTGTGTGGTGTGTATGTGTGTGTGGTATGTGTGGTGTGTGTTTGGTGTATGTGTGGTGTGTGTGATGTGTATATTTGTGTGTGGTGTGTATAGTGTGTATATGTACTGGTGTACTGTCTAGGGTGTATGATGTGTGGTGTGTGTTGTGTGTGGAGTACAGTAGGTGTGTGTATGTGGTGTGTAGTGTGTGTGTGTGCGGGTGTGTGGTGTGTGGTGTGTGATGTGTTTGTGTGGGGTATTATTATTATTGTGTAGGTATGTGTACTGATGTGTTTGAGTGGTATATGTGGTGTGTGTAGTGTGTATTTGTACTGGTGTATAGTGTATATTGCTGGTGCTTTTCCATGCAGTGTATGATGTGTGGTGTGTATTTGTGTGTAGAGTACAGTATGTGTGTGTGTATGTGAATTGTATAGTGTGTGTGCGGAGTTATTATGGTGTGTATGTGTGTGTGATTTGTGTGATGTGTTTGTGTGGTGTGTGTTTGTGGTGTGTGTGATGTGTTTTGGAGTGGCATATGTGTGGTGTGTGTATTTGTGTGCCAGATTGTAATATGAGTGTGTATATGGCCTTCCTGGGGTGGATATGATGTGTGAATTGTGTATTTGTGTGTAGGTACAGTATACTATTGTGTGGTAATATGGTGTATTATTATGGTGTGGTGTGTGTGTGCATGTGTGATGTATTGTGGTGTGTGTGTAGGTGTGTGTATGGTGTATGTTGGTGTGTGGTGTGTGTATGTGTTATTGTGAGTATGTGTGGCAGTGTGTTTGGTGTATGTATGTGTGTGTGATGTATATTTGTGTGGCTATGGTGTGTATAATTTGTATGCGTATATATGTACTGTGATGCTATCTAGGGTGTATGATGGTAGTGGTGTGTGTTATTATTGGTAGATTACGAGTATGTGTGTGTGTAATGTGGTGTGTATTAGTTATTATTGTGTAGTGATGTGTTTGTGTGGTGTATGTGTGAATTGTGTGCATGATGTATTGTATTTGTGTGTGTGTGGTGTGTGTATATGTGTACTGTGCATGGGTTATTATGAGTGTGTGTGTGGTGTGTGGTGTGTGGTGTGTGATGTGTATGGTGTGTAGTGTGTGCTGTGTGTGCATATTGTGTGATGTGTCCATGACCACTCTACACAGTGCTGCCCCGACCTGGCAGTGGGTGACTTGCTGAGGGGCACGAAGAGGGGAGAGTGGTCTGGGGTCTGTGTCCACCACGCGCTCCCCTGGTGCCTGCTTCTCTGAACATCTCCTGGGGAGTCGGGTCGTCTGGTCTCCTCCAGCGCTGGTGAGAATGAGGATCTCCGAGGCATCAGCCCTTATGACCAATCAGCCAGGCCGCTCTCCTCCCCAGGGCAGAGATGGGGCCCGAGTCGTTTTTTTTGCAATAACATTTGTGGAACTTAAAGACAAAATCCTTCATAAAAGAATCATAAAGTGTAATCACGGCAATGAAGCCGGCTCGAGTGGAGGGGAGGTGACCTTTCCGGCCACTCTCTGGAGGAAATGTTGCCCAGGAAGAACAGGAGGTGGGGGCCTTGCCTCCAAGGAGAGCCTCCCTGCTGGTCTGGGCTTGGCGGGGTGGGGGCAGCCTCCTATGGGGGCACCCTGGCTGCTGCTCATGGGACCCTCCCCCCGTGACAGAGCAGGACGCCCCGGGCCCGCTGCTGACCACAGTCTGGAGAGGAGATATTTTCCTTGCTCCAGTGGAGATGGCTGGACCTCACTGGAGGCCTCCCCGCCTCTGGCCTGCTGTGTTCTCGCCTTCCTGGGGGACTGTGTCCCTGCTCGGGCAGAGCCCCCGCCTCCAGGCCTGCTCCAGGCTGAGGATCTCTGGGGCCCGTGGCATTCCGTTAGGCTCTGGACAGGCTGGGTGTCTGCGCCAGCAGGCAACTTCCCTGCAGGCGGTGCATCCGGACTGCCAAGATTCCCCTCCGTTTGAGCCTCATTCTCCACCTGGAGAGGCATGGGGGGCTCCAGAAAACCTCAGCAAATGAGGGCTTTCAGGGCTGGAGTTGGTCTCCGATAAGCCAAGGGGCTCCCGGGACCTGGGGGGCTCCAGGCAGCCCACACCATGGATGTCTGTCCTTGGTCGTGTGTCAGCACCGTGGGCACCTGGGTGCTCGGCAGGACCAGCAGGCTGGGCTGCAGAGACTGCTGGCTCCCAAGTGCTCCACTGGCCAGAGCTGTCAGCCAGGGCGTGTCGTGGTGTCTGGGGTGTGCACCCTGGGGTGGCGTCCTCTCTTCAGGTCCCGTGGTTTACATACCATTTCTATGACCCTAACTTCAAAAAGCCCCACCCAGCTCTGATGCCCACCACCCTGGCAGAGCGGGGTCTGGGCACTCTGCAGAGCTGTGGACTTAGGGAGCATCCTCCCCCCGTATTATCTGCCCCATCTACGGGAGGAGGCCGCACAAGGTGAGCCAGTGCCACCAGCCCGGGGCAGTTCAGGCTATGTCCCCACTCCACAGCCAGTCCTGGGTTTGCCAGGGACTCCATCAGCCCGTCCCTCGAGGTGACATCTGATAAGGCAGCAGTTTGTTGAAATATGCAGACCTCTGCACCACATGCTAATCTGGGCTTTGTTCAAATGAGCTGCAGCACCAGGAGGGTGCAAGGGTGCTAACCGCATCAGCACCATGCCAGCTTCCTCCCAGGGGCACAGAGTGGCACAGCTGGCTAGGTGCTTTGCGTTTCCACCCACCTTCTTAAGGCCTGATGTGCACTACGCACTCACTCTGGATTTGCTGCGTCCCTACGTGCCTGTGGAGGAGGGTGTGTGTGGGTCTCAGTCCCCACTCCGGGCCATGGGGACGCTGACTTGGAGGAATTGTTGAGTTCTGGCTATTACCACGATCTAGGCGAGGCCTGCAAACAAGGTGTGGCCTGGGGTCCCACACTGCCTCTGAGGTGAGAGAGCCCTGGGAGGGAGCCTGAAGTAAGCCAGACTCAGGGCTGAAATCTGCATCTCATCTCACCTCCTGCTGCCAGGCCCTAAGGGTGTGAAGGAAGGATGCTGAGCGCACCTGCTTTTCGGTGGACAGCAGCTGCCTCTCCTTTGCTGCATGATGGGAGCAGTCCAGCCAGCCCCCAGTGGCTCAGTCAATAGGCAGAAGGACTCTCATGGAAACCATGACTTCTACCATCTCCAGATGGATTCCTGGACCATGAGGTTCTAAGCGAGCCTTCAGGTTTGGAGAAAGTGGACCGTATTTGTGGGAGACAGCGTTCTCCCTCCCTCTTGCTCTGCCGTCCCTTCGATCTTTCCGCCGCTCACTGAAGTCTGCCATCCAGACCATGCCATGCTGCCACTGGGCCTAAGGCCTCTGGTCTCCGAATTCCTTGGCACAGTGTTCCTTGTGCCCCTGCCTCAGTGAGGGCTGGATGTGCCCCGGGCCGCAGCACTCATAGGGCACTGTTGTGGGCAAGTATTTGGCTGTTCTCTCACCTGAGTGAGACGCCCATGAGGGCAGCAACCCTACGTCTTGTATCTCCTAATGCCTAGTGGATAGCCCAGCACACAGTAGGTGCTTAATGAATGTTTCTGGGTTATGCAGTGATTACTTTGAACCCAGCTGCTGCTCACAATCTCTTTGGAATTAGGTTGGGTGTTATTGAACATCCTGTGTTGGCACTGGGAGAGGTGGAGGCTTCTGGGGCTGCCTCTGTCTTCAGGACCTTAGCTATTCCTGGGAAGACAGGGCCGACACCCAGAAATAATGCAGGACCAGTACCAGGTGGGCTCTCAGGTGTGGAGACGGCTGGGCAGGTACCTTGGGCGCAGGAGAGAGAAGGGGAAATTGCTGCGGTTACCCAGAGCCCCCCAGAGGTTACCGCCTGGGCACCTGAGAGACCCCAGGACACCGTCCCCATGGCCCGTCCCAGTTAGAGGCTCTTTGTCAACAGATGCCCCTGGAGTCTGGCAGGGCAGATTAATACGTGAATGAGTGGGTGAAGGTGTGAGTGCTGCTTGCTGTAATTTGGCTGGGTTCTGCCACCCTGGGGAAGGGGAGTGCCGGGATCTGTGAGCCTCAAGCAGGTCCCACCCAACGGAGCTGCTCCTGAGGCTCTGGGTGGCCAGGCCCGTCACTGGGTGAGAGGAGAGCCCGGGCATGCTCAGTTTTGGGGCTGGCCCTCCCACCCCATCATGGGCACAGCCTGGGCGGGCAGCCTGAAGGAGCAGGTGGGCTCCCTGAGTCGGGCAGAGGGCTCCCCTTCAGCCTGGAAGAAGCGTGCCTCCCCATGGGGACTGCGCCTGCACGTGGCCAGCGGGCAGGGTCCACTCCTTGGTCAGCACTTCACTGCAAGTGCATTCCCAGCAGCTGAGGCTCCCATCCCGGCGTGCGCTGACAGCATTGTCAGTCCTTATTTTGTGCCTGCCTGTCCCAGGGCAAGGTGGCCTGAGTCTACTGCAAAGTCCTTGATTAATTCAGCAAACACACTGAGCTGAGCACTGGATGGCCCTCGGAGGTCCCTCAGTGACCATCGGACACTGCCTTATCCTCTTGGAGCTTGTGGGGGAGAGAATCCCATTGAGAAGAGCTCCCTTCTCAAACAGGATGTGTGGACGTCCCTGTTTTTCTCACCTTGCTGGGCAGCCCATGGCTGTGGGACAAGAGATACGGATGGTGTGGACTGCTGAGCAAGTGACATGTATCCAGCGAGCTTTGGGGAAATCCGGAGAGTGGGAGGGTGTGGCCCGGCAAGTCCTCCTCCTACTTCCCATCTGTGAGGGTCCGCAGGATGGGGGGCTCACCTCCATCCCTCCAGGTGCCCAGCACTCATGGTCCACACTCAGATGCCCCTCTGCAGTTCTGGAAAGGCTCACTAGGCCATGCGCTGTTTCGGGAGCATTGAGTCCCGAAGTCACCGGCTCTGGTCACTTTGAGGAGGCCCCACCCTCTCGTGCGGGGAGGACGATAGCGGATGGCCACAAGCTGTTACTACCAACTGCCTTGACTCCGTTCAGCAAGGATTGAAAATAGCCAGTTGGCCAGACTCAATCTTTGTCTTGTTTTAAAAGAGTTTGTTTTTCCAGACTCTGTCCAAGTCTGTTTTAATCCACCCAAAGAGGAGCTAAGTTTGATAAATAAAAGAAGATTAAAAATGGTAGAGAAAAATGTGTTTTCCCCCCAGCTCCCAAGAGAGTACTGCCAAAATTGAAGTGTGGAAACAAAAATAGAAATGATCAAAACGTCTGATGGTATCTATATTTTCAAATGAAAAGGCAGAGGGAGTCTTTCAGCCGAACCACTTACGGGAAGATCCGGCGGGCCTGGGAGCTCACCTCGGCTCTTCTGCGCCTGGTGGGAGTCAGGACCGGAAACTCCTCTCCCTGTGCTGGTGGGCCTCATGCCGTGGATTGAGGGGGTCCCTGAGTTGTTCACGGGGCTGGGAGAGTTGCTTTGGAACAATCAGGGGAGCCCTTGGGACTTCAGGGGTCCCTTGGGATCCAGCCTTTCCCCAGGTGTTTCCATTCCTTTGTAGGAGGGGAAGTGGGGACACCTTTGTTTGTGATGCCACGTCAGCCCAAGCCTGGAGCCCCCACACTGGGTAAGAGATGGGGGGAGACGGGCACCAGACATGGTTGCTGGGCCAGAGCTGGAGCGGTCGGGAGACTCTTCACTGTGCAATAGTGACAGTAATGGGGAGAGCTGCTCATATGCAGGGGTGCTGCATTATGTCCTGGCCCTTGGTTTGCCACTTTAGGGACATTATCTGATTTCATGGCAACCTCATAAGCCAGTGACTCTTAGAGTGGGGTCCCAGTGGTCCTGGCACAGCCTTGGGGGCGTGTTAGGAATGCCCATCTCTGGCCCCACTCAGACCTGTGGAGTCCGAGACTCTGGGATGGGCCTCAGCGTCTCCGTCTCTCTCCGGAGGACTCTGAGTGTGATGACTGCTGCTGCATTTCACACGTGGAGAAGGTTGGAAATGTCACTGTTAACTAACGAGCCCAGCAGCCCATGGCTAGCCGGTGACAGCACCGGAGTGGAAATAGGGCGGTCTTCACTGAGAACCTGCTCTGAGCCCCGGCCCTGCCCTCCAGCCCCAGCACCGCCCTCCAGCCCCGGCCCCGACCCCCAGCCCCGGCCCCCCCCTCCCGCCCAGGCCCTGCCCTGTTGTGCGAAGTGTTCTTTCTGCCTGCATCTTCGGAGGTCCCGGGAGTGGGGAAGGTGACCCTGGGCCCCACCCCAGTGAACATGGCAGCTAGTGCTGCAGGCGCACAGGCCCATCTTCAGGTGCAGGAGGCCTGGGGGTGCCTGATGGGAATCTGACCCTGTGGGGCTTTGTCCAGTGTCTCTGTGGCCAACTGCACACACGTGGGTGTTGACACCCAGTGAGATTGCTCTTTTTCTTAAGTGAGCGTAGTGAGGAAGATGGCTGGAAATGCCGTGTGCGGCTGCAGTTCCGAAGCTGCTCGCCTCTCTGGGTCATTGTCTCTCTGCCCTCCTGCTCCCTCGCCCTGCCAACCGTGGAGATGACCTGTCCTGCCATGCCCTTTAGCATGAGCTTGGGTTTCCAGCCAGTCTATATTTTGTGAGATTGGGTGCCTGTCTGTGGAACAAACCAGAAACTCAGGGCTCGCAGTGGTGTTCGAGACCCTGGGTCAGCAGTGGTGGCTTTGACCGTGGTCTGTGGGTTGGCTACAGTGGGGTCAGACTGGACCCTAGGCTCCGGGCTCCGGGGCAGGGGAGTGGACTAGGGGAGTGGACAGCTTTGCTGCTCTCGGCAGGCTGGGCTCCAGGTGGTGGGTTGGGTTCAGGGCTGCACTTCACAGGGACAGGCCCAGCCTCAGAACCGCATCACTGCCATCCCCTCCAGGTCACGAAAATCCCACTGGCTCAAGCAGACCACATGGCCAAGCCCAGCATCAGCGCAGGTGAGGGCGTGCGTGAGAGTTTTCCCAACAGTTGCCTAACAGCCAAAGTCTTTTATCTCCTGACCCCTTTAATCGAGTTCCCTGTACTACCTGGCATACAACAGGTGCTTATTAAATGCTTGGCCCGCTGCTGGACTAAAGTCATTTGGTTTCACTGAACTCATCGTCTTTCTGGGAATGATATTACAAGAAGCTTTCACACCCACGCTGGAAGAACCTTTTGGCCAAAGAGTTCTTTAATAGTGATCAAATTGATCGAAAGAAGAGTTTTCCCACATGAAATGTGAATTCATTGGCATGAAATGACAGTCAGTTTCATCATAAGTTGTCTCCTGAGTAGAAATAGGAAGAGTAAACATGTACATCTTTCTCAAATGGAATGAGCCTAGCTTCCAGCCAAAGGCAGGATTCATGATCCCATTTCTCTGCTTTGATTCTCTTTAGAAATACAGTCACCAAAAATTAATTGCCAAGTAGTCTGCAGTGTGTGGACACCGAGGGCTTTCAGCCCAGGCCTGATATTGATACCTGCTCATCAGCACATTTGAATTACGTGGACTGTCAATAAATGCCTGGAACATTGTGAGCTTCGGGGACATGAAGTCCATTTACCACCAGGCAGCTGGCGGCCAGCACCACATCCATGCTCTTCTGAACTTTGGTGTAGCAAATGATTCTGCATGCCTTCCAGAAAGTGGCCCTAATTTGAATTCAAATCGTATTCATGGTATTGGCTTGGTGGCGTTTGGAGGAGGGGACACCATGGCAGTAACAAGCAGGATGCAGGGACTCAGCAGAAGCAGGTGCAGGTACCTCCCAGGGGCCCACCTGCTCCTGTCAAACCGCGGTGGTCCTGCCTGTCCTGCTTTTGGAGATGACTGCCCCAGATGGTGGGGCAGGGCCAGGGCCAGGCTTTGGGCTCTGGGACCAGGCAGAGCCGGGTTGGGCTTCATCTTCCACACCAACTGCTGTGTGGCCTGGAGTGGTGGTCAGAGCTGTGGCACCTGTGCACACTGAGTACAAGCATGGGCCCCTGCCCAGGTCTGAGGACTACGTTCGGAGATGGATGAAAAGGCCAAGCCCCCTGCTAGCAGTGCCAGATGCCCTCGGGAACTGGACTTGTGGTCCTGGGCATTCATTGCCAGCTTGCTCTGCACCAGGCGAGGTCTGAATGATTTCCTTGCGGTGCCGCAGTCATCCCTGAGGCCACCCTGCCAGGTACTGTCACATCCCTCTCTTTCTCAAAGAGAAACCGAGTCACAGGGTATTTCAGTAACTGAGAACATTAAGTGACCTGGATGTGGCAAAGCTGGCTTGTACCAGAAGCTGGGAACTTTGGGGCATGCTGGGCGTGGGTGTAGCAGCCTCTCTGTCCACCCGAGGTGGCCCTGCCCTGTTTCCACACACAGCCTGCCTAGAGCTAGAGAAGGCTCCAGGCGTTGAGTGCTCAGCTCCAGGAGCTGGGCAGATGGCACACCTGACCAGGATAAGGTGTAGGTCTGGGAGAACGGGGTCAGTGCAGTGCAGGCCACAGGTGAGGGCAGATGCAGATAGGAGCGCCATTAGAGGGCAGTGAGAGGGTAAGGGCTTCTAGGCTGGCATGTGGGCCTGTCGTGCACTTTTCCCACAGACTGGTCAGAGGTGCTCAGCAGGACCCTGGATGCCTTCCTGGGAGTAACTAAGAGGTCATGTCTGGATAGAACCAGATGTGAGGGCTTAGACCCCCACAGAGCCAGGTGCCCCTGGGAAATGCCAGCATTGTGTGAAGGAGTGTCTTGTAACAAAGCAGATATCCCCTGCCCCCCACCCTCATCCCGCAGTTCCTAGCAGGTTCCATTGCCTTCCAAACTTGATGCCGCTGGATCCTCCCGAGGTCCCTTTGCAGGTTGGAACCTGTGGCTCAGAGGTGAGGCAGTTTGCCTGGAACCACACAGTGGCTGGGTGTGGAGTCTGGACAAGGTGCATCCTGATCCAGGGCCCCCTACTCTGATCCATGGGTGTCTGGGCTCCAAAAAGCTTTCTCTGACCTTCTTGTTCTTGAGAAAGCGTGGTGCCTCCAGGATTCAGGCCTGAGTTGTGCCTGGGACCATGTGGGTCCCTTTCATTCCTGTGTTACCTGGGGGTGAGGCAGAGGTTCCTGGTCCTGCTTTGGGCATCATAAGATGGGCTGTTGTGGTGTCCCCTCCCCGCCAGGGCTGCTCTGAGGGCGCCCCTGGGGAGCATCATGCAAAGTCCTCCGCGCCCCTCTGGGGCACAGGGTGGGGTCTCTCCCTGTGGTGTCTCCGTGAGCAGGAGGCAGGCACAGTATGAATGTGGCCTCTGACAGCACAGCCATGCTGAAGACCCCTCAGTCCGGCCTCCTGGGGCCGCTGGGCCTGGAGCACCCTGGAAGGCAGAGAGCCCCCCAGGTCAGTGCTTCTGAACTCGGAGGAAAACACCAGCCAAGGGCTGGGCAGCTCAGCTCTGACCCAGACACCTGGCACGGCCTTGGCAGGTACCGGCCCCGTCTCAGCAGACCCATATCCTCTCCTCTCACCTCCTGGGCAAGGACACCACCAATGAAAGGCTTGTAGGAACTGGATGAGCTGCATGAGCCCCCGGGATGGGACCAGGTGATGGCGGCTCGCTGGTTTTCCAGGCACACACGAAGGGGCCGAGCCCATCAAGAATTCCGCTCCAGAACTCCTTGATATTTGGCTTAAAGTTCAGCTCTAAATATAGACCCGTTGGGGTCTGTCGCAAATGTTTTCTTGAGGGGTCTGTGATGATGTGCGTGGGGTCCTAAGAGGGGCAGGGTTCTGGCCCCCACCCTTCTCGTGGTCTGCGGCGCTGATGGAAGCAGGTGCAGGAGGGGAGACGGGGGGCCAAGGAGACTCTCTGGCAAGTGCTGCCTTCTCTCCCTCCCTAAAGACCCTTCTCCAGGAGAGCTGCGCCTCTGCCCCGCCCGCTCCCCTGGCTGACCCAGGACCCACCTGCCGTCCTGAGCGTTCCCGTGGCAAGTGTGGGCGTGGCCGCTGCTGGTAACGGAGGAGTGAGATCAAATGAGTAGCCTCTGAGCCCCTGCTGGGAGTTGGGAGCCCTGTGGAAAACTGAGAACGCAGGCTCCTGCGGGAAGGCAGTGCTGGCCCCACGCCCCGCGGTGGCCGTCCTGCTCTGACTGTCCTCCCGGCAGGAAGCATCCTCCAGTGTTCCCTCTGCTGTGTCCTGTCACCGCAGCTGTGAGCCTTCCTTGGGTGGGTTCCTGGGGACCACCAGAGAGCCCCTCCCAAGGGGTCGCCAGTCACAGCGGACCCCACCTAGCTCTTCTGCCATGGAGAAGGATCCACACCTGCCTGCCTTGGGCGAGCTGCCTTTGCTTGCTGGTGTCCTGGTGCCTGGCTGCTGCTACCCAGGAGCCGGGCTCTGGGCAGGGAGGAGGGCTTCCTGGAGGCAGCGGCAGAAGTCTGTTGATCTGAAGCCCTCAGGAAACCTTCTTAGGGGGTCTTGTTTAGGAAACAAATCCCTCTGCTGATGTAGCTGCTGGCTGACTGTCAGCGCTGCCCGCTGTGGGAAGCCCTTATGAGCGTGTACATCCTCTCTCGGGGTCCTGCAGGCCACGCGGTGGGAGCCTGCTCTCCCTGGGTCAGGACACGGAGACTTCACAGCCCAGCAGACCCCACGCCCATGCCCAGCTCTGCCTAAATGGATCGATTATCTGGAAACCCCGTCGAGGGGCTCAGAATTGCGGGCAGGGTGGGAGACCCCTTCTGGAGGGGTCCCTGTAGATTAGCTTGGCTTACTTGATTCATTGATTTTGTCAAGGGTCCGTTTATCACACTGACAACTGGAAAAACCTTAAATAAATATTTATCATCCTCCGAGGGGCCCGGCCAGGCTCCCAGGGAAGAGGAGGGGCAGATGGGATTGCACCTACATGGGGCTTCCAGGGCTCACCCTGAGGGAGGAGGCCCAGAGCCAGCCCTGGGCACTGAGCCCCTGGTTTCCCACTGTTGTGATGCCCCTGCCTGCATTCCCTGCAGAATACCCTGGAGACTCAGGCCTGGGGCTGATCTGAGTGGGGGCTGGTTCCCATCCACCAGGTCACAGGCAGTGGAGTACCCCGGAGACTCGGGCCTGGGGCTGATCTGAGCGGGGGCTGGTTCCCATCCACCAGGTCACAGGCAGCGGACTACCCCGGAGACTCAGGTCTGGGGCTGATCTGAGAGGGGCCTCGTTCACATCCACCAGGTCACAGGCAGAGGTTGGTCTGCCTACTGCTCATTCATTCGTTCATTCGTGTGTCTTTCACCCCAAGAGCCCGCCCCTTGTCTCCCACCGCCATGCCCCACACGGGCTCAGCTCCGGCCCTGCTGTTGCCTTCCTCTGGAAGCTTCCTCTCTAGACATCCTCCTGACTTGTGTGATCCCGGCTTCCCTCAGATGCCCAAATGCCACCTCCTCAGGGGAGCCCTCCTGGACCACCTTGACTCCACGGGCCCCCCGCTCTGTGCCTCTCCTGCCTGGCTCACTCTGTCTCCGTGGAGGCCCCCATACCCTGGCTTTGTGCTATGGACAGTGGTTCCTGTGCCCTCCGTGTGCCCCTGCAGACACAGGTCGGTCTCAGCTCTGTTCCCGGCTGCATTCCCAGTACCCTGACGAAGGACAGACCGCCCGGAGGCACCCGAGCCAGAGGGAATAGGATGGAGGGAGGGAAGCAGGATGCAGGCTTCCCTGGTCGCACGCACTGGACACCCAGGAGGAGGCTGCGGTCATGGGGAGATCTGTGCCAGGGACAGGATGGTGGGAGAGGGTGAGGAGGCATCCCAGGGATGAGTCCTGGGACAGGGCTGGGAGGGGACAGATCACCAGGCACCACTGTCCTTAACGTTCTGGAAGGTTCCTACAGTGTCTCTGAGCATACATCCATGCTTGCCGTGGTGCAGGCCCGCCTGCCACCCAGGGCTCTCTGTCCAGGCTGGTGGTGCCCTCCCTGTCTGCCTGACTTGGGGCGCAGCCCTGACATGCCCAGGCCCTCCTCCGTTCAGCCTGTGGCCTCTTTTTGCGGGGAGGGCTTGTCAACGCCCCTGGAATCCAACCGAGAACTTGACAATGGAGGATGTTTAATGCTCAGTAAGTGATCACCGTCCACCTGCCCAGCTCTTGGCCTCCATCCTGGCCAAGCGTGGACATGCATTTGTCCAGGTCGCTGAATGGGAGCATCAAAGAGGGTATGGAAATTCCCCCAAAGGGACAAATGAGGTACAAACCACAGGCTCCCTTTTCATCTTGCTCCTGCTCCCAGAACCCAGGTCCTCGGGCGGCCGCTCAGAAGAGCTCAGCTCCCACCCGGGCTCAGGGAAGAGATCAGGCTGTGGAGAGCCTTTGAAGGGTTGGGAGGAAGAGGCCGGAGACTTTCTGAAAGGGCTCCCAGCAAAAGCGTCCCCAGGGAAATGCTCCCGGGTGTCTGGACTGCCGGCTTTGAAGGTGCAGAAGTTTGACGGGCTAGTTTAGTCCATCATTTTTTTTCCCATTAATAAAAATTAGGATAGGAAAGAAATTATCATAATCCAACATTGACAATGAAGCTTTCCCATTTACTCCTCTTTCTGTAAGGGTTTTTTAGCAATCAAAATGATTATGATTAATACAGTGCATATTAAAACTTTTAACCTGGTACCTTCATAAAGTAAAAAATGTTCCCAACATATTACATTTTTAATCACATGAGTTAATTACTCTTTAGGGAGGCTTTGGAGATTCTGGAAAGGAGGGTATTACGGATTTCAAAGAATGAGACTGAAACTGTCATTTTAATGAGAATGCAAATGAGATTGCTGAGGTTCAGTGAAGGTCACAGCGGCTTCATCATCAAGTTATTACAGCCATTTATTGCCAGTAACAAATGAATATTAAAAGCTATTGTTTTAACAGATTAGACCTCCAAATTATTATTATTTCAAAATTTCCCGGGTGTCTGGAATATAATTTAAAAATTATGAAACACTAAGATTCTCTGCGGACCTACAGTCCTCTCATGAGCCTGATGGTTTTTATAGAGACGTGGGTCTGTCTGTCGCCAAGTGTCAGAGCTTACAGGAGTATCTGCAGAGACAGTGGGATGCTCGTGGTCAGGTGCTTGCTCTCCCCATAGTGGTCCTGAGAGGAGGTCCCACAAGCCTCTCCAAGCTGTGTTCTCGGGGTCTCTGGGCAGGGGCTCAGGGTGGCAAGGTAGCCCCTCCACCCAGGGATCTGAGATCTCTTATGGTAGAGGTAAGAGAAGGCTGTTCCAGCGGCTATCATGGCAGCAGGAGGTCAGACGACTCCCACTACAGGGCCACCCAGTCCCGGACACCTGTCCCTGCCCCACCCACTGCTGTGTCTTAGCAACCAGCCCAGGGCCTGGCACAAGGGGCTCCGTGGATGCCGAGTGAAGGGAGGGAGGATGGATGAAGGAATGAAGGAATGAAAGGATACTGGCCGGTGGCATGGGGCCGGCGGTGGGCTCAGGGCTCTTTCTAAGCGGCATGGCCAGCTTCCCAGGCGCCTGGACATTCTCCTCCCTCATCCCTTTCCCTCTCAGAGCAATCCCTCGTCTCGCCAGCAGAGCAAGTGGAGCTCAGCCCTGGTGTTCAGACTGTGTCCTGAAGGGGGTTTCTGGGGAGGGCGGCTGCTCCCTGATGGAGGACACGAGCTCCCAGCTCATTCCTATGGCTTTTCCTGCCTCTCACTCTCACAACATAGGTGTTCAAGCTTGTCTGTGTTTTCAGAAGTGCGGATCTTTATGGGAAGAGGGAGAGAGGGAGACAAGGCAAAAACAACAAAAAAAAACCCAAACCCACTAAACACTGAGAAGCTCCTGGAAGCGGCCTGGGGTGCACCCCCCATGCCATGGGCACCCCGTGGTCTGTGGCGTCCTGCAGCCAGGTGACCCTGACATCAGCAAGGCCCAGGGAAGAGGGGACCTCGTCCAAGCCCCTGAGACAGGAGCCCAGGAAGCTGGCCCAGGAGACCGACCCGAGGGCATCGGGCAAGATGGGGGTGTGGGGATGGGGGCGCTGTGGACGCTGGCCGGAGGCTGCCGAGCCATCTCTCGAGGAATAGCTGCTTCAAGCCCACAGACCTGGGAGGGGATGTGCCTGGCCTGGGGTGGTGCTTTTGAGGAGTGGAGGCCCTGCCGCCTGCTCCCCTGCCCCAGCCAGGGCCCTCTTCTTGCCCTTGCTCCCTCCCTGGGAGTGTCATCTCCTGTGGGCAGAGTCCTTTGTGACCGTGGGATCCAGGGACCGGGTTAAAACCCTAAACACTGAACCCACTCCTGGAGGGGGAGAGTAGGGATTGGTGGTCTCACCAAGCTCCTGGACCACGGATGGGAGGTGATGTCACCAGAGACCAATGGCACAGAGCGCGTCGCAGGCAGAGGAGAAGAATTTGTCCTGGGGAGGCTCCCAGGGGACTGTGAGAAGAGGTGGGTCCCTCAGAACAAGAGCTCACCGGCCCTGCATCCCCAGACCCCCCTGTGGCCAGCCCCTCCGTCAGAGCAGCCCCTTTGGGGTTCGCCAAGCTGCAGGGACCCAGTGAGGTTGTGGCTGCATCTCGGTCCTGCGCACCACAGGGAGAAGTAATTAAATGTAGTAGATGCAGAGGCTCCCGAAATTACATGATTTAGGAGCTGCAACTCACACGCATACGCACGCGTGCTAAGCTGCAGATAATTAATAGATTTATTTAAATCAGCCTCTGCCATCTGTATTCATCTGGAAGAGATGCTTCTTGGCAGGCCTATGTTGGAAGACCTTTGATCTGTTAAAGGAAAGCGGGGTGTGTCCCGAAGAGGCGCTGGGGCAGCAGGGGATTCAGGTCCCCGGGGCCTCTGGTCTGCAAGGCACGTACCGCACAGGTGTGATGGGGCAGTGACTGCAGCAGACAAGGCCAGGTGGTTCCTGCAGTCAGACCCGAGTGGGAGTGAGGCAGACAGGGATGTGGAGTCCCCTCGAGGCTGTTCTCAGAGACACCCCACTAGGCAGGGTCCCACCCGATCACAGCCTTGCTCAGGGCCCAACCTCCACAGCCCCAGAGGCCCCATGCTCACTTCCCTTGTGGGCACTGCCCGGCTCCCGGGATGCGGACCCGGGCACCCTGCTGTCCACAGTGGCATCCTCATGCACTCACTGGGGCACAGACCCTCCTGCTTGGTCCTGGGAGGAGAAGCAGATGGCACTCATGAGTGTCAACCCTCCCAAAGGAGAAGAGGGCTGCAGCCGGACCTGGCGTGGTCACCAGGGGCACCCACCACTGGGAAGCCCACAGGGAGCGGGCAGAGTGCCCAGGTCTGGGGTTCAGGGCCAGCAGCAGTAACAGCATCAGAGCTGTGCTAGGGTCTGAATTGTGTCTCCCCAAAATCCGTATGTTGACGTCCTAACCCCAGCTCCTCAGAGTGTGGCCATACTTGGAGACAGAGGCTTTAAAGAGGTAATTGAGGTTAAATGGGGTCAGAAGGGCGGGGCCCTGATCCAGTATAACTGGTGTCCTTATAGGGAGAGATGAGGACATGGACAGGCACAGACGGGCCACCCTGTGAGGACACAGAGAGAAGACAGCATCCACAGGCTGAGGAGGGCGGCTCCGGAAGGACGCAGCTCTACCCACACCCTGACGCTGGATTCCCAGCCTTCAGGGCTGTGAGGAGGACATGAGTTTCTGCCCTGAGTGATGCTGAGGACAGGGCTGACGGGAACGCACCTGTGGTGTTCTGTTCTGGCTGCCCTAGGACACCAATCCCAGGTGGTGGTGAGATCAGAGGTGAGCACGGCGGCTCCTTACAGGAGACTGAGTGGGAGCCTGGTCTCGCCCAGGCGTTTTAGGCTCTCCACTGAAACCTGGCAGCTCAGGCTCCCTGAAGATGCCAGGCCACGGGCCGCCGAGCACCACAGCCACTGGTAGGCAGGGGGGCACCTCCAGACTCTCGGCAGAGGTCCAGCCCCCACAGCACCCCTTCCTGACCTGCCCTTAGCAGGCAGGGATGGGCGATCATTGTTCAGGGAGGGCTCTGGCCATGCCTAAAGCTCCCTCCCTGAGGTCAGCTCCCGTAGAATCCACTGGAAGGAAGTGTCCCCTGCAGATGGGTCCCAGAACCCCTGTCCCTTGAGGTCACAGTGAGGACACAGCTGGAGGATATGTCTAGGCCAGGGCAGGTGTGACCTTTCCCACGAGACAAGTAGGTGGAGACAGAATGGAGCCACGGAGCCCGCTCAGGCGGAGGCCCCAGACCGAGGAGGGTGTGGTCTGTTTCCTTCCCCTGTTTCCTTTAGATTCTGCACCTCACCAAGATCAGCACACCCTCCAAGGAACGGGGAAGGTGATGGGGACTCCCAGATGGATAGCGAGCCGGGCCTGTGCCAATTCATTCTTATTCAGTGCCACCGTCGCCACATCCCAATCTAGTCATTATTGCGTCTTCGCTCTCCGTGGCTGCATTATAACTGGAGCTTATGTTCAATTTGCTGGGAGCCGGCAAATCATCGTCTGCTTTTCCTCAGCACACACTAATTTGCTGTTGGCCCTAGGTGTTTCTTAAAGTCTAGCATTTTACACATAGACAAATTAAACCTCGTTTTTGAATGTGTTCCTCCCTGGAACTGACATAATGCTCTTTAATGTCTGTTGCGCCTCTTGGGGGCTTGGGGCTCATAATATCTGCATTTTCAAGCAGCAGATTCCTTGCAGGGATGTGTCCCAAAGCCAATAATGAAGTGATTAAGGAGAGTTGGGCTCCTGTGGGTGTTTGCCCGTGTGAGCGTGGCCTCAGGAGCGGTGGTATGGGGAGAGGTCTCTTTGTTGCTGTGGAATATTCATTTGGCGAACCAGGAACACCTCTGTGGTATCTTCCAGGCGTGGCCACTGGGAGACTCGAATGTGGCGACATGGTCCAGGGGCTGTAGACCAGGGGGGTCCAGTCAGGTTCAAGGGCCAGGATAGGGAGGGGCGTGACACGAGTGTGTGCCACCAAGGGCTGGTGGTTCACCAGGTCAGGAGGACACCCTGGGTGCCCACGTGTGCCAGGTGCTTGGGCGAAGGGCGGGCCCACCTCCTGGGCTTCACTCGTCTCCACCAGCTGCCAGGGAGAGAGAATGGGTGCACAGTGGGAAATTCACAATGAGCAGGTGTCAGGCCTGAACTGTGTCCCCCACATTCAAATGGACTAGCCCCAGGGTGATGGCATTTGGAGGTGACAAGGTCATAAAGGGGCCCTTATACTGGGGTCAGGCCCTTAGGAAAGAGGCGAGAGGGAGGCGCCCCCTCCCTCTCACTGCTACCCAAGGGACACAGTGCCGAGGGGCCCAAGGAGGGAGCCCACACCAGTAACCCAATTGGGCTGCCCTCGACCTTGTTGTTGAGGTCAACAAGGCCTGCAGGCACCCGGGCCATGGCGTTTTGTGTTGGCAGCCGGGGCTGACCCCAGCGGTGGACGCTCTGCTGGGCCACTGGGCTACGGTGGACGCTCCTGCTGGGCCACTGGGCTGCCCCGCAGCAGATCTCGGGGCCCATGGTGGCTGGGGCTGCTTAGGAAGCGGGCCCCATGGTGGAGGGATGGCTCTGACTCTGGCCCCTCAGCCATCACTGCTCTGTGCTCTTTCTCGTCTGAGGGTGGCCTTGCTCTTGGGAGCAGGCACCGAGGTCCCAGGTAGAGCCCCTCCGTGAGATGAGCCGGGTCACCTGACAACCCACACTGCCGGGTCCCCTGCCCCACAACCCCTCCTCTGACCCTGGCCGTCCTGGAGCTCTGCTCTGAGAGGCGATGGCTGATGGAGGAAGGTGGGCCTCTTCCCCCAGTCTCCACATCCCCAAGGCTTCTCCCTGTCACTGCAGCTGTCACCGAGAGGGCTTTTCTGGGGCAGTCAAGCCTTGCAAGTGGGAGAACCAGGGAGACCTAGAGGGGATGTGGGTTTTGGCTGAGCCTTGAGGAGGAGGAAGGAAGCCAGGAAGGGGCATGTGGGATGAGGGCACAGCCTGAGCCAGGTAGGAGGGGTGCGGGGCCTGCCTTTGGGGAGCAGAGGGGACAAACCCAGAAGCGGAGCGTGGTGGGGATGGAGGAAGGGATGCAGATGCAGCGCCACAGGCCTGGGTCATTATCCTCATTACAACCATCGCCAGAGATGCGGTCGCCGTACGCTGAATCTTTATGGGGCAGTGGTGGACACGTTTCTATCTCAGCCTCGCAGAGGAGGACCTGAGGCCGCAATGCAGGGGTCCAGACCTGTGGGTGTGTGGGTCTGGGCAGGAGTGACCGCCAAGGGTCTTCTTTCTATGCACAGGCTGGCCATCCTCCATCAGGCAGCTGCCCTGGCCACCGATGCCTTCACAGTGTGGGATTTGGGGACCTCCAAATCCAGTGTGCTGTCCCATGGGAAAGCCACGTCCTTGTAGGGGAGGAGCATCACTGCTCTCAGCAGGGGGCTGTTTCTCTAACGGGAGCCTGTCAGTTTCTGGGCGGGGTGTGACATGGCTTAGGCATCTGTCCCTGTCATGCGCCCAGGCCGGTGCCATCAGGCTCCTGGCATTGGTGTGGCCCCAGCATTAGTACGGCCCCAGCAGGCCCCTCAGTGTTTCCATTCACTGGAGACCACACGTGGGATGCCAGGAGCCCCGAGGGTGCAGATAGATCATCAGGGCCTGGGGCCAGCCTAGGCAAGGGCAGTGCCAGCAGGTGCCCCCAATGTGAACCAACGTGAGGTGCTTTCATGCTGCAGAAGGTGCCCGGGTCCTGAGACCCACGCTGGGCCATGAAAACCAGTTGTCTTTATTGTTTTTATTTCTTTATTTAATTTTGAGATGGAGTTTCACTCTTGTTGCCCAGACTGGAGTGCAGTGGTGCCATCTAGGCTCATTGCAACCTCTGCCTCCTGGGTTCAAGCAATTGTCCTCCCTCAGTCTCCCAAATAGCTGGGATTACAGGTGCTCGACACCACGCCTGGCTAATTTTTTGCATTTTTAGTGGAGACAGAGTTTTACCATGTTAGCCAGGCTGGTGTTGAATTCCTGACCTCAGGTAATCCATCCCTCTCAGCCTCCCACAGTGCTGGGATTACAGGCGTGAGCCACCGTACCTGGCCTCACAGTTGTCTTGAAAGTGGCTTTTGTTTGGCTCCTGTGTCTGAGCAGTTCTCATCCTGTGCTGTCCTCTGGACCTGGGGATGGAGGGGTTCCCTGTGTGGGTGACACTGGGGTTTGTCTGGGTCTGGCTGTGGCAGGCTCTGCTCTTCAAGCTGGGAGCGTTGTGGGTGGGGACTGTGGATGGGAGGTGATGCATCCCGCCCTGGGAAGGTGTGTGTGATCATAAGGACAGAATGTGCCACACAGGCCTCGGGGCCCAGGGAGCAGCTGGGCTGATGGCTGATGACATCCCACGTGTCGGACCCACTCTGCTCTGTGGCTCTGGGACGCTTTGCTGGTACCTCTATCACCAGGCCAAGGAAAGTCCTTTCTGCTTCAAGGACAGAAGCCAGAGCCTCTCCCTTCCCCAGGGATAGCCGAGTGCCCTCGTCACAACGTTTCTGGAGCCCCTTTGCAGGTCTGTGAATTCCTCAGGCTGCGCCGTAGGTGACGAGGCTGTTCCAGGTGTGCTGGGGCTGCTGGCCTCTGGGGAGGAAGGCACATGGTGTCCTCAGCAGGGCCTGTGTTTCCAGCCTCGTTTCGGGGGTGAAAACTCACCCACAGGTTTGGAGCCCGATCTCTCTGTGGAGGCCACACCACTCCACGGTTTGAAACGTTTGCCGCCCCTGCTTGTATCCGCTCCTCACGGTGGCTCTGGGTCGGCGGGGCTGGAATGCTTGGCTTTGTGATTGGCAATGCCTCAAGGCTTGGACACCCCGCTTCCCCCCCGCCCCCTGCTGGAGAATGGCGATGCCCGCGGTGGGTCATGAGCCACTGGCACAAACAATGCTCCCCCCAGGTGTCTAAAAATCAGTCAACCATTTCTGGTGCTGGGAGCGGACGTTGAGTCACTGACCTGGGCTTTGACCTTATTTAGAAGTTTGTGTTCCCGAGGCTTAGCATGGCTGCGTGGGGGCCAGTCCGGGGCCACGCACGCTCTGCACGGTGACGCGGGATCAGAGTCCTTTCCGTCCTGGGACTGGGACTGTGGGCGGTGGCTCGGCTCATGGCCGCTGGGCACCCTGCCCTGCCTCAGGCTCCCTGAGTGCTCTCTGCCTCAGGCTCCTTTTCTTAGGGATTCGTCGTAGGAACAAACTGGTAGGCGGTGGTGTGGAACTTGGTCCTGGTGCAGGGTAAGCACTAATTTGCAGCCGTCTCTGCTGCCCTCCTTATCCTAAGCTGCCTCATTTCCCCAGAGCCTTTCTAGAAAATGAGAAGGGGGCACAGGAAGGTAACTGAACAACAGTGTGGACCTCACAAGGCCTGTGACTCAGGGGCAGCCCCGTATCAGCACCAAGCCCAGACCTCCCCACCAGGGAGGGAGGGCAGGAATTTAGCTCCTCTGGGGACCCCCGGGTCCCTGTCACAGCCTCCAAGGCCCTCAAGACTCCACTGACACTGCCAGGAAAAGCTGCCTTCCACCCCTCCTAAACCATCATTGACTGGCAGATGGGACAGCCAGGCCCCCACGCCCAGTCTCTGGTTAATGGTGGGGTCAGGGCGGGTCAGGCCTGGGCCCCTGACACCGTTTCTCATGACAATTCTGAGCCCTCTTTCCTCTCACAGCCCTGGGATGCCCGTCTGTGCAGGTGATGGTACCGGAGGCCCTGGTGGGTGATGGTACCAGTGGCCCTGGCGGAGCTGCAGGCTGGTACCTTGGCATCTCCCACACCAGTGCTGGGCTGGACCGAGCCGCCTGCTTGCTCCTCTATAGCCGCAAGTGACCTTCAAGAGCCTCGGCCCTTGACCTTCCACCATTTCTCTGACATTTAGCAAACAGTGCCGGCCGCCCCTCCTCGGGTACTCGGCCAGGTCTTTGCATGGCCCCCAAGAGCCCTGCGGACAAGTGGCCCCCCCATCCCCTCCAAGAGTCCTGCGGACAAGGGGCCCCCCATCCCCTCCAAGAGCCCTGCGGACAAGTGGCCTCATCCTGGGGGTTCCTCCTGTGCATTTCTCCAGTGGGGACCACAGTGAGCGCTTACGTAGGGACAAAGGGGTGGCTTCTCCCAGCTTGCAGTGGTCTGTCTGGCCTCACTCACTGGCAGTGTGGAGCTGGGCCCTGAACTCCTCTGGGCACAGGTGGGGCTGGTGTTGGCCACATATATGAGTATCTGGAGGTGGGTGGCGTGTGGGGCTCCTCTTGTCTCTATACGGGAAGAGGGGCCTGGCTGCCAGAGGGGATCTACGCCTGCCATCCGAGCAGGGGCTCTTGGTGCTGCTGTGCAGGCATGGGTCCTGGAGCTCAGCGCTGCTGGGC